>NC_092415.1:74478930-74788930 GCF_040894005.1 Engystomops pustulosus
CTTCTTCTATTTAAGGATTATGGAGGCTATTGTCCTCTTAGGAGCTTTGAGTGCTACAGAACTTCTTTTGCAACCTTGGCAAGATCTGTGTCTTGCTACAATTCTGCCTCTGAGCTCCTTGGGCAGTTCCTTAGAGCTCATGATTCTCATGTGCTCTGACAAGCACTATGAGCTGTGAGGTCTTATATAGACAGGTGTGTGCCTTTCCTAATCAAGTCCAATTAGTTTAATAAAACACAGCCTGACTCCAATGAAGGGGTAGAACCATCTCTAGGAGGATCAGAATGAAATGGACAGCATGCAAGTTGAATATGAATGTCACAGCAATGGTCTGCATTAGAGATGAGCGAACATACTCGTCCGAGCTTGATGCTCGTTCGAGCATTAGCGTACTCGAAACTGCTCGTTGCTCGGACGAATACTTCGCCCGCTCGAGAAAATGGCAGCTCCCGCCGTTTTGCTTTTTGGCGGCCAGAGACAGAGCCAATCACAAGCC
Source organism: Engystomops pustulosus (assembly GCF_040894005.1). Taxonomy (NCBI): domain Eukaryota; kingdom Metazoa; phylum Chordata; class Amphibia; order Anura; family Leptodactylidae; genus Engystomops; species Engystomops pustulosus. The sequence continues at coordinate 74,479,427 of NC_092415.1, forward strand.
AGGAGACTCTGCACTCCACCCAGCATGACGTGGTACCCTTACACGTCGATAGCAGTGGTTGGCTGGCCAGATCAGGTGACCCTGGGATAGACTAGCCGCTGCCCGCGCTGCTCGGATCATTCTGTGTCTGGATGCCGCTAGGGAGAGAGCTGCTGCTGGTCAGGGAAAGCGTTAGGGTGTTCTATTAGAATAGTGTTAGGCAGGAGTGATTCAACAAGAACCCAACAGCCCTTCTTAGGGCTACAATAACGTTATACTTTTTTTTTTTTGTTTGCTTGTGGCTGGGCTTGCTGGCACTAGTAGTGCAGCTAGTACCATATTGTGAGGAATTTGCAGGGGGACTTGCTACCGTTGTGTTTAGCTCTTAGTGACACACATATCCACCTCAAACACCAAAGTGGGAAAATTTATTAGGGGTTTGATTTCAATTAGGCACAGTCTGCCATTTCCTTTTTATTTTACGTTTATTTTTTCATAACTCAGCGTCATCTCATCAGTGTGCCATCATACTTGGCTAGAAAATAGCCAAAGGAGAATCCAAACGGCTTACTTACGCCTACAATAGCGTTATATATATTTTATTTCTGGTTGATCTGCTGGTGGCTGTCCTTGCTGCAGTGCATATACTAGCCAATTGTCAGGAATTTGGAGTGAGACTTGCGACCGCTGTGTTTAGCGCTTAGTGACGCACATATCCATCGCAAAGACTGAAGTGGGAAAATTTATTAGGGGTTGGATTTCAGTTAGGCACAGTCTGGCAGTTTCTTTTTATTTTACGTTTATTTTTTCATAACTCAGCGTCATCTCATCAGTGTGCTTTCAAACTTGGCTAGAAAATAGCCAAAGGAGAATTCAAACGGCTTACTTACGCCTACAATAGCGTTATATATATTTTATTTCTGGTTGATCTGCTGGTGGCTGTCCTTGCTGCAGTGCATCTACTAGCCAATTGTCAGGAATTTGGAGTGAGACTTGCGACCGCTGTGTTTAGCGCTTAGTGACGCACATATCCATCGCAAAGACCGAAGTGGGAAAATTTATTAGGGGTTTGATTTCAATTAGGCACAGTCTGGCAGTTTCTTTTTATTTTACGTTTATTTTTTCATAACTCAGCGTCATCTCATCAGTGTGCTTTTATACTTGGCTAGAAAATAGCCAAAGGAGAATCCAAACGGCTTACTTACGCCTACAATAGCGTTATATATATTTTATTTCTGGTTGATCTGCTGGTGGCTGTCCTTGCTGCAGTGCATATACTAGCCAATTGTCAGGAATTTGGAGTGAGACTTGCGACCGCTGTGTTTAGCGCTTAGTGACGCACATATCCATCGCAAAGACTGAAGTGGGAAAATTTATTAGGGGTTGGATTTCAATTAGGCACAGTCTGGCAGTTTCTTTTTATTTTACGTTTATTTTTTCATAACTCAGCGTCATCTCATCTGGCATAGCAGTGTGCTTTCATACTTGGCTAGAAAATAGCCATAGCAATAGGATAGCATTGTTTGGTTTTAAAAACTAAAAAACACAAAATAAAACTAAAAAACACAAAAAAACACAAAAAAAAGTTAAAAAAAATTAAAGTTATAACTTTCATTTTCAAAATGTTTAACCCGAGGGCTAGGGGTAGAGGACGAGGGCGTGGACGTGGGCGTCCAACTACTGCAGGGGTCAGAGGCCGTGGTCCTGGGCGGGGTGAGACACCACCTGCTGATGAGGGAGCAGGGGAACGCCGCAGAGCTACACTCCCTAGGTTCATGTCTCAAGTTACTGGGACTCGTGGTAGAGCACTGTTGAGGCCAGAACAGTGCGAACAGGTGATGTCGTGGATTGCCGACAATGCTTCGAGCAATTTGTCCACCAGTCAGTCTTCCACGCAGTCCACCTATGTCACCGAAATCGGCACTCCAGGAAAATTTGGCATTTGAACTGGCATACTCTGAGGAACTGTTTTCTGGACCCTTCCCACAGTCACAAACCACTTGTCCGGTTGCTGCTGAGCAATTTTCCGATGCCCACCAGTCGCAGTCTGTGGGTGATGATGACCTTCTTGACGTAGTGGAAGAAGTGTGTAAAGAGGTGTCCGATGATGAGGAGACACGGTTGTCAGACAGTGGGGAAGTTGTTGTCAGGGCAGGAAGTCCGAGGGGGGAGCAGACTGAGGGATCAGAGGATGATGAGGTTACAGACCCAAGCTGGGTTGAGAGGCCAGGTGAACACAGTGCTTCTGAGACGGAGGAGAGTCCTCGACCAGAACAGGTTGGAAGAGGCAGTGGTGGGGCCAGACGGAGAGGCAGGGCCAGAGCAGGTGCATCAGCGCCAAATGTGTCACGTAGTGAAGCTCCCGTGGCGAGGGCTCCCGCGGCGAGGGCTAGATTTTCAGAAGTCTGGAGGTTCTTTAAGGAAACACCGGATGACCGACGGACTGTGGTGTGCAACCTTTGCCAAACCAGGATCAGCAGGGGTTCCACCACTACTAGCTTAACTACCACCAGTATGCGCAGGCATATGAATGCTAAACACCCCACTCAGTGGCACCAAGCCCGTTCACCTCCGGCCGTGCACACCACTGCTCCTTCCCCTGTGTCAGCTGATAGTCAGCCCCCTGCCCAGGACCCTGGCACAAAAACCCCCTCGTCGCCTCCACGATCCTCCACAGCATCCACCAGCGTTCAGCTCTCTATACCCCAGACGCTGGAGCGGAAACGGAAATATAGTGCAACCCACCCGCACGCCCAAGCCCTTAATGTCCACATCTCCAGATTGCTTAGCCTGGAGATGCTGCCCTATAGGCTAGTAGAGACCGAGGCCTTTCGCAACCTCATGGCGGCGGCCGCCCCTCGGTATTCGGTCCCCAGCCGCCACTACTTTTCCCGATGTGCCGTCCCAGCCCTGCACCAGCACGTGTCAGACAACATCATCCGTGCCCTGACCAACGCCGTTTCTGACAAGGTCCACCTGACCACGGACACGTGGACGAGTGCTGCCGGGCAGGGCCACTATATATCGCTGACGGCACATTGGGTTAACTTGGTGGAGGCTGGGACCGAGTCTGACCCTGCGGCTGGTCATATACTGCCGACGCCGAGGATTGCGGGGCCTACCTCGGTCCAGGTGTTTCAGGCCTACTATGCCTCCTCCTCCTCCCACCCCTCCTCCACCTCCTCCTCCGAACGACCATCCGTGGGCAAGGCGCCATCAGTCGGTAGCTCTAGGCACAGCAGCAGTGCCGTCGCTAAGCGACAGCAGGCGGTGCTCAAACTGCTGAGCCTAGGCGATAAAAGGCACACCGCCCAAGAACTATTACAGGGCATCACGGCGCAGACTGATCTGTGGCTGGCACCGCTGAACCTGAAGCCAGGCATGGTTGTGTGTGACAACGGCCGTAACCTGGTGGCGGCTCTGCAACTTGGCAGACTGACACATGTGCCATGCCTGGCCCATGTGTTAAATCTGATAGTTCAGCGTTTCCTCAAGACATACCCCAATCTGTCTGATTTGCTCACGAAGGTGCGCCGCATCTGTGCGCATTTCAGGAAGTCCAGCACAGATGCTGCCACTCTCAGGGCAGCGCAGCGCCGCCTCCAACTGCCCGCTCACCGACTGTTGTGCGACGTGCCCACGAGGTGGAATTCAACACTGACCATGTTATCCAGAGTTTACCAGCAGCGCCGAGCGATTGTAGACTGCCAGATGTCAACTTCCACCAGAACTGGTAGTCAGGTCAGTCAGCTTCCTCAAGTCTACAATGAGGAGTGGACGTGGATGTCTGATATCTGTCAGGTGCTGAGTAACTTTGAGGAGTCAACACAGATGGTCAGTGGCGATGCCGCCATCATCAGCCTCACCATCCCGCTGCTTGGCCTGTTGAAAAACTCTCTGATCAGCATGAAGTCGGAAGCTTTGCGCTCGACACAAGAGACGGGGGAAGAAGATTCCCTTGTTGATAGCCAAAGCACCCTTAAGTCTGTTTCTCAGTGCATATCGGAGGAGGTGGAGGTGGAGGAGGATGAGGAGGAAGAGGAGGAGAATGTTGGTGAGACACAAGAGGGGACCATTGTTGAGTCCTTCACTGTTCAGCGTGTATGGGCAGAAGAAGAGGAGTTGGAGGAGTTGGAGGAGGAGGAAATGGACAGTCAGGCCAGTGAGAGGAGTGAATTCTTACGTGTTGGTACTCTGGCGCATATGGCAGATTTCATGCTAGGCTGCCTATCCCATGACCCTCGCGTTCAAAGATTTTATTCCAGCACCGATTACTGGGTATTCACTCTCCTGGACCCACGCTACAAGCAAAATCTTTCCACTCTCATCCCTGGAGAGGAAAGGAGTGTGAGAATGCATGAATACCAGCAGGCCCTGGTGCACAAGCTGAAACACTATTTCCCTTCTGACAGCGCTAGCGGCAGAGTGCGTAGTTCTGCGGGACAAGTAGCGAGGGAGAGTAGGCAAGCAGGCAGCTTGTCCAGCACTGGCAAGGGTACGCTTTACAAGGCTTTTGCCAGCTTTATGTCACCCCAGCAAGACACTGTCACCTGTCCCCAGTCTCGGCAGAGTAGGGCTGATCTTTACAGAAAGATGGTGAGGGAGTACGTAGCTGACCATACCATTGTCCTAAATGATCACACAGCTCCCTACAACTACTGGGTTTCAAAGCTGGACATGTGGCACGAACTGGCGCTGTACGCCTTGGAGGTTTTTGCCTGCCCTGCCGCTAGCGTGTTGTCCGAGCGGGTTTTCAGTGCAGCTGGTGGCATCATCACCGATAAGCGCACACGCCTGTCGACTGACAGCGCTGACAGGCTGACGCTTATTAAGATGAATAAAGCCTGGATTTCTCATAATTTCCAATCTCCACCAGGTGAAGGAAGCTCAACCTGAATAATTTATGCACTCCTCCTCCTCCTCATTTTCCTCCTTCTCCTCCTCTTTGTACACTAAAGCAGAGGAAACTGGCTATTTTTTGACAGGGCCCACTGGCTCTAGCTATAGTACTTTATGCATTTAATTTTTCTGGAGGGCCACCTACCCGGTCCTCTGTTTTAAACAATTTTTGGGAGTGCCACATACAGGCACTCAATCTATTCAATTTTTCTGGAGGGCCACCTACCTGCTCCTCTGGTTTGAAAACTTTTTTGGACTGCCACATACAGGCACTCAATCTATTTCATTTTTCTGGAGGGCCACCTACCTGCTCCTCTGGTTTGAAAACTTTTTTGGACTGCCACATACAGGCACTATCCAAATTAAATTGTCTCCATAGCAGCCTCCACACGTTGTCTCCATTGCTACCTCCAAAAGTCGTCCATATAGCTGCCTCCATACATCGTCCCCTTATCAAACGAGGTGTGTCAGGCAGAAATTTGGGTTGTTTTCATGGATTCCACATCAAAGTTGTTAACTTTGTCGCCACCCTGCTGTGTTATCCACAAAATATACTGGCAAACTTTTATCATTTACCAATATTATTTCAGCGCTTCTTGCGCATCTGTTTACATTCCCCTCACCCGCCATATCCTAAACTTATAAGAACGCTACTACACTTGATCTTATACAAAAGGTTCTTAGAAGTGCTGTTTGGGGAGTAGCCTAGAGACAGGGGCTTGGATTGGCGAAAGCTCACCTGGCAGCGGAGCGCCAGCTCCATGCGCATCATGCGCTTCTTGCGCATCTGTTTACATTCCCCTCACCCGCCATATCCCAAACTTATAAGAACGCTACTACACTTAACTTGGTGCAGGCTGGGACCGAGTCTGACCCTGGGGCTGGTCATATACTGCCGACGCAGAGAATTGCGGGGCCTACCTCGGCCCAGGTCTCAAAGGCCACTATACCTCCTCCTCCTCCCACCCCTCCTCCACCTCCTCCTCCTCCGAATTACCATCCGTGGCCATGGCACCATCAATCGGTAGCTCTAGGCACAGCAGCAGTGCCGTCGCTAAGCGACAGCAGGCGGTGCTCAAACTGCTGAGCCTAGGCGATAAAAGGCACACCGCCCAAGAGCTATTACAGGGCATTCCACATCAAACTTGTTAACTTTGTCGCCACCCTGCTGTGTAATCCACAAAATATACTGGCAAACTTTTATCATTTACCGATATTATTTCAGCGCTTCTTGCGCATCTGTTTACATTCCCCTCACCCGCCATATCCCAAACTTATAAGAACGCTACTACACTTGATCTTATACAAAAGGTTCTTAGAAGTGCTGTTTGGGGAGTAGCCTAGAGACAGGGGCTTGGATTGGCAAAAGCTCACCTGGCAGCGGAGCGCCAGCTCCATGCGCATCATGCGCTTCTTGCGCATCTGTTTACATTCCCCTCACTCGCCATATCCCAAACTTATAAGAACGCTACTACACTTGATCTTATACAAAAGGTTCTTAGAAGTGCTGTTTGGGGAGTAGCCTAGAGACAGGGGCTTGGATTGGCGAAAGTTCGCCTGGCAGCGGAGCACCAGCTCCATGCCAAGATCCAACTAACATAGTTTTAACTGCAGCACCTTTAATCTACTACTAGTTCACTGCCTCCATACATGGTCCCCTTATCAAACGAGCTGTGTCAGGCAGAATTTTGGGTTGTTTTCATGGCTTCCATGTTAACTTTGTCGCCACCCTGCTGTGTAATCCACAAAATATACTGGCAAACTTTTATCATGTACCAATATTATTTGAGCGCTTCTTGCTCACCTCCTTTGGTTCCTCTCTGCCACCCATTGGTTTGAAGCCTGAGTCCATTTAGGGTATGTCGCCATGCCACTCTCTAGCCTGCCGCTGCTGCCGCTGCCTCTGCATGCCGTCCCCTATAGTGTCAGGGTCAATTATTGGATGTTTTACATGCTATCTAGCTTCATTCTGTCACTCTGTCATGGCCATGCTGTTGCCCATAATTTTGGCATAATGGTGCGATTAAGCAGCCTCAGAGGCATGCATGCATGCTGCCCATGCTGTTTCCTGTCCATTTCCGTGGTGTTTCCATCCTTTTCTGAGGTTCCCAGGTGTTTGGCCAAGCTTCCCTGTGCAGAGCCTTGGTCCCCTTGAGAAATGCTCGAGTCTCCCATTGACTTCAATGGAGCTCGTTATTCGAGACGAGCACTCGAGCATCGGGAAAAGTTCGTCTCGAATAACGAGTACCCGAGCATTTTAGTGCTCGCTCATCTCTAGTCTGCATACTTACCACTATGTGATATTTCAGTTTTTCTTGTTTATGTCAAAAATGTCAACATTTCTGTTTTTTCTGTCATGATGGGTTGCAGAGTGTATATTAGTGAGCAAAAACAAACCTTTTTTATCTTACCAATTGGTTGCAATGAAACAAAGAGTGAAAAATTTAAAAGGATCTAAATACTCTCCATACCCACTGTATAAGTGAAAATTATGTACTTTCAGTATACGGTAATAATAAACTGAAACTTTCCATGGTCTTCTACTTTCTTGCTCACCATAAACGTTAGTTGCAGTTGCATTTACTTCCCTCCACCAGTGGCATCTAATTATGCTTTGCCCCGTGCAATTTGCCCTCTTGTATCCTGTTTGATTTTGTCTAACTAGCAGGATTTCTGCTGATATATATTAGGGGATCTGACTTTTAGATGCAGTGTAGTAGTAGTAAGCCTCAACATTTATTTTGTTAGTATACATTGTGACCTTATGTGGGCTCTGTGCTTTTTGTGTGTTGATCTTCTTTATTATGTAGTTTTAGATTTATTTTCTAATAATTTTATGTTTTTATTAACAATGTAATTAGAGTGTTATCTTGGATTGTGTACATCATTTAGCATTGAAATCTTCGGGTCTGTTCTAGGCTGACTTATATTTGTCTGTTTCTCAACATTGTTATATGTAAAGATGAATTTCAGGCAGCAGATGATGGAGCCCAGAGGGAAGTGGCGATTGTGTGGGTCCGCATCTATAAGATGGTCCATGGTCGGGGAAAATAATCAATTGTATGGGTGTTTTAAGACCACATACAATTGGTCATCGGAATGCCGCAGGCAGAGATAAGTCTGTGGGCTTTGCCTGTGCATACTCTATGATGTCATCAAGCTGCTACACCTCTGCATCATACAGTGGCCCACATTTACTAAAAACTGTGCAAACTGTTCTGTGGAACTCTGCATGTTAAATGTGATGCACAGTCCGACTGTGCAAAGGAGCGCCCCTTTTAGTGCAGAATTTTGTGTCGGGTATAGTGCAAATGCAACACAAATGAGCCTCATGCGACACATATGTGGTGCTGAAACTTCTTCAATGTATGCACAAGCAGTTTGAACAGAAAAGAACATGCAAAGTGCAACATAAAACTGGCTAAGAGTGTGCAGGTGGAGTGCACAGAGTTGTCTCTATAAAAACTGCACATTAATAGTGGGGATTGCTGATGGACATTAATAATGGGGCTGCTGGACTCATTTATAACGGGGCTGCTGGACCATATATTAATAATGGGGCTGCTGCTAGACAGTAAATGAATAAGGGAGCTGTTGGTCCATAATTTAGTATTGTGAAAATGAGGAAGCAAAGCAAACTTTTACAAAAATGCTGCAGTGTCATAGACACCAAATCTAATGTGATACCAATAGTGTCCCCCACAGAACTGTGGACGATGGGGCGTCAAGACAACGAAAAATTAATCCTTTTATATTAAATGTTGATCTTTATTGGTGAAAAAATATAAAAATTACATATAAGTAAAATCAGGCCATAGATGATGGTACACAGAAGATATATCAATAGTGGGCAGAATAGCACATCAAGGCAAAAAATCAATACAAAGGCCTGTTGCATCAAAAACACTTACTGTATATACTCGTGTATAAGCCGAGTTTTTCAGCACAAAAAATGTGCTGAAAAACGTCCCCTCGGCTTATACACGAGTCTATAACAAAAAAAAATTACCCACTTAAAAAAAATAAACTGAAATACTCACCCTCCGATGTCAGCGCGGCTCCCCGATGTCAGCGCGGCTTACCGATGTCCCCGATGTCAGCGCATCCCGTCTTCTTTCTTCTCCGCGGCTCCTCTTCTCTCTTCTTTCTTCCGGCATAGATGCGGCCATGTTTTCTTAGTGGCCGCGCATACTATGACGTCAGCAGCGGCCGCGTCATAGTATGCCCCTGCTAGAAGAAAACATGGCCGCGTCCATGCCGGAAGATAGAAGAGAGAAGAGGAGCCGCGGAGAAAAGAAAGAAGACGGGACGTGCTGACATCGGGGACATCGGTAATTCGCGCCGACATCGGGGAGCCGCGCTGACATCGGAGGGTGAGTATATAAGTTTATTTTTTTAAGGGCCGTGGGGGCAGGCTGACTGTATACTACTAGGGGCTGCTGTATACTACTAGGGGCGGCTGTATACTACTAGGGGCGGCTGTATACTACTAGGGGCTTGCTGTATACTACTAGGGGCTTGCTGTATACTACTAGGGGCTTGCTGTATACTACTAGGGGCTGCTTTATACTACTAGGGGCTTGCTGTATACTACTAGGGGCTGCTGTATACTACTAGGGGGCTGCTGTATGCTACTAGGGGCTTCTGTATGCTACTAAGGGCTGCTGTATACTACTAGCGGCTGCTGTATACTACTTGGGGCTGCTGTATACTACTTGGGGCTGCTGTATACTACTAGGGGCTGCTGTATACTTCTTGGGGACCGCTGTATACTACTAGGGGCTGCTATATACTACTAGGGACTGCTGTATACTACTAGGGGCTGCTAAATACTACATGGGGGCTGGCAGGCTGTATACTAGTGGGGGCTGGCAGGTTGTATAGTACTGGGGGGGGGTTTGACCAATGCATTTCCCACCCTCGGCTTATACTCGGGTCAGTAGTTTTTCCCAGTTTTGGTGGTAAAATTAGGGGTCTCGGCTTATACTCGGGTCGGCTTATACTCGAGTATATACGGTATGTAGGCAAAAAGAATATGTAGGTACACAGAAGATGAGTTATCTCCATTGGTACATATGAGTATCATAGTATCATAGTAAGACTGGAAATGTAAGACTGGAAAAAGACGCAAGTCCATGAAGTCCAACCTTTAAGAATCAAACAAATGCTTATAACCCGTGATATTTTTTCTCTCCAGTAAGGCATCCAGGCCTCTTTTGAACACGTACATAGAGTCCGCCATAACAACCTCCTGCGGCAGAGAGTTGCATAGTCAACAGTAAAGAACCTTTGTCTCTAGGCGCAGAGGATGCCCCCTTGTCCTGGTCACTGGCCTAGGTATAAAAAGATCTTTGGAGAGATCCTAGTACTGTCCGTTCAGGTATTTGTACATTGTAATGAGGTCTCCCCTCAGTCGTCTTTTTGCTAAACTGAATAACCCCAAATTTTGTAATCTGTCATTGTATTATAATCCCCCCATTCCCCTAATAATCTTGGTTGCTCTCCTCTGCACCCGTTCCAGCTCTACTATATCATTTTTATACACTGGTGCCCAAAACTGTACACAATATTCCATGTGTGGTCTGACCAGGGATTTGTATAAGGGCAAAACTATGTCTTTATCATGAGAATCTATTCCTCTCTTGATACATCCCACGATTTTATTTGCTTTAGCAGCAGCCGCCTGGCTCTGGTCACTAAAATTAACTTTACCATCCACCAATACCCCCAAGTCCTTTTCAGCTCCAGTTTTACCGAGTAATTGACTGTTTAGAACATAATTATACTTTTTGTTTCCATGGCCCAAGTGCATAACTTTACATTTATCTACATTAAACCGCATCAACCATTTCTCTGCCGACTCCTCAAGCTTCCACAAATCCCTCTTTAATGCTAAACTATCGCCCTCAGTATTTATTACTTTACACAGCTTAGTATCATCTGCAAATATTGAAACTTGACTGTGTAAACCCACTACAAGGTCATTAATAAAAATATTAAAAAGAAGTGGCCCCAATACTGACCCCTGTGGCACTCCACTGAATAGTAAGGAGGCATAAAGCATGGGGCAGAGGAGATGGGAGGGGTTGGCTAAGCAGTACACACTCCATTTGATGCCAGGTAATATAAGATAAAGTTAATTTATGGGGATGTAAGGGAAACCATTTGTAGCTAAAAAAAAGTGGTGATATTTTTAATTTTTTGTCAGGGTACAATGGACAGTAAAAGTGCACATATGACTGCACAAATTAAAGTTAGTAAAGACTTTTTCCGTTTTAGTTCTTCTGCTAGTTTTTTTGTATGTGTATATTATTAATAATATTGCATTCTTCACAAGAAGCGTGATATTACTTTTGGTGAAATTGAGTAAAACTTGGGACACATCCAAGAATTAGAGCCTTTTGCTTCTTGGTACATGACCAATTATGTGTACAGAAAACGGGAAATAACAGTAGGTAGCAAAAACTTAAGAAATTACAATCTTAACAATTCTATCCATTTTTAGATGTGCAATTTAAGTATATTATTGTCATTTTAGCACTTTAAGCCTAATGTTTGCTTTGTGAGGCAATTTTCTTGTAGCACATACTTACAGGATTGCACACCTGGTGATTTAAATTGTCTCATGTAATGTGTTGATCATTTAATCGGCTTTTAGGAACTAATCTATGTTTAAAATTAGAAAGATAGTTGATACATATCTAGGATTAAGTTATGCTCATATTTTAGCTCATTTACAAAATTGGGCAGACTAGGATAGGAATGGCTATAACATACAAAGTGTCTGTAAACTAAAACAAAAGTTTTTCTTTAATAAGTTTTGGAAAGTATCTCTCTATAATAAAAGGACCCATGAAAAGTTAGAACTTTTTATTCTATTCATAGCTATAATCACTATCTACATAGACTGCTCTTTGAAAACTATAAACAGTTATTATTAAATGCCTATATTGTTAAGAAACAATTCACATAGTGAAGTTGGAGTGCAGATTTTAGCATTTTTTACCAAAAATCTGAAATGAAAAGGAACTGCATTGAGTCTGGAGAGCCAACTATTTATCCAATGCTTCAGTTATGAAAGTTGTACTTTGTGCTTCATCTTAAAGTGTCATTAAATCTAAGATCCTCCACTGTTCCCTCTGAGTGACAATACAAACAGTACCCTATTTGACTATTGCAGCACAGAGATTATGGGTAGCCCAGTGTAGAGAGCAGACAGCTCTTCAGGATGAAGTTCCTTCCCAAGTAGCACTTGCTGATCTGCAGCCTTGAATTACAAGTTAATTTTTGCAGACTTGCTGCTATAAACTACATATACTAAGGTATGGTTACACCAGACCTGGGTATTGTACAGCCGAGGGAGAGACTGCTGATGCTGTCTCTGCTGAGGCATTGCTAGTACGGTGCCGGATGCCTGTAATACTGTCTGGCTGCTTGGCTGTCCGATTGCTTTGGAGTCCTCCTAGTGTGGTCTTTGTTGGCTCGTGCTGCATGCGGTGGTGGAGTTGAAGCTCTCATGTACTGGGTTGATGCTTCATTGTGACTCTGCTGGTCTATAAAAATCTTTCTATTTTATGTCAGGGTGTGAGGCTAGTTTTTTTTAAATACTGCAAATATTTACAATTTTCCAGATGAGCAATCACAAGTTATTTAAGGTTCATCAAAAGATGCAATTAGGTCCTCCATATTTTTATTGAATCATTGTAATATTTTAATTACCGTTATTTTATGTAGGGATAGGTTATCTACTGAATACAGTATACAGGCTTTGGGTATAACTTAGTTAAGTATATTAATCCAGCCCTCTTGTGTAAACCAGATTGACTGTTCATGCTGAAAAGTACTTATAGACAGTCTTAAACTTCAATTTTCATTATTCACATCTCCCCCTCGGTATTAGTCCAAGTTCACAGAATAGTGAGGTACAAGATCTTCCTGTTCCCTATCAGTCCCTCCATCCAAGTCTGTAATTCTACAGAACTTTCTCTGTCACTCTCCTCATGCTGATCTCCCTTCCCCCACCTTGTCATCAGCAGTATCAGGTGTGTGCAAATAAGCTATTTACCTTTAGTGCTCACACAAAGGCATAGAGATTTCTCCTATTTATTATATGTTCCCTGCTCCCCCATGTGATGGAAGCTGCCAGGCTGTCACCATATAAATCTGTATGTGGACTGTGCAGTGTTCAGTGGATTTACTTGTGGGGAACTAAATGGATTTAATGCTAAATTACTTTAACAGAAAACACAAGGCATCATGGGATATGTGAGAAAGCTAGCTAGCCTCATCCTGAGGGCATGGACTGACAGACATTGGTCCCCGCCCACTTCACCTCTGGTGAGAAAGATTTTTGAACACTTTCAGAACAGAAAATGCCATAACTTTGGAAAGAAAACGGTAGACATTGTTCTGTTTGTTTTCAAAGGGTGAATCACATATAATAATTTGGTAATCACTGTAGCCTTACAGTTATGCTTTAAGGCATTTATTGATTTCAATTGACATTTATTGGCTTCAGGGTCCTTATGCAATTTTTTATTTGTACAGTTGTTTGTACTGCACGGTGGTCTGACAATTAAATTTCCTATTGGGATAATTAACTTTTATCTTATCTTCAAATGAATCTTTTATTTCAACTGAGCCCTCCTATACCAAAAGTACCCTTCTGTCAATAGCCCAGCCATGCCTGTTTAATCACCTTCCCTGATCGTGATCCCAAAATGAAATATAATTTCAAAATATGCAAATGACTCTTTATCCGCATGTTCTTCTCTTGCCGACATCACATCTCTCAAACTGTTCAGGTATGCAAAGTCAAGCATATTTTTTAAATCTTTTTTTTAAGTGTGATGGGGATCAAACATGAATACTTGGGTTAGTGAACGGGTAAGCAGAAAGAAGGTAATTTTGGCTTGGAGGGCTTAATTGACATGAAAGATTCCCTTTAAGTCTCAAATTATGAAAGTGGTACAAACCGAAACAGTGACAGTGCAGTGCCTGCCCCGATGCACGTTTAAGCTACTCCAGCCTTCTTCCAAGGCGTCACATGAGGATGTTTGAAACAAAGAAAGAAAACTTTACATGCTTTACATTTTTTCTGTTGTTTATGTTTTAGTAAATATTTTTATGATAATAAGAATCTGAGTCTTGCATTTGCATTGTGTTTTTTTTTAAATGTATGTATTAATAGCTGCTGTTATTAGGATCTTCATGAGGGGTTGGGTCCCTACAGAGTCTAATATTGTCAGAAGTAATTGGATAGTGTCAGACTAATTAGGGACAAATACTTATTACAACAGAAATTCTAACACCTAGATGTCAATTTATTCATAAATTATTAAAAGAAGAAAAGGCAGAGGAAAACATTGCAAAGTGCTAAGAAAGCATGCACATATGAGCAGGTCTTTTCTAAAGAAGTTATAGGTGTTATACACCCAAACATCCATCTATATACATGTCCATGCTTTGTTTATGGGCAGGAAAGAGGGTCATTGGCTGGCACCATTGAGTTTGAATCAAACCAGTTTTAGTGTATGCATGGATTTTCTTCACGTTCCCACCATTTTTCCAAACACAAAAAAAAGACCTTTACACATTGAAGACAAATACCAATATTAGATTCCATCAATGCAAAGGTGTTGAAATCTTGGAATGCACAAAATGTAGTGTTTTGCAATATAGTAGTTTGAATCCTTATGGTACAGGCCACTATATATGTCCGTGCATCAAAATTAGATTGCCCCACTCATAACTGGCTATCAAATGTACAACGCTATGGAATATGTTGGTGCTATCAGTGAAATGAGATCATAAAATCCTTTTAGCCACTATTTTTATCTGTGTTCAATTGCTATAAAATAAGGTACCTGTTAAATAGATTTTCTGGTCATTTTTAAGCTTATGTATTTGATCCTACAATGGTTGTTTTCACAGTTATTTTTCTTCTTTTCGAGCTAAGTTTTTACCATTCTGAGAATGCAATAATTTGCTGTTCACGCTGCTCTAATGCTGTTTTCAAGCCAAAACACTGTCACTTACTGATACTGACACCTTTAAAATTCTCTTCACAGATCATTGATTTACAAAGTAGTGTGACAGTAGGCAACATTCTATTTTTAATTTTAAGATTCGCAACATGATAATAAAACAGTATAAGATTACAGGGCTATAGCAAAGTTACATATGATGCAAAAATGTATTTAGATGAGAGCAGAAATCAACAAGTGTGCCTTTGAAACAAAAACACGCCCTAGCAACAAAAAAAACAAAATGTCCTTTGTAGAATACCCTTGTTTACCCAAAAAACATCTCCTCCTCCAAGTCAGGTACCTAGTACAGGCAGTCCCCGGGTTACATACAAGATAGGGTCTGTAGGTTTGTTCTTAAGTTGAATTTGTATGTAAGTCGGAACTGTATATTTTATCATTGTAATCCCAGACAGAACTTTTTTGGTCTCTGTGACAATTTGATTTTAAAAATGTTGGGTTGTCATAAGAACCAGGATTAACAATAAAGCTTCTTTACAGACACATTTGATAACTGTGACAGCTGTTTTTTGTAGCCAAGGACTAAAGTACAGTAAATTACCAATATCCAGTGGTCCGTTTGTAACTAGGTATGTAAGTCGAGTGTCCTTAAGTAGGGGACCGCCTGTACCTAGAAATATGCTATATGTGCCTCATCTGAAAGATGTCTCTTGACTTTGTGAGCTATAGAACCAGAGATACAGGCAAAGGAGATATAGTTGGAAATGGGAGCTGCAGATAAAGATTCAGTGTCTGCCTAATAAGCCGGCTCTGGAAGATGCGATTCTTATCTTTACTGTAACCCAAAAAAACCACTTTCTAGGCACTATAGAACAGAAGCAGCTTCTGAAGCAACACCCCCACCCCTGCAATCACTAAACTTGACTCATCTCATGTGAAAATGAGTTGAGAATAGTCATATTTACCTAACTTTAGGGGAGATTTATTTATAGGTAAACAGATGACATTTCTCATAGAAGGGGGAATTCGAAAACAGATATTTCATACCCTACCTGAGAGGGCTTGAGGTTTAGTGAGGTGAAATATGTTGACAGTTTCCTTTTTAGGTACTTTTTTGTTTATTCACACTTTTACAATATATAAAAGTGAACGCTGAGTGCAGTGACTTGGTTTTGTGATGTTTTGTGATGTCACCCTGTCTCGCGACAGGGTGGCATATGTATGGGGTGGGGTGGATCACAAAGCGACATCACAGGACCAATTTGATTGGTTCTGCAATGTCAATCACTGGCATTGGCTAGTCAATACAGATTGGCCAGTGACGGTGATCTAAGTCATGACAGATTGTGTCATGACTATTCTATGTCATGAAAGATTGTGTCATGACTGATCTATGTCATGACAGATTGTGTCATGACTGATCTATGTCATGACAGATCGTGTCATGACTGATCTATGTCATGACAGATCATGTCATAAATGCTCTATGTCATGACAGATCGTGGGACAGATCTGGGACTAGGGGAAAATCTGTGTATTTATGTAGGTAATTGGCTTAGTGATAGAAAACAGAGGGTCGTCATTAATGGCACATTCTCAGATTGGGTTGAAGTTACCAGTGGAGGGCCACAGGGGTCAGTATTGGAGCCACTTCTTTTTAATATTTTTATTAACGACCTTGTAGTGGGTTTACACAGTCAAGTTTCAATATTTGCAGATGATACTGAGCTATGTAAAGTAATAAATACTGAGGTCGATAGTAGCATTACAGAGGGATTTGTGGAAGCTTGAGGAGTGGGCAGAGAAATGGTCGATGAGGTTTAATATAGATAAATGTAAAGTAATGCACTTGGGTCATTGAAACAAAAAGTATAATTATTTTTTAAACAATCAATTACTTGGCAAAACTGGAGCTGAAAAGGACTTGGGGGTATTGGTGGACTGTAAACTTAATTTTAGTGACCAGAGCAAGATGGTTGCTGCTAAAGCAAATAAAATCATGGGATGTATTAAGTGAGGAATTGATTCTCATTATAAGGACATAGTTTTGCCCTTATACAAATCCCTGGTCAGACCACACATGGAATATTGTGTACAGTTTTGGGTACCAGTGTGTAAAAGGGACATAGTAGAACTGGAACGGGTGCAGAGGAGAGCATCCAAGATTATTAGGGCATTAGGGGGACTAGAATACTATGACAGATTACAAAATATGGGATTATTCAGTTTAGATTAAAAAAAAGACGACTGAGGGGAGACCTCATTGCAATGTACAAATTCCTGAATGGGCAGTACAAGGATCTCTCCAAAGATCTTTTTATACCTAGGCCCGAGACCAGGACAAGGGGGCATCCTCTACGCCTAGAGGAGAGTCGATTCTACCATCAACGTAGACAAAGGTTCTTTACTGTAAGAGCAGTGAGACTATGGAACTCTCTGCCACAGGAGGTTGTTATGGCGGACTCTATGTACATGTTCAAGAGAGGCCTGGATGACTTTCTGGAGAAAAATATTATCAAGGGTTATGTGGGAATAACATTTATTTAATTCTTAAAGGTTCGACTGATGGACTTGCATCTTTTTCCGGCCTTATAAACTATGATACTATGTCATGACAGATCATGTCATGAGAGGTCATATCATGACTGATCGTGTCATGACATATGTAAGTCAGGACAGATCCCCCTGATCTCTGGAGGAGAGATCCGTGTGATCTGTCCTGTAAGTACACAATCACTATAATACCCCCCATTGTCCATTTTTTCTTGCATTATTCCCACCCAACACCTTCTGTTTTTCCTTGCATTATGCCCCCCATTTTCCCCTCCCCAAACCACACTTATAAGTGCGTTGTGATAGTAGAAGTAGGAGTTATAGCAGTTCTTCTGCTGCCTCTTGTTATTTGGAGCCTTATAACAAACTCCTGAGCAAAATGCCCTTCAATATTGCCAGTTAACTATTTAGATCCAGGACCTGGGCTTCCAAATAGTCAACTTGCTTGCATCTAGTGCAAACATATTCATCCTCAAACAACTGTTCAAGGCAAAGGAAACAAAGAGTGAAATTTTTAAAGAAGTCTGATTACTTTGCATGCCCACTGTAAATTAAAAAAATATAAACATTAAAAGCATGCCCCTTCCCTAGAACACATATAAAAATAAATAAACAAGTAAAATCACAATTTCCCTCGGTAAACCCCATAATGAAACATTAAACAAATTTTCAAATCAACTTTGTTTTACCATACACATAAAAATGTAAATAAAACTCATCAGAAGGTTGTAAAGTCCCAAAAATGATATTAATAAAATGCTAGCTTGTCCTGCAAAAATTATGACATCTTAAAGAGCTTTGTTTTCCATAGTATGAAAAAGTTATATGGCAAAACTAGGAATATTTTTTTAGTATTAAAACATAATAAGCCTATATAAAATAGCATTTTTGTGGTTGTACTGACCCAATGAATAATGGTTAAATGTTTTATTTTGACCACACAGGAAAAAAATTTTAAAACAAAGCCCATAATTGTACCATATTTTCAATTTTTGTCCAATGAACAAAACATAAAATGGTACCACTAGAAAGTCCAGTTTGTCCTGCAAATAACAAAGCCCTCCTATGTCCGCATAAACAAAAAAATATATAAAATATATGGCTTGTGAAAAGAGAGGGGTTATAAAACAGAAACACAAAAAATGGAAAATTGCCCGGTAAGGGAAGGGTTATGGGATCCTGTGTCTACTTGCTATAGATCCTGGCCCAGTGATTGATAACTTAGATGTAAGTAGTGGTAATATATGCCTATTATTGTAAGGAGAGTCTAAGTCAAGCTGACTCTTTCCTTTTTCTTTGACCCTTGCTTTCCACTATTCTTCCATCCTACTTATAGGATTTAAGGCTGACTGCTGTGGATAAAAAGCATTTCATGACTCAGAAAGGGATGGCTGTCATTATTTTTCACTGCAAGATCCATATAATTACTATAATATTCTCACTTAATAAGCTTCCATGTGCACTTTTGCCCCGTGCCCTATTCACCTATTTCTCTTTTTTTTTTCATTCTCTTGAGAACATGCAGCCTAAAGTTATTCTTATATACGTAGTTACTGGTGACATTGCCATTTTCATAAAGTTCTTTATTATAAAATGAAGATCTTTGTAGAAGAATATAGTATGTTTACACAGGACATACAGGCCCTCCTGCCAATGTGTACATGGATCTCTATTTATGCATCCTAAAGTCAGACCATACACTTCTACAAATATCTTTTTGCTGCTACTACTATAATTACACCACAGGACATCATCTACAACGTTATGTTCATACCTATTAGTATGTGCCTCACTCGCATCCTGTTTTTCTTCTGTATATAAAAGTACAGAAAAGTGGCAGTGCAAAAATATGTATGCCATGTAATATTCATTTTTCAACATATTACCCTATGGGTAAAAAAATCAGCATCTGTCACCCACAACTGTTGAATACCTATTTATACAATTATCCAAAGCCACAAATCCTTCTGTAATACATATACTGGTTTCGTTTTAATCCTGCATCATGTCATAAGGCCTCTTGTAGGTCATGCTTGATGTCAAGGGAGCTGCCCTACAAGGTAGCTAAAAGAGCCGTGGTTTTTCCTTATCCCATCCTTGAAAATGTTGCATATTTTCCCAGAATCCCCTAGTGGAGCATCCATGGCTATAAGACTCCACACACCTACATGGTGGCCTTAATTGGCAGTCTCCGTAAGGAGAACTCTTAGTTCCTGACCCTAGTCACAAGCCTCTCACCCAGCCAAACCAGTTCCCTACGCTGTACTGAGGAGACCTAATCAGGTTGAAACAGTGCTGTCTACAGTTGGGAGTCTGTTCCTTCTGGAACAGATATACAGGTTTGGTTTTAATTCCGCATCATGTCATAAGGCCTCTTGTAGGTCATGCTTGATGTCCTGGAAAACACCAAGACTTAACTTTTATTATTTCAAAATAAAATAATATATCTATTTTATTCATTTATACTAGACATATACTAAAAATTAAAATCAGTCAACAAAATTTACGATCAGATAACAGTGGTCACAGGGTCCCAGTGCTGGCACAGACACAGGGTGGGTTCCAGCGCTGCTGGTGCTGACACAGTGGGGGTCATTTACTAAGGGCCTGATTCACGTTTTCCCGACGTGTCACCGAATATTTCCGATTTGCGCCGATTTTCCCTGTATTGCCCCGGGACTTTGGCACACGCCATCGGATTGTGGCGCATCGGCGCTGGCATGCACGCGATGGAAATCGGGGGGCGTGGCGAAACGAAAACACGATGGATTCGGAAAAACCACCGCATTTAAAAAAAAATAGTGTATCCAGGCCGGACCCGAATCCACCGCAGGGAACGCGTTGTTGGATCGCGAATGGACCGGGTAAGTAAATCTGCCCCAGTGTGCGTTTCTGGGCTGTTGGAAGTTGCTGGAAATTAAATTTGAAATTGTTAAAGACTGCAGTAGCTGGATTTTAACCGCAGTGAGAGTAAAGGTGTTTGGTGTTTCCATTGATCAAGTCCAGGTCCCTGAATATTCACCAAAGCTCTACAAACCTGAAATTCATCCAACCTGCGCATCACTAGTTATAGGGTAAGACAGTATCAAAGATAACTCAAAGGCAGTAATCTTTTTGGTCTGGAGAGAGTGTAGAGACATAAATAATGATGACTAGGTCTGGTGGGAGGTATGTGTTTAGGGGAGGAAAGATTATGAGTTACATTTTGTCCATATTAAGTTTCACAAAGCAGGAAGAAAAGAAGCAGGAGATTTATAGAAGATAATCTTGAGCTCTGGCTAGAAAAGAGGTGATGTGTGGTCCAGAGATATAAATCTCTGTGCAGTGTTGGACTGGCCCACCAGTGAGACGATGAAAACACTGGTGGGCCCCGGAGCCTATTAGCTTCACCGCCACTGACTCCGCCCCTCTGCTAGCTGCGCCGGGACTCCAACTCCATCTGTGTCTGGAGAGGGCACAGATAGAGTTGAATAACAGGATGGTACATAGAGCTAGTAGTTCTTTGCTTCATCACTGTTCCTCTGTAGGCGCAGAATGATGATCATCATCTGACAGCATCACAGCACAGAGGAAGATAAGAGGAGAGCTGCTGGGGAACGAGTACAGGTAAGTATGTGGTGTTTTTTAAAATGCATTTGAAACAAGGAAAAGAGAATGAGTGGGCCACAATATAGGGGGGTTTGAGAGGGGGCCTACAATATGGGGGGTATAAGAGGGGCCCCATAATATAGTGGGATATGAAAGGGGGCCCAAAATATAAGGGCATAAGAGGAGGAGCCTACACAATGGGTGGATATGGTAGTGGACCCACATTAGGGGGGGATATGAGAGGGGGCCAACATTATGGGAGTGATATGAGAGGCGTCCCACACTATGGGAGGGATATGAGAGGGGGCCCACACTATTTGAGGGATATGAGAAAGGGCACACATTTTGGGGGGGTTGAGAAGGTGCCCACATCATGGGCATTATGAGAGGGAAAAAATATAAGAAGGAGATGAGAAGGCCACAATATAAGGAGGAGATAAGAGGTCACAATATCAGGGGGGAATGAGGGTACACAATATAAGGGGGGGATGAGGGTACACAATATGAGCGGGAGATGAGGGTATACAATATGAGGGGGAGGTGAGAGGGTCCAATTTGAGAGGCACGTGAGGGGTCACAATAGGAGCTTGCAGATGGACTGATTGCTTTCAATAGGTCCTGCCTAATGCTGGACCTTATATCCATGTTCTCGTGATTGAATTACATTTTAGGCGCATGTGGGGAATTTCCTCCCTGACGGCTGAATGCAGAAGTTTCGGGAGGAGATTCTCCAGATGTGCCTAAAATGCATTTTAAAACACAATTTAATCTCATCTTGTGCATATGGGCTTAAGCTGTGATCACATTGGGGGTCATTTACTAAGGGCCCGATTCGCGTTTTCCCGACGGGTTACCCGAATATTTCCGATTTGCGCCGATTTCCCCTGAATTGCTCCGCACACGATCGGATTGTGGCGCATCGGCGCTGGCATGCACACGACGGAAATTGGGGCCGTGGCCGACGAATTCGGAAAAAGCCGCATTTATAAAAAAAAAATCTGTTGCGGAGCTTGCACTTACCTTCACTCAGCCCGGCTCGGTGAACTCCATCACGTTCCGATGCTTTTCAGCGCAGCAGCGCCGCCTGGTGGGCGGCGGAGGAACTACCTTAATGAATCCCGGCCGGACCCGAATCTAGCGCAGAGAACGCGCCGCTGGATCGCGAATGGACCGGGTAAGTAAATCTGCCCCATTATGTATTTGCATTGCATTTTAAAATACATTGCAAAACACATCTCAAAATACATCCATGTTTTTACTTTTATTAGTACTGATTCGTTTTGGGATGCATTTTACCTGATGCATTTGCTGTGCCTTTCAATGGAATGAAAATGCATTCTATAAACATTGCCTTAGAATAAACTTGTAATATTTCCAAGTGGCATTAGGTGGGCCCCAGAATCAAGTTCAACGGTGGGCCCTAGGTCCCCCAATCTGACCCTGTCTCTGTGTCATAAGTATAGCAGCGGTTTTAGTGATTGAGGTGTAGATGAAGAATATTTTTTCTAAAGCAAATGTAAATAAAAACAACCTGAAATTGGGAATATTCTATGCAGACTGTGGAAAAAGTATACTGCAGCACATTGAGTGCTCCTACTAAAGGCTTTTATCAGTGTCAGTGGCTACTTAGTAAATCACAGATGGACAAAGGCCAGTTTTTACAAGTATTTCATCAATGTGTTTAACCTTAGCATTGTGATGATCAAATTACACTTCATAAAACTCATGCTGAGAAAAATAAATCTGTTTTGCATTGATTCAAGTGGTATATGGGGGAGTGATTTTCTTTCATATTAAAATACTTAGATGGTGTAATATAATTACGATGCAAGAGAAAATCGTTGCAAATGATGCTTGGAGACATTTAAAATAAAACCTTTCATAATAACCTTCTGGGTAAACAGACATCTCTCATGGGGATGAAAAATGCTGATAAAATTATCATCTTATTAGATGTGTTCTATTCCTGTTAGAGGAAGATTTGTGTTTTACAGATCTTTTATTCTGTCAGCGCATTAGAGAAACCACTAGAGGGTTTGCGCCGGATTTAAATAAGTGTAACTGAGTTATAGTAAAAGGCTGCCTTTAGTCTTTTGCTGTCGTCCAGATGTCTCCTGACGTGTCATAAATTGGGCAAAGTATTTTGACCTCCGTGCTTTAATGTCATGTCCAATGAATTAGCAACTCTAGCTGAGATATAAGAAGATGTTAATTCATATAATGGAAAAGGAAAACGAGATCAGTGCCCTTCCTGCTGCGTTTGGGTCCTGCAGAATGTCATTAGTACTTTTAATTGGTAGTTTTCAAAGAACAGAATTCCCATTTTGTATGTAAATATGTGAAGGGATCTACTTGCATATTTTAGTGTTTTCTAGACATAGACTAAAGGGTAGAATTATTCATTTATTTGTGGCTATATTCTGGCAGAATGAAATGAGAAAAAAAACATGCATAATGAAGACCACCTTAATTGCAGACATCTGAGGAACATCAAATGAAATGGGTGTGACTGCAGGGAATCTTCACTCCAAAGTGGGCATGACTTGTTTTCCAATATCTATCAAGCTTACAACCAAATAAAATTCTAGCATCCAGCACTTGAGCCCTTCTGAACATGACGTATTTTACATTTCAACAGCAAGCACACACCCCCATAGCTTGTGGCTTATGGACATGGCCATGGTTCCACGGCCCCATGCAAGAGCCATCTGCCAGGGCTGGGGATGGCAAATTGGACATTTGCATGTGGACTTACATGTGGATGTATTGCTCCTTTAATACTCCTTGGTTGAATTCCCAGTTGAAAATTTTAATCATCTATCTCCTCTCTATAGATCTATCATCTATCTGTCTAGTTATCGATCTCCTATAATTTGTCACACATGTTTTACAAGGGAAACTCCCTGTGCGTTTCTTGCGATAGATCCCTGTTTGAACAGCTATCCTGAAATAAATTTTTCACCTGAGATTTCAATGAAATCTTAAATTGCTGCCTATTTTTATACAAAGAGGTTTATGTCAAAAACCCACGGATGGGTGCAGAGCCTCATTGGTTACACAGTGCTGCATTAGAGTTTCACACTATCTATCTATCTATCTATCTATCTAAAGTTTCAAAAACTGGCAGCACTCCGGATTGGTGTCAAAAAGGTGACGGGGTGTCTTTTATTCCATGTGCAACGTTTCAGCCCACAAGGAGCCTTTGTCAAGCATGCTCCTTGTGGGCTGAAACGTTGCACATGGAATAAAAGACACCCCGTCACCTTTTTGACACCAATCCGGAGTGCTGCCAGTTTTTGAAACTTTATTACTGAGGCTCTCGGGCCAGAGGGCATCTGGACTTTGCACCCACCAGCATTGCGGTGCTGCTCCAAACTTTTTCACATATCTATCTATCTATCTATCTATCTATCTATCTATCTATCTATCTATCTATCTATCTATCTATCTATCTATCTATCTATCTATCTCTGTCTATCTATCTATCTATCTATTTATCATCTGTATAGCTATCTAGATATTATTTACTTTATATTTATGCATCTATAAATCTGTCTATAAATTTATATCATCTTTCATATGTATCTTCTATTATCAATCTCCCTATCCCCACATACATCTAAGGTTTATGACAAATAAGCTTTAAAATGTTTTTCAGACTATAATATTGATAATATATATATATATATATATATATATATATATATATATATATATATATATATATATAAAAAATAGTCCTTTAATATCAGATTTATGAGGATCTATAACAGTATTACAAATCAGCTGTTCCCAACAAAAATGAAAATGAGACAGTAAGCATGGTAATGACCAGAGCTGGTTACTGCAGGTCATAAAAATGGGGTGATTCTAAGACTCAGTGACAAGCCCAAGAGGTTGTGGAAGCCCTATCTGATTTCCTGGAGACATTTCCAGAATTGCCTGGAACCTCACCTTGTAGCAGAAGAATTTCTGAAAAGCCCACAAGGTGTCCAGTAAGGGTACTGCCTGGCAGATGCTCCCTGGGAACTGCAGTTCTGGTTCCATACCACCAGGACCCAGCCCCCCTAGGCCGAGTGAGAGCTCGAGGTGAGTGGCTATGTTTTAAGAACCTCCCAGTCTTGGTATAAGTTTTTGAATTGATTCTGCAAACTGCAAAAGTGCTGAAGGAGCAGGGGGTGGTGTAACAGTCTGTAAGATTATCACTGTCACATTGCCTGGATCTATGTGTCATGGTTTATCATGCCTGATTTTGAGAAGATTTCCTTTAAAGTCTTTCTAACTTTGCAGCACATTTTCCACACCTGCTTAAAACTTTTGCACAGAACTCTATAAACGCAAATTGTCATGGTTTCATATAGAAACATAAAAAAAATATTTTGCCAAGAAAACTCTTGTAAATAATCTGATAAATTAGTTACTTTATAGGATCACTCTATCTTGTATTTTATGTAATAACTAGCTGTAGCCCCTGGCATTGCCCTGGATAGTAAATAACTGTTCTTACCGTATATACCGGCGTATAAGACGACTTTTGAAGACAGAAAAATCTTCTGTCTTCTCTGGGGTCGTCTTATACGCCGGTAATCGTCTTATACGGCGGCGGTCCCGGTGCATGGAGAGGGCTCACGGGCTGAGCCCTCTCCATAGCCGGTAAGTCTTTGCTGCATATTGCAGCAAAGGCTTACCGGTAACACCCGCGATCGGTGCTAGCACCGATCGCGGGTGTTTGCACAGCGATGGCTGCCGGCAGCCTCAAAAAGCTGCAGGCAGCCTCAAAAAGATATCGGGGGGAAAATACTCACCCTCCGTTGGCCCCGATGTCCACGCTGTGCTGTCTTCAGTCTTCCACGCCGTCTTCTTTCTTCTGCTGGGCGCCGCCATGTCTTTCCCCGGGTCGGCGCCTAGTATGACGTCAGCAGCGGCGCGTCATACTAGGCGCCTGCCGGGGAAGATCAATGGCGGCGCCCAGCAGAAGAATGAAGACGCGCGGACATCGGGGGAGCAGCGCCGCACATCGGGGCCACCGGAGGGTGAGTATATAAGTTTTTTTTTTTTTTTTTAATGCTGGGCAGTGCTGTATACTACTGGGGGCAGTGCTGTATACTACTGGGGGCAGTGCTGTATACTACTGGGGGCTGTGCTGTATACTACTGGGGGCAGTGCTGTATACTACTGGGGGCAGTGCTGTATACTACTGGGCGCAGGCTGTATACTACTGGGGGCAGTGCTGTATACTACTGGGGGCTGTGCTATATACTACTGGGGTCTGTGCTGTATACTACTGGGGGCTGTGCTGTATACTACTGGGGGCTGTGCTGTATACTACTGGGGGCTGTGCTGTATACTACTGAGGGCTGTGCTGTATACTACTGGGGGCAGTGCTGTATACTACTGGGGGCTGTGCTGTATACTACTGGGGGCTGTGCTGTATACTACTGGGGGCTGTGCTGTAATGGTAATGTTGTTGTTGTATGCCTTATGTTTTTGAGCGACAGTTTTCCTGCTATATACCTGCATGTCATAAGAATTTACATTAAAAAAAGGACCATGTTAAATTCAAATCTGTTTTTTTTTTTATTTTTACCGGTGTTTTGTATGCGTTGGAAAAGGGGTAGTCTTATACGGCGAATATATCTTAAACTCTATATTTTAAACAGGAAAGTAGGGGGGTCGTCTTATACACCAGGTCGTCTTAAACGCCGGAATATACGGTAGTTATAACAAAATAGAATAGGTTAACAAAAATATATTTTATATCCAGCTTTATCTATCTATCTTATGTGAGACACTGAAGGGGTTAACTGTGGATGGGCGATATGTCTGGGTTTTTCTACTATGCAAGGCCTTAACCCCTTTGGGACTATTTTGGCCTTTAGTACACGGTCCCATTTTTCAATCTGCCCTGTGTCACTATAAGTGTTTTATAACTTTGGAACACTATGAGATATCCAGGGGCTTTTGAGATTGTTTTCTCGAGACACATTGTACTTCAAATAAGTTTAAAAATTTGGGTGAAATCTTTTGTGTTTAGTTATGAAAAAAAAACAAAATTTGTTAAAAATTTTGAAAAATTCTTTATTTTCAAAGTTCTAAATTCTTTACTTTTGATGCTGATAGTCATAGCATCCAAATAAATTCATAACCTACATTTCCCAAATGTCTGGTTTATGTTGGCATGGTTTTTTAAGATTCCACATATTTTACTAGAATGATATGAGGCTCAGAATTTGGGGGCCATTTTTCACATTTTTTGGAAAATCAGCATAACCTGTATTTAGATGGATCTGCTCAACTTGTAATTGATGTTGGGAGGCCTAAATAATAGCTAGACTGGTAAGTTACCCCATTATGAAAACTACACCCCTAAACGTTTGAAAAAGCACTTTTAAAAAGTTTTTTAACCCTTTCAGTGTTTTATAGGGGTTAAAACAAAATGGAGGTGCCATCTACAAATTGTAATATATTTTTGACAATACACTCATTTTGGGTGGAAAATTAAACATTTTCAATGGATTAAATGAAAAAAGGCTCCACAAAGTTTGACACCCAATTTCTCCTGAGTACACCGATACCCTATATGTGGTGGTATCCTGCTGAATAGGTGCACGGCAGGGCATAAAATGGAAGGAGGCGCCATCCAGAGCAGATTTGCAGTGTCACATTGTAGAGGCTATAATTTTTTTTTCTTTTTTTAATGTGGACCTATAGGGGTTTATTTTTTTGCCACATGAGATGAACTTTTCTGTTACATAATTTGGGGCATCTATAGCTAATTGGTGAGATTTTATTTACTCTTTGTTAGTGGAGGAGATGAAAATCATCAATTTTTTTGGAAGATTTTTGGGGTTTTTTTTTTTTTGCAGTTTACCATACTATAAAATAAGTATATTATTTGTATTCTAAGGTTTGCCACGATTACGAAAATACCTCATTTATTTAGATTTTTTAACTTTTTTTCCAAATTTTACTGAATAAAAGTAATTTGGGGAAAATGTTAATTTTAGCATCACCGTCTGACAAATCTGGTTAAGGGCTTATATTTTGCGAGAAGCATTGTTCTTTGTATTGGTCTTATTTTAGATTGCATAACATTTTATTTTCACTTTTTAGAGCATTTTTTAAACGGTATTAATTAAAAATTATCTTTTTTTTAAGAGAGTTTTTTTTAGGTTGTTTTTTTACGGGGTTCACTTAGCAGGTCCAATAATGATTCTGTTTTATTATGCAGATTGGCATGGATGTAGAAATACCAAATATGTGGGGGTTTGTGTATTTTATAAAATTTTACTGAATAAAAACTAATTTGGAGAAAATCTTGTTCATTTTAGCATCACCATCTTTTCATCTATTTTATTTTTTGGCTGAAGGGCTGAAGGTTAAGGGCTTATTTTTTGCGAGAAGAATAATTCTTTTTGGTGGTCTTATTTCAGAGTGCGGAACATTTTTAAATCACTTTTTAGAGCATTTTTGGAAAGGGATTAATTAAAATTGATCTTTTTTGAGAACATTTTTTGCATTTTTTTAAGGCGTTTACTGTGCAGGTCCAGTAACGATTCTATTTTATTGTACAGCTTGTTACGGACGGGGCAATACCAAATATGTGGGGGTTTTTGTGTATTTAGGGCTTATATTAACTTAGGGCTTATGTTAACTTATATTAAAGGAAACCTACCACTTCGGGTAGGGCTTATAAGCTGGGTGAGCTGGTGCCGGCGTTTATCTCCGTTATGTTTCTAAACAGTTTGAAAGTGTTTTAACAGTTTATTAATGTTTATATCCTTACTAGCTTCCCCGCACCGTGGTCCGCGCTCGGCGCACCATGCGCACTACCACTTCCTATACAGATGCACGCACCGTCGTGCGCATGGTGCGCCAAGCGCGGACCCCGGTGCGGGGAAGCTAGTAAGGATATAAACATTAATAAACTGTTAAAACACTTTCAAACTGTTTAAAAACATAACGGAGATAAGCGCCGGCACCAACTCACCCTGAGCTGGTGCACGGCATGTCCAGCTTATAAGCCCTACCCGAAGTGGTAGGTTTCCTTTAACTTTTTTTTTTTACTTTTTAAACTGTCTGAGAATGCAGACGCATGTGCAAGCAGTTTACAGTCAGACCTGGAAGGGGTCTGACTGCACAGAACATCAGGGAGCCCCAGGGCACTTGGAAGACCTCGGGGCTGCGCAGAAGAGGACCGCATCCCCCAGTAAGCAGCACGGGGGATCCGATCCATAAAGGGAAGACCCTTAGACACCACAGTCATGCTTGACTGCGGTGTGTAAGGGGTTAGCACTCTTGATTGGAGTCGGCTCCGATCGCGAGTGTTTGAGCGCAGTGTCAGCTGGCTTCTGGTGCTGGGAAGTATCTTCCCGCAGGGATGTACTATCCCACACAGGTGGTGGAAGACACGGAAGGGGTTAACTGTGAATGGGCGATATGTTTCCCCAGGGTTTTTCTACTATGCAAGGCCTTAATGGGGAGGTTGTCCAGCATCATGCTGCTGAGTAGAGCTGAGAGAGTTGGCTCTGAAAGGAGGCTGGAGAGCACACTACAGCCCTGACTTCTGTGCCAAGAGCAGTGACATCCTTTAGTGGTCTAGTGGTGAGTTAGAGTAACTCTTTGTTGTCTGCATATGAAGGCTTATTTTGTATCTGGAATAAACGCAGGCGAGACCTGTTTGGACGGAACTTTGGTGTCACTGTCTTGAACTGCATCATAAACCTTGCTACCTCAGTCTTTATGGGGCCAAGTCTCCTACATATGGCGCTTCGGATGCGGACAGTTCAAAAGGCACACACCTGAAAAGGCTCGCTAAATCCTGCAACATTGCATGGCCTGGATAAAATCAGCAGGAAAATTGCAGGATAAAGCCAAGATGGGGGACTTTATTAAATCCCTGCAAGAAGAGTCCCGAGCCATGTTCCAGCTGATGATGGAAAAGTTTTCTGGCATTATGGCAGCACCACAAGTGACAACTACTAAGTGATCCCATACTAGCTTGCAAGGGTACCCGGTTGTCCCTCATGGGCTGCAGTTCAGAAGGCCTTACAAAAAATGATGGTGACCGATGACGTGAAGGCGTATCTCACTGTGTTCGAGCGAGTAGCTGAGCGAGAAGAGTTACCAGCTGAGCAGTGGGCGGATGTCATGGCACTGTTCCTGACAGGCATATCCCAGAAGGCTTACTACAACCTGAGTGAAACGGAGGCCCATGAGTACCTCCAGCTAAAGGCAGAGATTCTGTCTCGTCTTGGGGTATTGATAAAAGTTTGTGCTAGCCAGGTCAACCAGTGGGCATAAGCAGAAAAACTACCCCCATGCTCCCAAATGCATGATCTGATCCATTTTGTCCAGAAGTGGCTACAACCAGAGGACTGTACCCCACCACAGATGGTCGAGAGAGAGTTGTTTTTGACAAGTTCACCCCCTCTCTGTCCTCTCTTCTCTTGTGATTGGACATGCCTGTCCCACTGATGCTGAGGAATTTGTGTGGAGAGATATTGGGCTACAGAGGATCTTCTACTTACCTCTCCCACACGGAGCTGTGTCAGTGTCAAGGCTACCAAACCATCTGGTAAGACTGCTACTGCAGAAAAGTGGAAACAGGTCAGGTTGGGAGGGGGTTCCATAGGGGGTCGGATACACAGACTCCCAACGAGGCTCATTCACAGCCATATGCAGTGCCCCTGTCAGTGGAGCCAATAGACTGCAACCAGACCCGGCGAATATCGCTGTTCGCCCAGCCAGTTTTGGGAGCTGAGTCGGTCACAGATGCAGAAAACCAAGTGTGTACGGTCACAATCGGTGGTAACACGGTGGAAGCCTTGCTAGACTCAGGTCAAAACCTTGAAGGGGATGCTAAAAATGGTGGTCAGCAAAGATGGGAAGGGCTAGAAATGTTTGTAGCACTATCTGATGTTCGCCATACTTGAGGTACCCCAGTCTTCCACAGGTTTCTCACCCTTTGAGCTGTTATATGGCCGTTCCCCACATGGGCTCCTGGACATAGCTAAGGTGACCTGGGAACAGGAAAGAGCCCCCCACCGTAGTTTAATCGAACATGTCTCCCTTATGCAGGACCGCATAGCGGTGGTGATGCCCCTTGTAAAGGAGCACATGACAAGGGCACAAGAGGCCCAGTGTAGGGTCTACAATAGATCAGCCAGACTCAGGACCTTTAACCCAGGCAACAGAGTGTTAGTTCTTGGCAGAATGGCAAGGTCCATATGAGATCATGGAGAAAGTGAGGGAGGTTAACTACAAGATATATCAGTCGGGAAGGAGGAAACCTGAACAGATATACCACATGAACCTCCTAAAGCCATGGAGTAGCCATGGGAGTAGGAAAAGCGTCTGACACAGGAGGTAGGTGTACCCGATGCCAAGGTGCCTGAAGTACAGATCTCGGAAATGGTTGGTGATTGGCAGGTACCCCTCACTGCCAGGGATAAAGAGAAGACAGCTTTTGTTACTTCTGATGGGCTATTTCAGTAAGTTGTATTTCCCTTTGGGCTACATGGGGCTCCTGCCACATTCCAGAGGTTAATGGATCTTATGCTAAAACCTCACCGTAGACATGCCTTGGCCTACCTGGATGACATCATAGTCTGTAGTAGCGATTGGGAGAGTCATCTAGCCAAGGTACAAGCAGTGATAGACTCCCTCAGGGTGGCAGGGTTGACAGCGAACCCCAAAAAATGTGCACTTGGTCCGGAAAAGGCCCGTTACCTGGGGTACCGTATTGGGGCGAGGTGTCATCAAACCCCAATAAAAAAAAGTGGAAGCCGTACAGTAGTGGCCACAACCTGTGAGCAAGAAGCAGGTGAGGGCTTTCCTAGGCATAGTGGGCTATTATCGCTGATTTATTCCCCATTTTGAGACAATAGTGGAACCCCTGACTGACCTGACCTAGGGTAACGGGTCGGTGATGGTGAAGTGGAGTGAAGAGGCTGAGGGGGCGTTTTAGCGCTTAAAATGGTTTTGTGCAAAGGACCGGTACTGTAAGAGCAGTTATGGCAAACTCTATGTACATGTTCAAGAGAGGCCTGGATGACTTTCTGGGGAGCAAAAATATCAAGGGTTATGAGGAAAAAACATTTGTTTCATTCTTAAAGGTTAGACTTGATGGACTGGCGTTTATTTGCCTGGTGTACTTTATTCCATGGCGGGAGCAACATTTCAGCTCCAAAAAGTGAGCCTTTCTCAAGCTAAGTATGAGTAATCATATACAAATATATCTATTCAATATCCAAATATATACATTCAATATGAAAAATCCATATGTATTCACAAATCCATATCAGATATCACAATGCAAAGCATATCTTATATGTCAATTAATAATGCAAACTGAGGTAAATTCATTTATGCAGAAAAGTTAACAAAACATATATTTCTTATGTTTCAAAACAGAACATAAATCAATTGGTTAATTTTACTAATAATCTTGCTGAAAGAACATTGGGCTCTGCTGCAGCTACTAAAATTTTGATACATTATATATCTAATAGATGTTGGCATTCTATTAGCAAGTGTTTTAGCCTAATAAGTAATAAGATACACAAATCAAACTGTGCATTGCTTCATAGGCAATTTTCCACAGAATCTTATTAACCTCCACCTGATATTGTATGCAAAAGCACAAGTAAAATTGATTATCAAATACCCCAGATTGTGCATTAAGAACTGTAAAATGCAAACACAGTGAAAGTGTTCTAAAGAGAAATGGCTGAAAAATAACCAAAATGTATTCATAGAGTTTAGATTCAATATATTATTTAAAGTAGCATGAATTGTATAATAAAGTTCAGTGACTGAACATTCTCTACAATGTATCATCCACATACTTTTCAATTTTTTTTTAATTAAATGTGTTAGATGAATTTATTAGATGAATTAAAATATACTCAGATTTTGAAAGGGTTGTATATGGGAAATTTAAAGGTATTTTTGAACTGCTAAACAACTGTATGGCATAGTGCCTTCATACCAGGGTAAGAGTCTCATGTATAACACAGCAGACACTCGCCATAACTTTTTGCAAACGGTGCTTAGAGTTAACTTTTTAAGTGGTGTGATCAAAAAGTCATCCTAAGAGGAGCCTCTGAGAATGATCCCTTGGCCATGTACTGTAAATCCTCCCATAAACCTAAAAAAAACTAAAGTAAACCTCAAAAAATCAACCCCTTTATCTAAAAACACCGACATTTCTTTGAGCTCACTCAGCAGCCTATGTAAACTATTTGAATACCTGAGGTCATGTAAGAAAGGGGAACCTGACATATGGTCCCGGGTTTTGGCACCATCTGTCAGGTTCCCCTTTCTTACACGATCGCAAGTATTTTAATTTTTTTCATAGGCTGCTGAGTGAGCTCAAAGAAAGAGTATGATTCCTCAGCAGGAAGTGGTTCCAAAGTAAGTAACCTCGGATAAAAAACACTTTTTTTCAAGTGGTTGATTTCCTTTAAATAGCGTTGAAAAAGAAAAAAAAGTCTCTGCAAAAAACTTCGGTTTACAGACCTCAGCAAGGTGCCATTTTATGTTGGATGAGATGACACTGCTTTTCCATACACCCAATAATTCAAGTGGGATGGCCCTCAATGGGTTAATAAATTGGTTTAAAATGATGAGGAGGTCTCTTCCATAATAACAGTATCCCATTAAAACTATTATATACAGACCTAAACAGTTTTCAAACCAGTCAATAACATACAATTAATGAATGGCACATTATGTTTAGATGAAAAGTAATATTCTTCATGTCCATATTCTTCCTATCAATTACCTGTATTTTTTGCCCTTTTCCCACTGCAGGATCTATTTCTAATTTTCTGATGGATGATGGAGGTGATACCTGCTGTGATGTCTCCTATACACCACAAACATTTTAAACATAGAAAAATCAGAGGCTCAACTATTGAAAGAGGACCTTTTACCACTTTCACCAACTGTAGCTCTTTGGATACAGATTCTGGTGCAGTTGGAGGTTTTTTTCCCACTATTCCCAAGCAACCAATGTTGTTAATTTAAGCTCCCAATTTGCTAATAAGGCTCCATACTGTAAGGGGATGGCCCTGAGTTAAATCAGACTGTTCAGGACTACCATCATGACAATAGACATTAGACACAATAGACAATAGACATGGGGCAGATTTATCAAGCTGTCTGAAAGTCAGAATATTTTAGTTGCCCATGGCAACCAATCACAGCTCAGCTTTCACTTTACCAGTGCTCATGAATAGTTTAAAGGGGAGCTGTGATTGGTTGCCATGGGCAACTAGAAATATTCTGACCTTCAGACAGCTTGATAAATCTGCCCCAATATGTAGCGTGTTGATAGTTTCAACTATTGGCACTGATTTCTAAGGAATGGTAGGAGCAAGAGAACAAATTCAACCAAAATCTGAATCACTGAAACTTAAACTGTTAAAGAACTGGAGTAGGTGGAGGTGATGAAAGGTTCTTTATTAGTTTACTAAACATGGAGGGTAGTATACAGTTGTCATCTTCAGTACTGATTTAAATAATGCATGAATGTGTATGTGTCTGATCCCAATTCTAGCAAGTTGTTAATAGTTTTTTGAAGCTCCTTTTACGGCGTTGGCTCTGAACTCTGCTTGCCTGAAGTGTGCCAGTTGAAGGACCAGTGGGCTGGGAACCTTTTCTTTAGTAAGAGGGGGAAACTGGCAAAAAGAACATGATCATCCAGCTGGATCAATCCATGTGTATTACTGTATGCTTTGTATGATCTGCTGTTCTCTCTCTCTCTCTGATTGAGCTCCATCTCGTGGTGCTAGATTGTACAGATATCTTTCATTTCTTTAAAAAAAAAAAAAAAATCAAAGCAGCATTTTTCAAAAATGTGCCTGAATTCAGCTTAAAATATTTTTGTTTCCTTTCACATTTTTGATATATTTTAAAGTGTGCATTAAATAGCACTTTTTGCATTCATTCGGTTATATTGGCTTGTTTAAAATAACAGTGTTTCATAAAGTTGTTGTCTGTAATATAAAGACTTTCACTCACTACAGTCGCTTACATATTGGATAAAACTTCCATAATAAATCTAAAATCAAAGTCAGGCTGTGTCTACTCCTGATTGGTTAATGTGAACTCCATAAATTCTTGTGCAGATTTTACGAGAGCAAATACAATATTGAATTCTCCATTCACATCTTCTTTGCTGATATATTGCTGTATTAAATCTGTGATGAAAATTTTCTTAATACAGTTTTTCATGAAATCTGCCTTGAGCAACAGATGCATGATTGTTCAATGAGGGTTGTGCCTCATTTGTTCCTGTACATTGTGCCTAATTAATGTTAACTTGTCTGTACATAAAAAGTACAATAAGCTGTCCTTTCCAATTTAATTCTGACAGTTTAATCGAATCTGTTTTCTTTAAAAAATAATTAGATCATTTACACTTCATTAACATGTAATGTAATGTTGAGACATTCATCATAATGATTTCTTATTTTTCTTCTGCAATATTATCTCCTCTAATGAAACTGTTAACACCAGGCATGCTTTAATTAGCTCTATCATATCACTGACAATGTCTGCAGGGGCAAAGGGTTTTGGAATTGAAATTGAATTTTGTCAAGAAGGTACAACACGTAGTGTGAATATTAACAAAGAATAATTTTGAGAATACAGCCAAATTGCATTTCACTTGATATTTACAATACAACATAGAAGTATCATTTTAAATGTAGCCACAAATATTCATTGCTCAATTCTCAATTGTCTACGTGCTAAATGTTTCACACATCAAACCTGGATGATATACACAACAGAATGTCACCTGTCAGTATCAGGCAGAACAGATCTTCATTCACTCATGAAGCTGGTAAATAAAGATTCATTTCAACAGATTGACAGCTACTACTTTCTCAAATTGTGGCATACTTTATGGTAAGGTAGATTGGTAAAGGCAACATATAGTTTGATATCTGAGCCTACTTTCTTGCAGATATTATATCTAAGTTCTCTAAAAGAGTGGTCACCAACTGCCAGGCAGAAGCTTGGGACCGGGATGTTTAACACCCGATCCCTGGCCGCGGCCAATACTATGAGGTGCTGGTGTTGCGGCCATGTAACATCGTGTATGTGGGAAGAGAAAAAGATAGATGGTAAGTATATTGTTTTGCTGGGGTTCTGCTGTGGACATTTCAGTAAAGAGGGGGCTCTGCTATGGACATTCCTTTGAAGGGGGGCTCTGCTATGGACATTTCTTTAAAGCGGGGGTTCTGCTGTGGACATTCCATTAAAGGGGGCCCTGCTGTAGACTTTTTTTTAAAGGGGAGCTCTGCTTTGGACATTTCATTAAAAGGGGTATTATAGTGTCCCCTTTTATGTTGTTCCTTTCTCATATAGACAAACAGAAGAAGCTGCAGGAGGGGGCTACAGAAAAAGAAAGCACCTATTTGGAAAGGGGGCATTTAGACTGGGGCTGCTGGAAATGGCACAATATATGGGTTGGTGTGAGATGCAAGGTGAACAATTTTTTCAAGGGGACCATGGTAATGGGGTAACACAATCCCTGGAAATAAAATTTGGGTGCAGCCAGCCTCTGGATACAAAAAAGGTTGGGGACCACTGCTCTAAAAGATCAAGTTGGTCCTAGACAGAGCTAAAGAGATGAGTTTAATTGATAATGCCCAGTAAAAAATATTTAAAATTGATTATCTAATAACATTGATTCTATATCTTTTAACCAAGATTCATAAGAACCTGGTCAACCCACCAGGACAACCTATTGTTTTGGGTAGGGGCTTCATTTAAATAATATAGCCATTTTTATCTATGAGGTTTTGAGATGCCACCAAAACAACCTCCTCTATCAGGGATACATCTGTTTTTCTTTTAAAATTTCAGGATGGAGCAATCTCTGCTCAGGATGATGTGATTCTGGCTTCCAGAATTGTTGGTCTCTACATGTAGTTGTGAAAGTGGTCTTTTTAGAATTACTATAGATTGTGTTAACATATAATTATTTCTGTTTTCAGGATACTTATTAATTTCAAAAGTGAGGTACTGCCATGGAAGCCAATATAGCCACAGAATATGCATATATATTTATGAGCGATCTAGAGGACGTGTCACTGCACTTTGTGTCAGTCCTCAAGTCGTGGAGGTACATAGATAACATCTATATGGAAAACCTCATTAGAGTCACTGCAAGAATTCCAGACATTCCTAAATGATATTGACCCTAATGTGAAATTCACATTGGTGTGGTTTAGGAAGATTCCTTGATTTAAATGTAACATCATTGAACAACCATATTGAGACTGACAATAGCAATATTTTACACTATTGAAGAAATCACCCAGGAAAACTGCTTAAATATTTACCGTACCCCATAGTCAATTTTTAAGGGTTTAAGGAGGATTCTGTTGACAGGCTGATGCTTTAGAAGAGAAAGAAATTGGAATTGTTATACCAGTTAAATACATTAAAGCTGAATGCACCCAGATTTACTAAAGCCCCTGTGTCAGTTTTCTGTTGGACTTTGCATGTTCTTTTATGTGCAACCTGGTTGCACAGGTATTTTAGAAGTGTAAGCACGCAAGTGGGGCACGCAACTGATTTGTGTCGCGGCTGCACTATACCCCATGTGACACAAAATTCTTCACTGAAAGGGGCGTTCTGGCACACAGTTGAACCATGCAACACATTTATTATGCAGAGTTAGACAGAAATTAGTTGCACACCCTATGTTAAAACTGCACTAAAAGCAGCTGGTACATGCTGTCCAAGCAGTACAGGAAGCACCAGATTTATGAACAATGTGCACCACAATTCATAAACCTGGCGCACCCTAAACACTTCAACTGTTTGAACTGTTTTTGAGAATTGTTGACCAATGTGTAATTAAAGTCCAGTAGTATTTTTTTACGTATGTCTTGCCATGATTAACGACCCATAATTGCCACATAGTGATACTGTGTTAGGCTGTTGGATATACGTCATTAAAATATTTTTGTCGGGATTCGGAATCAGTGGATCCTCTGAACCACCCCGGGAGGTGGCACTTGCCAACACCTGGAACCAGAATCTAAGTAGCACATGGTCTTCACCAGAGCCCGCTGCAAAGTGGGATGGTCTTGCTGCGGCGGGGTACCACCAGGTTGTTCCGCAGGTGCGAATAGCCCGCAGTGGCAGCCATGGTCAAGGTACCTTTGCAGAACACAGTCTTGTGGTCAGGTTCAGACACAGGGTCAAGGCAGGCGGCAGAGATGCAAGGTCAAGTCCAATCCTGGGTTAGCAATGGGAGGTTCAGGCAGATGGGAACGGGAACACAGGAACTAACTGGAACACAAGGTAAAAGGAACGCAAGAGCAGGGGAACAGGAACATAGCAACACAGGAATGCAGGAACGTAGGAACACAGGAATGCAGGAACACTCTAAAATATCACAGCAGAGCTTTCTCAATGGCATAGGCTCAAAGATCAGGCAGGGTTTGTAGGAAGAGGCAGGCTTAAATAGATTTCCTGGGGAACAGGAACAAGGGGACAGGAACACAGGAACACAGGAATGTAGGAACACAGGAACGTAGGAACACAGGAACGCAGGAACACAGGAACACTCAAGAATATTGCAGGTGAGATTTCTCAATGGCATAGGCTCAAAGATCCGACAGGGTTTGCAGGAAGAGGCAGGCTTAAATAGATTTCCTGAAAATGGCCAGGGCCAATTAGCAGCACACTGGCCCTTTAAATCTTTTGAATATGGCAAACGCACATCCTCGGAGACGGGAACGCACATGCACGGCCGAGGAAGAAGGAGCAGGAGCTGGAACAGGTAAGGTGCGCGGGCGCTATGCCAGCGAGGGGACAGAAGCACCGGTGAGCCCACGACCCACGATATCTCTGGGTCCGGTATAAGTGCTAATAGTACAAAATATGGACATGCTTTATTATTTGAATTCTTCCTTCCTCCCACAATCACATTTAGAAGAAGAATAGGGACAGACACCAACTGGCAAGAAGGGCTGCACAGCAGGGGGCATGAAGTACAAAGGACTCAAAGTAGTGGAAAGCTTGGTTTAGCTTCACAATGGCAACAATTGAGACAAAGTAAATCAAATATTTCTTAAACACTTGGACATAACCCATATTTATGAGCCCCTGCTAACAGGATAGGGTCAGGGGGGCTGGCTCTATAACCATTGTGAATTTTAAGTGGGTAGGTCTCCAAAAAACTCACAAAATCACCAAATAATTTCTAGTCCTGGACATAATCCCATCCCGTGAGAGGTAACAAGGTGCCCAGTTGCTTGAAGGCAATTGCTCAATTATACCATCTTCCTTTCAAGAGTTTAATAAAAATGTCTGTGATAAGTAACTCACTGAAGGGAGGGGTACCAGATGAACATCCTCCTCTCAGTGACATTACACTCAGGAAGGGGCTAGAAAAAACCCACTCGGTTTAAATTAGCAAGACCAAAAAAAAAACCTTGTTTGGATGATCTTTGTGCTTAATCTCCAAAGCTGAATAACTACTGCTATTCATTAGTAAGGCTATTTATTTTTATCCCTTTTTATTTTATAAATTATATTTATTGTATATTTGTTCTTATAATCATCTGACAACTGTACATTTTATGTTTGCACTCCACATCCGTATATTAAATCTTTAAAACTTAATAAGTATCTGCTTGTAGCCTTAAAGAACTTAAGTTTCTGAAGAGATACCATTACTGATATCAGTTTTAAGTAATCTTATAGCTAATTGGGTAATCTGTTTCTAAATTGTTATGGCTCTCTAGCTTCAGTGCACCCCATAATGTGACCCGAGAGTGGGGGTTTGTCACAGTATATGCTATCTGGCACCAAGGAATTTTTATAGAATAAATTATTTTACTTTATATTTGTGCTTCTGTTTACCTTTGTCTCCCAATGTCAAGTGGGTTTAGGGGGTTCCCTAATCATGTTTTGGGGTGGTGTCACTGTTTACAAGGAGAATCTTGTAAGAGAGCAGCAAACATTAGGGAAACAGGGATGGGAAAACTGTCCCTTACTCTAAGGCTAAGCTAGCCCAAGGCCTGACAACTTCTCTCTCTGAACATCAAAACCTTTCAAGATAGTAGGGAAAAGGACTAAAGAATACAAAGGTCTGGTGTACTAAATTTGGGCCCCCCTAATGAAAGGATTGCTGCAAGTAAAACTTGGCAAACTAGCAATCCCAGTAAGTACACCAACACACAACCGAGGCTGAGTACAGGAAGGAGGGCAATAGGGAGGACAGGAATAACAGGTATTAACCAGAGCAGGTGCAGAAAACACTACTATTAAATAAACACAGATAAAGGGGATCAGACAGCAATTTGGTGAGTGAATCCAAGAGAAAACACAAATTTCACAGAATCTCTCACCACAGTCAAAGAAACAAGCTACTTGGAAATTATAGATGTTCCTACAGAACAGAGCTAGGGATAAGCTAAAGATAAAACAATACCTAGCGAATACTGAATGGCAAAACCAGCATTAAATGGAGCTTGACTACTCCTGATAGGATAATACAAATTAACACAGCTGAGATCCAAAAACACCAGCAGGTAATGCTAATCAGAAAAAGAAAACAAACAGAACATGTATAATAAAGATTAATAAAAAATTTATTTAAAAAAACTCTAAAGTCCAGGCAAATGAGCTTCCATTAGGTATAGGCAAAATGAGGCAAAACAAACCAGTCCCTTTGAAAAAACTATTGATGAGGCACATGGAATAAACTTATCACTAGTTTTTTAAAATGGTCTTGTTTGTTCAGACTTATTTTGCCTGTATATAGAGTTTGGGGTCACTTACAATTATCCTATTTTTGAAAGAGAAAAAATATTTACTTTCAATGAAGCTAACATTAAATGAATCATATGTAAATGACTATGCTAGCTGAAAACTTATTTTTTAATGCAATACAGGTGTACATGGCCCATTTTCAACAACCACCAGTCCAGAGGTTTAATGGTACATTGTGTTTGCTAACTGGTCAAGAAGTCTAATATATGTTTAGAAAACCCTTGAAAGCCCTTGTTCAAGTATGCTAGCACAGCTGAAAACAGTTATTAGAGAAGTTATAAAACTGACCTTCCTTTGAGCTAGTTGAGAATCAGATTTGTTTGTTCTAAGAAACTCTCACAGTGGTGAGAAAAAAAATTTCATTACTTCTTAGGAATAAAGGCCATCCCATGCAACAAAAATTACTAAAACACTGAAGATTTCCAAAAGATTTACAAGATTTACAAAAAGTCCCAGCACATAGACCAGTAGGGGACTGGAGTGACTATGAGACTTTAATGAGACTTTTTGCAAAGATTCAAATCATGAATCTGGCTTTACACAGTATTGCACTAGCAGCAGTTCTATGTTTACACCAGATTGATGAGTCTCAAAAAAACTCAATGTAACTACCTTGAGAGTTTTTACTGCCCAAAAGGCACAGGAAAATCAATGATAGATAACCCCCACTGTATCTAATAACCAGATTTATCCATAAAATGTATTTTTGTCTATTCACAGCTTTAGGTCCCTTTCACACATGCATTGTAGATCATATCAGAGTGCAATGCGTGAAAAACTGACATTTTTGCCTGCATTTTAAATCAGTTTTTTATCCAATGCATTTTTCATATGCAGATAACACAAAAAAAATGCATGTGAAAAAGATTGTGGTCTATCTTTACTATGGCAATTGAACAGTAGGTCAGAGTGCATTGCGTTTTTAAGGCATCTCAATAGACTTGTATGGGGTGTTTTTACATGTGTGACTTGCAAAAGTAGAGCATGCTGAGAGTAAAAAAAATGCAAGTCTGACAAAACTCATTGAATACAATGGACCAGATTTACTAAAGGCTTTGCGGCAGTTTTTTGTCTGACTTTGCACGTTCTTTAATGTGCAAACTGCTTTACTTAAGAAGTGTCCACACCACATATGTGTCACATGTGAACCTTTTGTGTCACGACCGCACTATTCTTCACGTGACAATAATCCATCATTTTAAAGTATCTGTTTTTTATGTTTGTTTACAATGCAAGAAAATGAAAAAATCAATAAAAAGAATTTTAAACAAATGTCTGCCCAGAAAGGGGCGTTCCGATGCTCATTCGGACAGTGTGCCACATTTATCATGCAAAGTCCAACAGAAATGTGTTGCCTACCCTATATTAAAGGTGCACCAAAAAAAGGTTGGTGAACTTAGAGGGGGCAGTGCAGGGAGGTCCAGATTCATGAAGAACGGGTGCCACAATTCATGAATCTGGCATGCTCTGCACAATACACGGTGCAGTTTGCAGTGTTTTTATTAACCCCTTCCCGCTCTGAATATATATCCACCGCGGTGCTGATGCTGGCTCAGCTGTGGATCAGAGCCGAACCGGCATCGGGATACACGGGGTGTCAGGTGTAACTAACAACCGACATCCCCATGTAACAACCGTGGTCAGAGTGGGCTCCGATTCCTGCCCTCAAAAAAAAGTTCCTACATTTTAAACAATAGGGGATACCAACCCCAAAATGGTAACACTGGAAAAAGCATCTCATCCCATATAAATGATGCCATCACATGGCCCTAATAACAAAAAAGCTAAAATTTTATAGTCTACAAAGGGGCCAATGAGGAAACTAAAATCCTGGCAGCTACAGGGCACTCCTTCCATAAAACAAGTAACGGCCAGATACGCGGTCTCTGTACTCGCATAACAAATTGTAGGGTGGGTTTTCTCTTTTTATCTTTTGGAAATGTGTAAATTTTAGGGCTAAATGAATGTATAACCGACAAAATTTAACCATTCTAAATTTCACCTCCATTTTGGTTCAATTGCTTTGAAGATCTGAAGGGGTTAACAATCTTCATAAAAAATTGTTTCTGATAGGTTGAGGGGTGCAGATTTGAAAATGAGTTTGTTATATAGGGGGGGTTTTGATGTGAACCCCTTCCCTACTAGTACGGCGCAAGCCGGGTCCTGGTGCATGGAGAGGGCTCACGAAGGCTTACCAGTAACACCCGCGATCGGTGCTAGCAACGATCATGGGTGTTTTCCCTACGATCGGCGCTGGCAATGCTGACATCATCGGGGAGCGGCGATCCGTCGCTATGACAGCCTCGTGTTTTCTGAAGACCCGAGGCTGTCTCGTTTTAACCCATGAATGAGGAGGAAAATCCCCATATACTTCCATACTGTAGTATGACAGTATATGATAGTATCGATCAGACAACCTAAGGTAAAAGTACCCTAGGGAGTTTGAAAAATAGTAAAAGTAAAAATAAAAAAAAGTAAAAAAAAAATTATAATAAAAAAACCCTAGAAATTCAAATCACCCCCCTTTCCCAAGAACTGATATAAATATTAATAAACAGCAAAAATTATAAAAACATTAGCTATCACCGCGTCCGAAAATCTATCAAAATATAATAGCAGTTTTTCAGTGTGTTTTACCCGTAGCGGAAAATAGCGCCCAAAGTTAAAAATGGCCCTTTTTGCCATTTTGAAAAATATAAAATCTATAAAAAGTGATCAAAAGATCCTTAAAGATCCAAAAGGTCTTAAAATTTATAGTAATGAAAAAGCTATCAAAAGTGGCAAAAAATGACACCACCCACAGCTCGTGGGCAAATGTAAGAAAACATTATAAAACCTGCACAAATTTGTTATCCTTGTGATCGCACCGACCCAAAGAATAGAGTAGACATGTCATAAAGCTGTAAAATCCAAGCCCACAAGAAAACGCTGCAAATGCGATTTTTCACTATTTTTACTGCATTTGAAATTTTTTTTAACCGCTTCCCAGTACACGGCATGAAATATTAAATACTGTCACTATGAAGTGCAATTTGTTACGCAAAACATAAGCCATGACACAGTTCTTTATGTGGAAAAATAAAAAAGTTATAGATTTTTGAAGGTGGGGAGTGAAAAATGGAAGTGAAAAAACTAAAATGTTTCAAAAATCATGAAAATGTAAAGCAGACACATAAATAAATGTTAATAAGTACATTTAATTCAGCATCTTATTTAGGTGGTAAATCTATCTGTCTGAAAATGCGATGAATATCGAATTGTACAAAAAAAGTTTGTAAATAAACTCAAAACTTATCAGCCAAAATTTACCAATGAAATGAAGTACAACATGTGTGGAAAAAAACTTCGAATCGCTTTGATAAGTAACAGTGATCAAAAGTTCTAACCATATAAAGCGAGGCGAGACAGAATACAAAAAATGGGACTGAGCCTTAAGCTATAAACTGGCTGCGTCCCTTAGGGGTTAAATGTGTCCCAATGGGTCAGAGTACAATGCGAGTTCTGCACATCAAAAACATGTGCGGAACTCACACGTAAAAATAGTAGTGTGAAAGGGGTCCAAGGTTACCTGAATGTGTGCTGAACCCAGGCCACAAAGAGCCCAATATGTCATAGGTGTGCGAAGTCTGTCCACATAACATTAAGGCTACATTCACACTAACATATGGAGGACGTATAAACGGCCGACGTATATACGGCCGATATACGTCCTCCATAGAGGACAATGGTCGCACGTCGCCCTACGGGAGCGGTACGGTGCAGCACACTTGCGGGCCTGTCCTATCTTTAC
The DNA here is from genome assembly GCF_040894005.1 of Engystomops pustulosus. Lineage (NCBI taxonomy): Eukaryota > Metazoa > Chordata > Amphibia > Anura > Leptodactylidae > Engystomops > Engystomops pustulosus. The sequence goes on from NC_092415.1 coordinate 74,524,031, forward strand.
CCGTAGTACAGCGCCGTGCACCATTACTTCCTATGGAGAGGGGCGGGGGTGAGCTGTGCTCACTCCTCCTCCTCTCCCCGTGCACTGCCGTTGCCCGCTACGGTACGGTACGGGCGGGCAACAGCAGTGTGAATATAGCCCAACCCCTTAACGCCTAAGCCACTTTTCACCTTCCTGACACGGCACATTTTTTCAAATCTGCCCTATGTCACTATAAATGGTTATAGCTTTGAAACGCTTTAACATAGCCAAGTGATTTTAGAATTGTTTTCTTGTGACACATTGTACTTCATGTTAGTTGACAAATTTTGGTGGTATGTTTTGCATTTATTTATGAGAAAATCAGATATTTGGTGAAAATTTGGAAAAATTATCGATTTTCGAACTTCAAAATGTTCTACTTTTTCCACACATAACAGCAAAAAACTTAATAACTAACATTAACCGAATGTCTACTTTATGTGGACAAGGTTTTTTATGCATACTCTTATATTTGTAAGATGTTATGGGCCTTTGAACGTTAGGTGCGATTTTTCACATTTTCATAAAAACCGCTAAATCCTGCTATTGAGGGACCTGCTCAGGTTTCAAATCACTTTGAGAGGCCTAAATAAAAGTAAACCCCCATAAGTTACCCCATTATAGAAACTACAACCCTCAACGTACATAAAACAACTTTTATGAAGTTTGTTAACCCTTTAATTGTTTTACAGAGGTTATAACAAAATCGGATACAATTTTGAAAGTACATTTTTTTTGGCTAAATTAATGTGTTTTTTTAAAAAAATGTACAAATTCTCAGCAGATAAAATACCAAAACGCTCCACAAAATTTGATACCCAATCTCTCCCGCGTATAACAATACCACATATGTGGTGGTAACCTGCTGTATCGGCAAACGCCAGGGCATCGAAGCGAAGCTGCGCCATCCAGAGCAGATTATGCATTGTCACTTTTTATTGGCTATACAGTCTTTATTTTTTTGGCAATTTGGACATATAAGGGCTTATTTTTTTGCGACATGAGATGCACTTTACAAATACTTAATTTAGTGGGTCATTAGCTTATTGATGAGATTTTATTAACTCTTGAATGCATGGGTGAAAAGAAAATTGTCAATTTTGGTTTCCTTTCTTTTTGTATTTTTTGGGGGTCGTACACCGTACACACGTATATTATCTTTATTCTATAGGTCACTATGATTACGGTGATACCTCATTTATATAGTTTTTCATTTAATTTTACAATTTTACTGGAAAAAAACTAATATAGAGGAAATCTCATTTGTTTTACATCGCCATCTTTTCGGAGACGTAACTTTAAGATTTTTTTGTTGACAGAGCTAGTTTAGGGCTTATTTTTTACATGTTGAGTTATCCTTTCAATTGGCGATTTTGTGTTTTTTTCACTTTATTGCATGAGTATAGGGAATGTTTGTGTTTAGGGGACTTTAAGTGTATTTAATTAATTCTTTTTATTAAAAAATGTTTTTATTAAATGTTTTTAACTGTGTTTTTTCACTTTTACAGGTAAGCTTGAACAAGCGATCCACTGATCACTTGTTCAAGCTATTCTTCACCTTACACAGTGTAATACAGATGTATTACACTGTGTAATGTAACACACTGAGCATGCTGCGCACACTCAGTGTGTTACAGCCGGGTCCTGCCAGAAAGCAGGACCCGGCTCACGGAAGGCGGATCGTGCAGCCTTGGGCACCGGCAGTCCCGGGGCTGCGATCGGAACAGCGTAACACCTAACACCCCCCCCCCCGTTAAGCGCCGCGGGGGGTCCAATTCTTTTCAAATGGTCCTTGCACGCCGCGGTCAGCGCGACCACGGTGTGTTAGGGGTTAACACCCGCGATCGGAGAAATCTCCGATCGCGGGTGTTAGAGGCGGGTGTCGGCTATAATATATAGCCGACACCCGCAGCTTCTGGCCCCGGCTCCGTTCAGGAGCCGGGGCCAAAAGCTTGACATAATAGTACTGCATTTTGCGGAAATGCACCTCCCGCCATGCAGTACTATTACGTCAAATGTCGGGAAGGGGTTAAGACTGTCCAAGCCCCAAACATGGTCAGGAATATAACCTTTGCTGAGTTTTGCAGGCTCTTCCAATAGGGTGAAAAGCCCTTAGTTCAATTACCTACTGTACTATCTATTGTTGTTCTAACTGCTACCTCTACAGTCACAAACACAAAAAAAAAAATTATACAACATATACAAAGTTAATTTTAGTTTTTTTCAAAATACAATATTATGATAATTTCTAGCTTGTTAGCTGCTCCTCTTTCAGGATGTAGTCTGCATGTAAAAGCACAAGTATTTAATATGAATATTGATTCTCCTTGGTAACCTTTGTGTCCTTATAATCAATCATTCTTTCATTTAACTTTTTTTTTTATTAAAGGCGCGTTTACTCTACAAATCCTTTAAACTAAGACAAAGCATTTTACAAGGCCGCATTATGCTAAAGCGGATTCAGTTTTGTTGAACGATTTTAAATTATCATCTTGCCAACAGGTTTTGCAGGAGTAGCACTTAAAGTATCATTATTTTTACTCTCTAATTGTATTCATTTCTCTTTATTTATGTAATGTCATTGCCAGCAGTGGAAAGACTATCTGACCCTTGCTGATAAAATTGATATAATGCAGGGATCCATGAATCCCAGAGGCTTCTACTTTGTGAAGCAATGGTTTTCTGGTGATGTCTAATACATTTAAATATATCCAACTAAAATCTATGAACTCCTTATTAGATCAAGATCAAAGTATAACCTTTGTTCCCATGCTATTATGGTTTCTAATTTTTCATCTTAGGAAAATGTAACACTGCGCTGACCCTTAAATTATATATTGATACAGTGTCCTGCACAACCTGTATAATGAAATAAGAAGAGCAATATTGATTTGTGTTTTCAGCATTTCACGAAGGTTAACTTGTGATTTTAGCATCTGCAAAAATATTATTATATTTTTGATTTGTTTTTAAGAGCAGTGTTGTTTTTCAATATCACAAATACAATATATTAGATGTTAAACGTGACACTACAAAATGTTTGGTATGTGTTGTAGAGAATGGACCTCTTAAAAAAGTGAAATAAGTTTCAATCATATGCATATACAGAAGTAAAACTAAAAGCATATGTTTGCTGAAAAAAATCTAGAAACTATATCAAACAATCTACAGAATCCCAATTGTAACAATGACATCAAGCATCTATCACATTCCAGGTCCTGAAGCATGGCTTCTACCACTTTACATGTTCATGTTCAAATCTATCAACCGGGCTTTGTATTAATAGTACTGTGCTATGTGCATAAGTACAAAATAGGTAGTAGTAGTCATAATACTGCTGTGCTATAACCTAGAATAGGAGAAGTAATGCTGTACCACAGCTTGTCATACTATAGGAGTACTGTATATACTGGTGTATAAGACTACTTTGTAACCCCTTAAAATAATGGCTACAGTGGGGGGTCGTCTTATACGCCGGATATACGGGGGCCGCACTGTGTGAGGTGTTTTTTTTCCCCGTCAGCGTGTAGAGAGCCGCTTCCTGGGACCGCCGCGCATGCGCGGCAGTCCGCCTCTCACAGTCATTAGAAGAGGCTTAGTACGCGCTGACAGGGCGGCGCGCTGTATGCTAATGCAGCCGCCCTGTCACAGCGGTCGGCGTCACAGAGCTGGGGGTCACAGGCGGCACTTACAGAAGCATGTCGGATCTTCATTAATATCGCAGCTTACAGTTATGATCACCAGGCACTTGCTCTCTTGTTTGTTTTGCAAAGTTTTAAGCAGACTTTTTTCATTTGGGAGAGGGGTAGTCTTATACAGTGAGTATATACCAAATTCTATATTTTTAGGGCAGAAGTTGGGGGTCGTCTTATACGCCCAGTCGTCTTATACGCCGGCATATACGGTACTTCACCAATGTATATCAGGGGTGATTGAGTTGGGCTAAACACAACCACCCCCCCCTCCCCCATTTAGAACACCAAAACCTACTCAGTTTACACAAGATCAATAAATATCAAAAGACAAAAAAGTCCACACAAATGTGTTTTATTGTGTAAACAAAACTTCAAATAAAATAACAGACAACACACAGATAAAAGAGTGTACAATGCCCTGGTGTAAATATAATAATGGTCACACAATTCTCCTAAATATTGTAAAATGCTAAATAGAGTAAAGACTATAATAAGCCCCAATACAATGTGAGAAAACAGTACCTACAACCATGGCACCCCCGTAGTAAATGGGGGTGGCAACCACTGAATAAAGGTACCCACAAAATAGGAGAAAACAGTTAAAGAGGAACTGTCACCCCCGAAAAATACCCCCACCAAATTAGTTCTCCCTAATCCTGTCCCCAGCCCCTTCATATTTATTGTTTTATTTATTAAAATGTGTGTGTGCATACATATTTTTAAACCAACCTCTTATTAAATAGGGGGGGGGGTGTCAGCAGGCCCCCTCATGAATACGGCCGACTGCTATGGGACCTGTACAACGATCCGACCTCTTATTTGATAAGAGGTCGGATAGTTTAAAACTAAGTATGCACACACACATTTTAATAAAAATTCTATAAATATGAAGGGGCTGGGGACAGGATTAGGGGGGAACTAATTTGGTGGGGGTATTTTTTAGGGGTGACAGGTCCTCTTTAAGATTACCGACTACATGCAGTGTGCAACAGCCCCTATAGGAGTAGTAGTCCTGTGCTATAGCCTAGCTTAAGATAGGAGTATTAGGGCTGTTCTACAGCCTGGTGAAGGATGGGAGTGGTAGTGATTAGACTAGAGCAGGGCTGAGCCAGTCACTGTATACAACTCTGTGTCCTGGAGACACAGATAGAATTGAAAACTGGGCATTGGGTCCCCAATTTCTGGGGGATAATTATTTTTTTTTCATTGAGCAGTATATCCTTGGATAAACAAAGAACTGGCAAAAACTATAATGGCATCATCAGGCACCATCCAGAAACAGAAGGTATGGCATAACTTATATTGAATATGTGAAATTGAAAGCAAAATTCCAATACTTATTGGGACTACTTAAGAGCAACAAGATAATTCTGCAGGCAGTGTTACACAGAATAGTCATGGAAATGGACACTGAGACACAAGATATTCAAGGGCAGTGGGAGACAGGATTCCTGCAGGCATTAGGATGAAGGAAATAAAATAGGGATGTAGTCAGACCAAGCCTGAACCTGAAGTTCAAGGAACAAGTGAGAAACTGTAAACTTGGTGAAAAGAGGCAGAATCCACAGGTCTAGACACATCCAGATTCAAGAATAATACTGTGAATACTACTCATGTGAATAGTCTGACTGGTTAGCTTATGCAGGCTGTGGTTGAATAAGGCATCTAAAAACAGTGTAGGCGGTTATGTAGCAGAACTGATTTTGTAATGAAAGAATAAAACCACCAATATAAATAAATGGGTATGTAAGAACACAATTCTTGAGAATTTCTTATACATACAAAAATTAGGCAGGCTTAAAGAACCCTGCTAAGGTATAGCTACAAGGTATGTCCTTACTCAACCAAACTCATGGTGAAGATAGGAAGGAGGGTTCTATACATGAACTGTGCCATTGGCTGATTTTTTTCTTTGGGCCCAGCCATAGTTATTATTCTATATGGTGGTCAGTAAGTCTTAAAGTGAGAATGAATTTGCAAATTCATCACTCTTTTTCAGACTCATCAATTTTTTTCAGTTTGTTTTCATGTTTGTTTGTTAATGACTATAAGGGCTATCTTACCTGAGCTCTAATAACAGCATTTAGTCATATGGCTTACAGCAGCCTCATGGTCACAGGCAGCAATAGTCTGGAACAGAGGCCACTGCTGCTTTCTCTAGGTGTGCAGATAGCAGGTGTGATAGATAGCAGTGTCATCGTCTTTTGTGCTGGAAGCCATAATTGTGTTTTCTCTTTTATTGTAATCCTTTGTGGGAAGTAATAAGTGAAAGAGACACTTTCTGATAAGATATATTTAAAAATGTAGCATCTTAAAAGCCGGCTGCAGCAGAACTCAATGTCCTGCTAGCTTCTTCTGAAACACTGCCGTAGAAAGACGGCTCACCAGAAAGGAGTATCCCACATGGTATTATACAGCGGTCATTTAGGGGTGAATAAAGATGGGTGCTAAACTTCCTACCTGGTTGAGCCAATTTTTTAACAATGGGAACCTCACCATTGCCTGCTCTAATTTTTATCAATGTAAAAGTAGTGATATGTAATGGGTTGCCAACCCTGTCATAATAAAAATAATCTTTATTTATATAGATCGATCATATTAATGGAAATTTACAGATTATGGGAGACATGTACAAATAAAAAGACATTAAAGAGTAAACATAAAAGAGTCAGACATAAACATGGTCAAACAATAAGGACCCTGCTCACAAGAGCTTACAGTCTATGCAGTACATGTACCTTTGGTTTGGCTTTGAGCTCCTGGCTGTGCTTTCCATTTTCTCTTTTACTGCTAGTCAAATGTGTCTTAAGAGTTTTGCCTTTTTGTGATTTTGTAACTTTTTGAACAAATTTTGTAAATAATTCAAAAACAACTTTCCTATGACGACAGCAGGTATGGATTTGTGACTTTTTACAAACAGTCACAACTTTAACAACTGGAATCAGCTGATAACTCAGAGAACACTTCAGAACTAGAAAATGGCAAACTTTGAAGGGAGCAATAAAGGAGCAAAAGTGCACATGCCCCACACAAAGCCACAATAAAAGAAGAAATAGCCAAACCAAATGGAAGTCACATGTACCCCTATGAGGATGAAGCATTTCACGTGGCGCAGAGGCCCTGATAAATATACCCCTTTAAGTCTAATATACAGGCAGTCCCCGGGTTACATACAAGATAGGTTCCGAAGGTTTGTTCTTAAGTTGAATTTGTATGTAAGTCGAAACTGTATATTTTATAATTGTAGATCCAGCCAAAAAAAATTTGGCCCCAGTGACAATTGGAGTTTAAACATTTTTTGCTGTAATGAGATCAAGGATTATCAATAAAGCTTCATTACAGACACCTTATAGCTGATTGTTGCAATCTGGGACTATTGTAAAGCATTCAGAGAGCTTCACCAAAGGTCAGAGGGGTCTGTCTGTAACTATGGGTTGTCTGTAAGTCGGGTGTCCTTAAGTAGGGGACCGCCTGTACTAGGCAAAAAACCCTTTGTTTAACTCCAGCATTTCTCATTTATTCACATGAAATGGAGCAATTGAAAAGCTACAAATAAAGCGTATGGTTAGCTCAGAAACTGGAAGATGAACATTTCAGAACATTGGTTTGACTGATCTAAAATAATTGAAGTGATGGAAATCATGATTTTATGAATAGAAACTTCTTAAAATAAAGAGATATATAGAGAATGAAAATAGTTTTTATTTAAAAAAGTAAAACAGATTTCCATTTCTATTTTGTGGCACATGTAATTTACTGCCAGAGATTATTTTTGTTACTTATGTGACTAGTACTACCTACTTCATTTGTAAAGTGGTCCTTAGTCACTAATGATTAGTAGGCTTTCAAACCTTTATAAATTTTCTTAAATCATCTTGTGGATCTCAAGCAACCACTTATCCATGGAAGCAGCAACTTCAATACAGATTTATTAACTTTTTTTTAGCAAAAGATCTTATCTTTCTTCAAAGAAAGTTATAAAATTAGAGATGAGGCACAGATAATCTTCAATAAATGTTTATTTATGTCTTTCTAGCAATGGGCAATACACTAGATGTAAAAAGAAGAACATATGAACATAAAAAGCTGCTCACGCTGCTTCTTTAGGGAAAAAATACTACTGTAAATAAACAGCAACTCCCAGCATCTTTGCTGACATTACCTAAAAATATACACTTCATTCAAAAACAACAAGCAACCTTTGAGCAATTGCATTGTTAGGCTGGTATGCAGTTTACAGGCAGTCCCCGGGTTACATACAAGATAGGGACTGTAGGTTTGTTCTTAAGTTGAATTTGTATGTAAGTCGAAACTGTATATTTTATCATTGTAGTTTCCGACAATTTTTTTTTTTGCCCCAGTGACAATTGGAGTTTCAAATTTTTTTGTTGTAATAGGACCAAGAATTATCAATAAAGCTTCATTGCAGACAATTTTAAGCTGATTATTGCAGTCTGGGACTATTTTAAAGCATCCAGAGAGCTTCACCAGAGGTCACAGTGGGCAGAGGGGTCTGTCTGTAACTATGGGTTGTCTGTAAGTCGGGTGTCCTTAAGTAGGGGACCGCCTGTATATTGATATTTTTAACAGCTTTTAATGTAGTTTTTGGAGATGCAGCAGATACCTGCCCTTAACATCAGTGCTGGCATAAGAGTGTTAACCTTTTTTAACCAAGTGTAGTGCAGTATATCGTATCAGCCATCAGATCTCCTAGTGACCTTTTAAAAATGTGAAAAAAAAAGAATTAAAATCCTTGTTTTCTCTAGAATCTACATACCAATTAATAAACAAACAAAATCATAAACCCACATTTTTTTTGGAATACAAGGCATCAAAAGTAGCAGTTCCTGGGTTTCAGCAAGGAAATTGCAGCTTTTTCTGGGTTTCTACCGCACATGCCATTTTTTAAAAAATGTATGGGTAATAGGGCGTTCCAGGGTGGGGATACATGTCTACTATCGGCTGCACCACAGTACTGGTGCATGGGTGCTCGGTTGATCAGTGGGTAGCCATAAGAAGTATAATGATTATATTGTTGGACCGGCACTCATGTTAAAATCTTTAAAAGTTCATATCCTTTATTTTATTCATTAAAAGTTCATAAATATAAAAAATGTCAACATTTGGCTGCCCTAAACCCCCCCACTGGGCAAAGTTCATGGCAATCAATGACCACAAGACCTGCAGAACCTTAGGCATAGATGAATCTGACTTAACTAACCTCAGAACATTGGAGGAACTCTGGGATCAGGGACAAAGAGCCCCAGGAGAAGGCCCGTTTACGGACTTAAAAAATAAAAGCAGAGCCAACCCCCCAATGTTTGATACCTGTACTATTGACATCAAGGAAATCAGCGCCATATCTGGTTCTGATAGGTCAAGGTCTAATCTTGATAGGAACCAGATACATGCCCTCTTGTCCCTGGAGAGTGATCACTCTATTATAATAAAACCGGACAAGGGGGGGAACGTGGAGAGGAACGATTATAAACTCATGTGCCAATCTATCCTCTTGGATAATGAGTGCTACAGGGTATTACAACAGGACCCTACACAGATGTTTGCCACACAATTACGCAGGATTCTGTCCTCGGCCCTTGAAACAGGCCTAATCAATAAACAAGAATTTGATTTTTTACTGCCCAAATACCCAAATTACCGAAGGTGCATAAGGGCTATCCTTCTTTAAAAGGACGCCCTATAATTTCAGGCATTAACAGCCTGACTCAGGGCATTTCAACCTATGTGGACAAGATCTTGCGATCTTTTGTATTGGCATTCCCATCGTATGTGAGGGACACGATGGATGTCCTGAGGAGACTAGATGACATCACCGTCCCCCAGGGAACATTTTTGGCCAGCTTAGATGTGGAAGCCCTGTACAGTTCCATTCCACATGATAAGGGCTGTACAGGAGTGAGACATTTTCTCTCCACCAGAGGCTCACATCTGGCTAACCACAATCAGCTGATCATGAACCTCCTGATTTTTATATTAGAACACAACTATTTTCTGTTCGATGGACGTTTCTTCCACCAGCTCAGGGGCACCGCGATGGGGAGCCCAAAGGCCCCCACGTATGCCAACTTGTTCCTGGGCTGGTGGGAGGAGAGCTTCGTCTTTTCAGAGGAGCTGGAGGTTTGGACATCGAAAATTGGTCTATGGATTAGATTCATAGATGATGTCCTACTTCTATGGATGGATACCAGAGAATCCTTTTCCGCTTTTGCGAATACCCTCAATGAGAACAATCTGGGTATCAGATTAACCTCTGAAATCCAGCCGGAGACCATTTCATTTTTGGACCTCCTTATAACCATCAAAGGAGAGGGTTGCCTCGAAACCTCAGTGTTTTGCAAACCTACTGCTTCCAATAACCTCTTAATGTGGCATCGTTATCACCCACCAACACTAAAAAGAGGAATACCCAAAGGGCAGTTCCTGCGTATTAGAAGGAACTTGTCCTCTCAATCTGACTTTGATCTGAAGGCAGGAGATTTGAAGAATCGATTCTTGAAAAGAGAGTATCCTGAAAAAGTGTTGGATGAGGCGAAATGTCACGCGAGGGATTTGGATAGAACATCCCTGTTGGTCCCTAGGCGAAAGGAGGATGGGGATAATATGATCAGACTGATTGCAATGTTTGACGATAAGGCCCCAGAAGTAAAAAACATACTAAAGAAATTCTGGGGGATCCTGTACCATGATCAAGATCTAAAAATAGGATAGACACCCATCCGGCAATCACATACAGAAGGGGCAAAAATCTAGGTGATCACTTAGTCCATAGCCATCTGACAACAATCGCCTCAGATAATACCTGGCTCCACAAGAATAGGATTAAAGGCACCTATAGATGTGGAGATTGCAGAGCTTGTAAACATATCAATCAAAGCAAATCCTTCTGTAGTGTGTCAACTGGGGTCTCCTATCAGAATCGTGAATTTATCAACTGCCGTACCATGGGGGTTGTTTATCTGGCCACATGTCCATGTCCTCTTAACTATGAGGGGAAAACCATAAAAGAATTTAGGGTTAGAATCCTGGACCACATTGGGAATATCAGAAGAGAGGAGGATAGACCTTTGGCCAATCACGTTCACAAATATCATGGGGGCAACCTGGATGCTCTGAAATTTCAGGGTATCGAGAAAATTCGACCGTCCCCTAGAAGAGGGGATTGGAATAACAGCATTCTAAGAAAGGAAGCTCAATGGATCTGAAATGTGTGAAACCGGAGGGTCTAAATGATAACATCTCATTTGCACCATTCATATGAGTTAGTCTTCCTTGCTGTTATCTCTTGAGGGTATCCATCACTAGGGGTTTCATCCCACTAGTGTACTGTGGCACTTTCGGTTGTTGCTTGGTGTCTATGAAATAGACGCATGTATATATACATATCTTTGATGTTTTCCGGCCCAAGTCTCAACACCACGGAGCTGGCTAGATTTATCAGTATTTCCATAATGATATAGGGGACCGCACTGTTCCGGTTATAAATATCGGAACAATGGTCCCTATATATCATTCATTTTTATCCTGCAATGTTGTCCCGGTCGCGTCCTAGAGGCACTATACTTACCGGAGTTTGACAGCTGGTCACGCCCCTAACAATGATAGGACCTAGTTCCTGTAGTCGAATGGAACCTGGACGAATTGTTATTGTCACCACCCACCGCTGTGGTGCCCTATCATTAATGAGTGGGCAGCCTCACAGTGTCATATACACGCACCATTAATGGGCGGAGTTTGGAAAGTCTGTCACCACCCACCATTGTGTGGTAACCTATCACCATCGAGTGGGTTGGTCTATGACATCACACGCACGCCCCACTCCCTCCATTGGACGCGATAACGGGTTCTCCCTCCAATGAGGCGACTCATCTGGCCCACAAAGCAGAGTCTCCTGGACTTATACTCCAATTGATCGGCTGCCGGCTATGACTAACACATGCCGGCGCCCACCATCAGGACTCCGGCATCTTTATTATTTTCTGTGTCCCCAATGAATATAAATTATCAATCTATTTAGTCTCATCCTGTACGGTTCTCCTGACCACTATCAGGGGCGAATCTCGTAGAGGCGGAGAGATGAGAAGATAGTACATATATTGAATGTAGCACACTAGGACTTTTATAACAGCAGGGAGATAGAGTAACCTCCGTAGTGATTTAACCCATTATCAACTGAGTCTATAAGACAACTGGAATAATCTCTACACGCTGCAAATGAACCTGCCAATTGGCCACTGAGCTAACCTGCACCACATGATATTATATATATATATATATATATATATATATATATATATATATATATATATTTATATATATAGTGCGCTCTCTGAGCTGTAATAAGTCCTTTTTATTACTATTTGTGACTGTGCGACTATCCCCTAACTTCTGCGCACACTGATGCACACATTGGAGCATTTTTAAGTGTTTTTTCATTAAAAGTTATATTTTAACTTTTCCCCAATTATACCTGTGACCTCTCCACTAGTATGTAAAAAGAGTATATTGCTCCTTTTAGTGCCACCCACATAGTAAATGCCCCCCTTTTTGGCCCAACTTAGAATGCCCATGCATAATCCCCCTTTTCTGTAGCCCTTTCCACTTAGAATGCCTCCTATATGTTGTTTCCCCTTTCTATACCACCCAACTTACCCACTGGCTATAACCTCCTACCCATCTTATACCCCTCATTTGCAGTCACATTGGAACAAAAATCATATATTTACTTTTCCCTATTACCCCACAGCAATCCTGTTTTCTTCTATGCCATTGCTATGGGCAACTCACAAGAGCTCACCAGAGTTCCCTGCTCCACCATTACAGTCAACTCTCTGAGTATTGTATATACAGTCAACAGACTGAGTATAGTGGATGCAAATAGAGTTGGCAGCTGTTTAACAGCCTTCCATTGATATAAAACTATAAATTAAAGTATTCAGCTCCTCCTGCATCCACACATACGTATTTCTCTGCCTGAGTGGTGCTGTCTTTACCTTTGCTGCTTTAGCAATAAATGGTTAAATATTTATTTTATTTTTTGCCAATTTTTATTTTAATATTCTGGACTTTTTATCATACGCCATTAACTCCTGTGCATTGATTCTATTTTTGATGTGAGAAGAAATGAAGGCTCTGGTCTCATTAGATAACCAGTTCTGGTTAAAGATCACAGGGATCCTCTCTCTTCATTTGTATGACACTGAATGGTCACAGCAGGCACTTGCTTTCACACAATTGATTTCAAGCAGAGTTTTGTCTGATAGATGCTTCAAGATTATGACAAGAAAGCATTTTATAATCCTCCTGCCAATGCAGTTATGTTTAACAGACATTCAACTCTTATCGCTGATTGATAACACTTAACTCAAAACATATTTAAGCTTCAGGAATGTCAATATTTTGCCGCCAAGTGAAGGTGACCCTTGCTCCTCTTGTTTGTTAAATGCGCACAGTGGTTTGCTGGTATATTTGTAAGGGTGGTTATTATGTGGGCAGGCTGTTATGGATTTACTATCTTAGCCTGAAGTGTTTGCTGCTGATTATGTGATTAAATCAATAATAATTTCTGTTGGACCCTGCGCTTCTTGATTCATCTTCTTTTCCATGCTGTGGAGCAGAACAATGAGCTCTAGTACTTGAGCCTTAAGTGCTTTGTTGTGAGAGAAATGCCAGCGGTAAGACAGGTGGTTCCTAAATAATTTCACGGAGGAAAACGTAGCAATTCTGAAGGTACGCAAAGCAGACTAATATGCCAGGTGGTCCGAGCTATGACGGATATGGATTATCTTCTTCATCGCCGATAATGATGTCATAGTCAATTGTTATTAAATAATATTGATTAAATTACAGTTATATCACATTGCTTGGCACAGTATAAAGGGATATGTAACCTGTGTGAGTGGAAAAAGCAGTCATTCAAAATTGCCCTTTCTTATCTTTTGCTTTCTTGAGATGATCTTATATGAGCAAATGAGCCTGAGGGGCTGAAAATCATACTGAACTGAACTTCATGCCCCCTTGAGTACTGCAAAATATTCAAATATCTAATCAGCATGTGGGGTTGGTTGTCGAACCCTATTTTGATGATCAATAAATAAATCCTGGAATACCCTTTAATATTCAAATTGTCAGGGCCGGATTATTGGGGGGTGCCCGATGCATGCGCCCCGGGGCTCCCAACACTTTGCCCTTAAAGGGGCCCTCACTTAATGTGGGTGTATTTGGGTCTGGGCTCCCTGGCCATAACCCACAGACGTTTGTTCTCCAACTTCAGTCTATGGCAGAGTGAGGGAACAATAAGTTCTCTTCTCTGCCATAGACGATCGAAGGTATAACAGGATGGTGAAGCCCTGCCGCTGACAGGGCAGTAGCGCAGTCATCACGGCGCCACCTGCGATAGGGCGCTGCCATCTTGTCCTGACACAGCAAGGGAAGGTAAAGATGGAAGGTGAGTACAATTTTATTATTTTACCTAGGACTTTATATAGTCATTATGGGGAGGTGTATAGTTAGTTATTATAGGGAGGTTGTATATAATTGTTATATGGGGGCTGTAAATATAGTTATTATAGGGGGAATGTATATAGTTGTTATAGGGGGCTGTATAAAGTTTTTATAACAGGGACGGTATATAGTTTTAGGGGGACTGTACATAGTTAGGGGGTTGTATATAGTTATTATAGGGGGCTGTATATAGTTATTATAGGCGGACTGTATATAGTTATTATGGGGGGTTGTATATAGCTAATATAGGGGGACTGTATATAGTTATCACAATTGGCTGTATACTGTTTTTATAGGGGACTGTACATAGTTTTTATAGCGGGTTGTGTATAGTTCTTTTAGGGGGCTGTGTATGTTATCATAGGGAGGCTGTATATAGTTATAGAGGGATGTATATAGTTAATTCTGGAGGATTATATACAGGTAATGTTGGGGGGGCTGTATATAGTTATTGCGGGGGGGCTGCACATAGTGATTACTGGGGGACATATGTTTTTATTGCTGGGAGCTGTATACAGTGATTGCTGGAGGAGCTGTATATAGTGATTACTGGGATCTGGATATAGTGATTACTGGGAGCTATATATAGTGATTGCTGGGAGAGCTGTATATGGTGATTACAGGGGGCTGTATAGTGATTGCTGAGGGCTGTATATAGTGATTACTGGGAGCTGTATATAGTGATTACTGGGAGCTGAATATAGTTATTACTAGGGAGGCTATATATAGTGATTACTGGGAGCTGTGTACAGTGATTGCTGGGAGGCTGTATATAATGATTTTGGGAACTGTATACAGTTATTGCTGGGGGCTGTATATAGTCATTGCTGGGAGCTATACACAGTGATTGCTGGGAGAGCTGTGTTTAGTGATTGCTGGGGGGCTGTATATAGTGATTGCTGGGTGCTGTATATGATGATTGCTGTGGGGGCTGTATATAGTGATTGCCAGGATCGTAACTAGGAGAAGTTGGGCCCCATAGCAGATTTTCTCATGGGGGCCCCCTTCCCCTTAAAAAATATGCATATTTGTAAAATTACACACATTTATACACTCAAATATACACACATTTATATGCACAAAGTTATATACTCATACACATATTAATACACTCTTACACATGTATAAACTCATACACACACATTCTTGTACTGATACATAAATCATATACATATATACAAATAAACATAATATTTACACATATATATATATGTATATATATATATATATATATATATATATATATATATATATTATATACACATCATATACACACATTGGGGCATATTTATTGGCAAAGAGGCCCTGAAATAATCGCAAATGCTAGCCTATTGCTAGCACTTTCCACTACAGAACTTACATAACTTACATACATAAAGTATATAGATATTATAAACATATACATATAGTATATACACAACATACATCATATATGCATCATATACACTTATATTGCATATACATAAACGCACACATACGACATACACACAGATAGATAGATAGATAGATAGATAGATAGATAGATAGATAGATAGATAGATAGATAGATGATACATAGATATGAGATAGATAGATAGATAGATAGATAGATAGATAGATATGGGCCCATTACGCACCAACAGACAAACTGCTATATTTGGTCAGTTGAACAGGGGATCTTTCCCCTGCCGTAACTGTATCAACTGTAAACAGATGAATAGAGGTTCCTCTTCTACTCATAATAACACCGAATACCGAGTAAAACATTATCTCAACTGTGCTAGTTGTTTCGTGATCTACATGTTGAGCTGTCCGTGTGGTCTTCTTTATATCGGTGAAACGACCCTTGAATTCAAAGTCAGATTTAACCAACATCGTTACACAATATGCAATGGCAGAAGAGACCTACCGGTCATTTTGTTGAGGCAGGACATCTAGAAAGAGATTTACGTTTTCAATTGATTGATCATGTGCCCCCATTAAGGAGAGGTGGAGATAGGGAACGTATCCTTAAAAGAAAAGAATTGCAGTGGATACACACCTTAGACACTTTGAGACCCAAGGGGTTAAATGTTGACTTTAAATTAAGTAATATCTGATGGGTTGATACTCTGTATAGTTCAATGTCCTGGCTTGCGGAGTCCTCTCTTGCCCTTACTGATCTATAGGTTTACAGTGATTATAACCTGTTTAATGTATCTCAATACTGTTAAATATATCCTAATTTTGTCAACCAACTTGTCATTAACTATTCTTTCTCTGCTTCTGCAGATTTCACTATTACCTTAAGGCCATATCGGGATTACTCTCACCATCCTTTCTCCTGATGATGCTGCTTTTGCTCCGCCCAACTGCCGCCATTACAATCTTTTTTCCGGAACGCTGAAAAAAAGTTTTTGTTCTTTCCCCCTTTTTTTGATATGCTGTATATTTGTTAAAGTCTGTTTTTGCTATATGAAGACGCCTTGGGAGATCATGTTATCTGCCATGGGAGTGGCTGTTACTAGAATCCATGCAGGTTATCTATTGGGCATTGAGACATCACATTTGCAGTCCCGTATGGACCTACAATTGGTCCCAGGGACATTACTTCAGAGTATTTGGCTATATGCCTACCTATTATTTAGGGGTTAACCCATTTATACTCTGCCCTGACTGCTTATCTCCTTTATAAGTCTTTTTGGGACTATGTCGTGATAAGCCCTCCGCTGTGCCATTGATCATCCCTCATATACATTTTATACTCTTTTTATACCCTTTTTGCTGCAGTATACACAGATGGCTGTTGCCGGGTCCGGGACGCTCTTGATGTCAGTGTATGGTGGTTCCCTAGACAACGCGGCATTGCCTCTGTCATGCGCAGCATATACCTGCTCTGGCTGCGCTCCTCCCGAGAGTCTCTGTCATGCGCAGTACACCCCTGTTCTGCTTGCGTTCTACCTGCGTTCCACACTCGGTCCCGGTTGAAGGAGGCTGGGTCCGATCATTGCCTTCTTTTGCACAATCACCGGGAAGAGATGGTGAGATACCCGATGTACATGTACTTTTATGCTTATATCCGATTTCTGTAATTACACCTGTTGCACTTGTCACTTTATCTACACTTTGCACATTAGGTGTTTTACAAGTTAACAAGAAAATTTATATATGTATGCACTAGCACTTTATTCAATATCTTGTATATAATGTTTTATGTAATATAAGGAACATCTTGCTTTGATATTATGACACGATATGTTAATTCAGCAGGGTGGGGGTTATTTTGATCATGTGATCACTTGATTGTGGTATATATACATCGTGTTCACCTATGTCACTTGGCTTGGAAAAGGCTCCTTGGAGCCGAAACGTTGCTGCTGTACCTTGTTGTACTTCTAAACATGAAATAAAACATTTTCACTTTCTTCACCTGACCATTGACGCACTGGAGTGCCGCTTGTTTTTTGTATATTTTATTATACCAGTAGTATCCTCTCTGTGTTGGGGCTCTGCACCTCTCTACTCCAAAATAGCAGATAAATTGGGCCACTTCTTAACTGGGGGTTTGTGACAGTTGCATCCCACCTGTGACTGCACACTGATTAACCTTTACTTTACATCTTTACTTTCTCTGCTTGCTGTCGGGGCACTGTCCTGAGGAGGGGGAGTTCAATTAATTGTCAACAAGCAGAGGTCTGTTAAAAATCTGAAGAGAATCTCCTGGCTGATTGTTGCTCTCCTCGGACTCCTCCTCCTAGGACCTAGTTCCTGGGATAGTGCAGTTCCCTGGCCGGCCTGTACTGCATGCTGTGTGGCAGGGGATTCCCGAGACCCTGGCATCTTAGTATCGCTGTTTTTAGTCAGTGTAGCAGAACATGGCCCAGGGATCCCTGCTGCTGCTGTGTGGGCTAATTTTCATGGTGGGGATCCTGCAGGGCCCATGCTCCGAGGAGGAGGAGCGTTGGCTAGTGGGTGCTCATGGCGGACTTCATCACCTTTAACAGCCCCAGGCACCTGCAGTGCTACCTGTTGCTGGACCTGTACCTCCTCCACCACTCCCTACAGGACTATGGAGGTGACTTTCATCCACGTGAGCCTCGGGCTGGAGATGTCAGAGCCTGGCTACGGGACAAGTTTGCGCCATCTGGGAGCATAAAATTATTAAGCTACACTCCCATCTTCTGTCTGCCTGATGGGACCCTGTAATGAAGTAGAGCCACAGTCAGCCCGTGAGCACGGCCATGATTTGTTTTAAATTGCCCGAGCGCCACAGGCCCCTGGTCCTTCTGGGCCCCGGAGCAGATGCTACGTCTGCTACGGCTGTAGTTACGCCACTGGTGATTGCTGGGGGTTGTATATAGCGATTAAGGGGGCTATATATAGTATTTATTGGGGCTGCATACAGTGATTAATGGGGGCTCTATATAGTGAATGCTGGGGAGATTCTATTTAGTGATTACTTCGAGCTGTATACAGTGATTGTGGGGGAGCTGTATATAGTGATTGCTGGGGAAGCTGTATATAGTGGTTGCTGGGGAAGCTGTATATTGTGGTTGCTGGGGGGCTGTATATAGTGATTGCTAGGGAAGTTGTATATAGTGGATACTCTGGGCTGTATATAGTGCTGGTTGGGGGAGCTGTACACTCACCGGCCACTTTATTAGGTACACCATGCTAGTAACGGGTTGGACCCCCTTTTGCCTTCAGAACTGCCTCAATTCTTCGTGGCATAGATTCAATACGGTGCTGGAAGCATTCCTCAGAGATTTTGGTCCATATTGACATGATGGCATCACACAGTTGCCGCAGATTTGTCGGCTGCACATCCATGATGCGAATCTCCCCTTCCACCACTTCCCAAAGATGCTCTATTGGATTGAGATCTAGTGACTGTGGAGGGCATTTCAGGACAGTTAACTCATTGTCATGTTCAAGAAACCAGTCTGAGATGATTCCAGCTTTATGACATGGCATATTATCCTGCTGAAAGTAGCCATCAGATGTTGGGTACATTGTGGTCATAAAGGGATGGACATGGTCAGCAACAATACTCAGGTAGACTGTGGCGTTGCAACGATGCTCAATTGGTACCAAGGGGCCCAAAGAGTGCCAAGAAAATATTCCCCACACCATGACACCACTACCACCAGCCTGAACCGTTCATACAAGGCATGATGGATCCATTCTTTCATGTTGTTGACGCCAAATTCTGACCCTACCATCCGAATGTTGCAGCAGAAATCGAGACTCATCATACCAGGCAACGTTTTTCCAATCTTCTACTGTCCAATTTCGATGAGCTTGTGCAAATTGTAGCCTCAGTTTCCTGTTCTTAGCTGAAAGGAGTGGCACCCGGTGTGGTCTTCTGCTGCTGTAGCCCATCTGCCTCAAAGTTCGACGTACTGTGCATTCAGAGATGCTCTTCTGCCTACCTTGGTTGTAACGGGTGGGGATTTGAGTCACTGTTGCCTTTCTATCAGCTCGAACCAGTCTGCCCATTCTCCTCTGACCTCTGGCATCAACAAGGCATTAATCCGGCCCTGAAAATCATAATCCAAAAATAGAAGTTTCTGGTAGGGTTCAATTGAGTTTTTAAACCCCCATTAGTCATACTCATTCCTAAATTTCTTTACTGTCTGTTCAGTAGGAAGCTATGTGGTTCATTCAGAGCAGACACCAGCACTCAGTATATCCATACAATTATCAGGGCCCAAAGCTGCTGGTAGGGGCTCACATGGCTGAATCTCCTTCCACAGCACGATTGCAGTATTGCTTTCTATTTTTTTTTTCTGATCACATTTTGTTCATGGGGGATGAAAGGAATTTATGTAATTAATCTATGAGGGGTAAGAGTGGCTGTATATAATTAATCCATGGGGGATGAGTTGGGTTGTATATAATGAATCCATGAAGGATGAGCAGGGGCATATAAAATATAACATATAATGGAGCTGTATATAGCTTACCATTGAGGAGCTATATATGCTATATATAATATAACCATGGAGGAGCTATATATAATATAACCATGTTGGGGCTGAATATAATATAACCCATGAGGGGGCTGTTCGGGATGATAAACTAGGGGATATTTTAGGGAAAGTGGGGCTTTTTTAGTTTATTAATTTTTAATACTGGTATGTAAGGTAACTATAAAGCGGCCTACTAAAGCTGGACCTGGATCAATGCACTTTTCCACTTAACCTCATGTTTTTTTGTAATATATGGAAGTGTTTGGAGCAGGATATTAAGTAGTTTACCCATATACATCTATTAATAGTTTTGCACTGCTTTCTTGATATATAAGTTGAAGCCTCTTGTGTTTGACCTCATCTGCCAGTTTTTTTCTTGCATAGTAGCATCTCAGACAACCAGTGTGCAAGGAACTACAGCCAGAGGATGAGACCAGCTGTATTACCGTGCATAGCCAGGTGGCTGTGAGCACTAATGTGCAAGGAAATCGTAGAAAGGGATAGTGCTAAATCGATGCAGCATCCCTTAAATGATCAGGGTTGGTGGAGGATCTTGAGATTGGACGCTCAATGATCATAAAGGGATGATATAATCGAGCAAAATGTCATCATTAAAATAAGCATAAAACTATATCTGATGTTCCGGATGTATTTGAAAGTTTTCTATCCCCCCTTGTTCAGTTTCTTATTTGATCTTACTTATTTTTGTTGCAGTCTGTCAATTCTGCAATTTTGTGCCTCAGATTTTTTTTTTTCTCTCACACATGTTCATTAAAGCAGACATGAGGCAAAGCTATAATTCCTCAGAGTACAATAAAAAAGCAATAAAACATATTTTTCATGGGTTTCAGTAGCTTGCTCACTACAGAGCAGCATCAATCCCTTGGATGAGAAAAGACAAAAGAGAAAAGAGTCAAACAGCAAATATTAATTTATTAATCGCAACCATATTGTAGGAATCTTCAAAACTCAGAGGGAGGGACTTCCTTAATCCCTCTTTTGAAAATCCCTTATGGCTAAGAGGCCTTTACCTTCCATGCAACGTCTGTGCAGTTAGTGAACGCAGCAGGAAAATCTGGGACAATTCAGTGTCCCAGCAGAACACATGGGGACACCAGCAGATCTAATAAAATGGGAACATCTGGTCACATTTTCCTATATGGGTGTGCAAAACTTTCTAGTATGTTAATTAGACTGTGCTGGAAAACTGATCGAAACTCAGGCAGTTTAGCAGTTTTAGTATAGTAATTTGCTATGTAATATTTGAAAGACTACACATGTTGTAAACCCTGATGGACAACAACTGTGCCAATCAATTATCTTATACTACAAATAGCCATGCTGAGCTGTCTTAATTGTTAAGAGAGAAGGAACTTTATATTATACCAATATGTCTTCCCACCAGGGTGGTAGTAGTGAACTTGCCAAGAGAAACCATATTTGAGAAGTTTGCTATTGATGAATCATGTTTCTCTCAGGGAATTGCTAATCAAGACTGGAGTGGAAGAATCAATATCTGATACAGAGGCGAATATTTTCTTCATATATAATCCACGTATTGTGTGTCTATTCATTTGTATCATGGACAACGTTCACGCTACCTGGAACAGATGCAGCAGGGCCAGCATCATGAGCTCTGGAAAGCTTATACCACAAATTGGAAAACTCTGGGGAATTACAGGGAATGAAAAAAATGATTAACTCATCTCTGTTATTTTGTCAGTGTCAGTGCTAAAGTCTGTGATATATAAGCTCAGACCATATAATGGCACAAGGGCCAATACAGGTGGCTGTGCAATAGCTGCATTTCCAGAGCCAACAATGGATCTTATGAACTGAACTCGCAGCATTAGGAATACTGGACACCAAATTCAGGGTGGAGCTGGAACTCACAGTTTTATAAATCACTATGATGCAATAACCTTAAAGGGAATCTATCACTACATTTTCACAAATACAGTAAGTGACAGGTCCCCATCGAGCCCTATTAACTAAATGACTCCCTTATTTTAGTTAAAAATTGTTTCCCTTACATCCCCATAAATAAACTTTTTTTTCTCCTACCTGGCATCAGAGGGGACCTGTCCTGCTCGACTGGCACCTACTACCTACTCCTCCCAATGTTCCATGCCTCCTATCAGCATATTATGTGCCCAGGTTAATGTTATCTAAGGTCCATTACCAAGTAGGATTTGCAATGTATACCCCATGTATGTATCTGATCACATGAAATAATACCATTCCTCTATGGAGGCATGTTGTGGATTCATGTGATCAGATACATATATGTATATCTTTCTGGGTATAGGACCTTAGGTGACATCAACCAAGTCACATGACATGAAATGATCAATGATGTAACAGAGCTCTCTCTCTCTCAATGTTCCACGCAGCAGCATGTCAAACCATGAGACCTGTCAATCAGGAACAGACAGGCAGAGTAATGGAAGTAAACCTTTATATGCAGGATTTACTTAGTTTTGTTGGACTCACATCAGTTGAGCTGCCTTTAAGTTTACAAACTGATTTTTTAAACATAGCAGCCATTTAGGGATAAGGGCAATGTTTTTAATCATAGTTTTTAATTAAGTATTTATTTTGGGTGAGTTAATTTAAATAACAGGTTCTCTTTAAGGCCTCCATTAAAGCCACAAGTTAGCTTTCATGTCTCCCTAATACAGTTTGGGCTCAGCCAAAAATATCAAAAAAGAAAAAGCCACTGTAAAACAACTTGACTTCCGCCAATTTGTGGTAAAGTTGGGAGAACTCAAACCTATTATTTGTCTGAACACACCAAAATTGGACGTTTTCGGGCAATTTCCCTCTAATGTGTATGAAAGTCTCTAGTTCATCTGAGCCAGGGTAGATGTAGGAAATGGAGCAATCACATTGCATCACTTAGACATAGCTTGCACAAGTGTTCACAAGTGGTCCAAAAAGTCAGAGCCAATCACATTACAGGAAATCATTCAAGTGACTGGGAATTAACAGAAATGTCTTTGTTAACCATTTTTGTTAACCCTTGTAAATGTTGTAACTAAGAGGCTTTTTAGGATCTAAAATGTGTAGGAATTTTTGTCCAGTTAATTGATTTATTGACTCACTTATACAATTCCACCTGAATATTGAAGTCACCTTGTTCTGTTTGACCTATAGGTATACAGGTGTACATTGTGGTATTATAGACACACTAAAACACAGGGGGTTACAATGCTACTGCTGTTCTTCCTAAATAATTTTCACTTTGTCACTTCTGAAGCAAAGGATAAATCAATGATCAATCACTTCTCACCTCATTCTTATATAGGAAATAAGTTTATCGTTCACAGACTGTACCATTTTAGCTTTCTGTCAGATTCAAGCAACAGTAGAAATAATCAGGAGATACGATCTAGCGCTTGGTTAAAAAATACTTCAATCTATTTTATTTACTTCAGTAAAATAACCACACATATTGAGGCTTGGTATACACACAAAAATCACAAGAAAAATACATTTAACTGCCAATAAATAGGGCTTCTAAATTGGTTTCTTTATCTGTAAGGCGGCCCAGGGGCCAGGTGTAGTATTTATAGGGAGCACAAAGCATCATAATTTCGTGACCACATAGTAATAGAATAATGGCACTGGTACTATGTCTAATGGCAGCTTGGTACAATTATATGAATGGAATGTAATATTATATGGCTGCTATATGATTCTCTGAATGAATGGTTATTATTCATCCACCATTGAGGCAATTTACGGGCACTTATAGTATCATTTTATTGCACCTTGTTTTCTGGTTTCATTTTTGAAATGAAATGATATTGTTACTCTAGTCCAGATGAACAATAGTTGTTTTATTCATTCACATTGTCTTCCGATTAGCAACTTGTGCCTAAGTTAAAGAAATTGTAGGAATAATTTATAAAGTATTATTTTTCATGATCAAAATTTTGATCTGATCCTTGCAGTAGCCAATTAATATCAAATTGGTGACCCCTGGCATCAGCTAATATCAGCTAATCATGCAGTTGATACATAGAGAATAGAAGAAGTAGCTGAAAGCTCCAAAGCAGTGTAGTGGCCAGACCTGGTTACAGCAAACCAGCTCCTATTCATCAATACTGTGCAGGTAATGTTACAATAATACAAATAAAACAGTCATATTATTTTATGACAAACTATTTAGGCTTTTACCCAGTTATAACAAATTTTTCAGAACCTTCCTCACTCCTAGCATGGCAGAGTGTAAACATGCCTGTGTACTTTCTGCCATTAGCCAACTTGTAGAAGTTGGGCATCATGTTCCCAGAACAGCTTTTTGTTTTAGTGTGTGTAATTGATACTGATTTATGTTGCTGACAGAGTTTATAGAAAGAACAGAGAGGTTAGGCTTTCATTGAAACTTTAGTTCCATCATTCTTCACAACTATATCTTTATACAATCTCTGTGATGAGTTGAATCGGCTCACTGAGTCACTCATCTCTGCCACAATGAATAAGTGCACAGTTTTCTTGTTTACAAATCTACTTTTTATTGCAAACCCAACTCCCATAGAGCACAGATGCCCTTAAACACATCAGTTCTCTGTGTACGTGTATAAAAGTTTTATTATTATTTTAATTGCAATGAATGAAATCAAATGGGATCTTTGATGCAAGATATTTATTCAGTTTATATTTGCATGTTTTTTTTTTCCATTGTGAACCCTACCATTTCAAAGAAGAATTTACTTTTGCCCTATGATCCTGACAGTAAATTACAATAAAAGGTGATTATAGTAAAACGTATTGTTACCATTATAGGCTCCATATTAAGACACATGTGGTTCAATCGCTATGTCTCCTTCATACAGTAATAAATATTGTATAAGGTTAAAAGTTTAGTTTTGTCAAACGTAGTCCATCAGTTACGTCAATGATGACGATCATAAATAAGAGTTAGTAAATTGCTATCTTCTTGCATTTGAGAGAAAATTATATAAACAATGGGGCAGATTTATCAATCTGTTTAGGACAGAATTCTGTTGTTTTTTGCACAAAAAATGGTCTGCGCCAAATTTATGATGAGTTTTAGACAGTTTTCAGGCACTTCTACAACTAGTAAGACAAAGTGGATGTGGCATATGAAAAATAAGCCATGTATTTGTGCCAAAAATCATGTTAATGTGCAAGTTTTCAGGCATAAAGTAACCCAACTGATAGGAAGTACAAAGTATGACTAGACAGTCCTCTACTACACCATATTTATTGTCCAGCATCAGACTCTCTAGTCTAACCCTGCATTCTCTTACCTTACGACACTGATAAATCAGCCCCAATTCATTTAGAATTCACACCTTAGACCCAGACGAGAATTTTGAAGGATGCAGAGGAGAAGGAAAGGGTGACAAGGCAACGGCCAAGCACCAGCATTACATATATGGAATATGTAATAAATTATAATAACTATAACTGAAAGAAGGTTTTAAGGCCAAACTAATGAGTTAAAAAGGACATGGATGGACTACAGTCATATGGAGTGGGTGGCAGAAGCTAAAAAAGGCAGAGATCTCTAAATTCTAGAAAGATATAAAGTTATTCCTTCCTGGAAAAAACAAGATTCACTGTAGATAAATAATGGACATATTTACCAGTTAAAATGCCCAATTCATGGCAGAATTCTGGCATGCCTGCTGGGTACCACATCTAGTGTACCAATCATTGCCCCATCAGTACCATCTTATAGAAGAAAATGGGTGTGACATAAGATGCATTGAACAGGTTATATATAAACCAGCCAAAAGGTCATTTATCTTATCTCTGTTTATTTTGTTTTTGTCTTTTTTCCATCTGCTTCATTGGTAATTTGTCAATCTCACTTTTTCCTTATGATAATTTTTTTTTCAGATGTCTTTTAGAGACATTTGTTACAAATGTCTCAAAAATGTTGCACATATGTCTGAAGTCACTTCTTTCCATTTTCTAAGTTCTCCTTAAACAATGGTTCATCTAAAAACGTTGCAAATTTTAGACAATTTTAAGATTATAAATGTCATTTGCGACATTTATCAAATCTGGAATAGTGATGAAAAAAAATGAAAAAAATGGTGCATATTTTAAAATTTCCCCAAAAAGGCACAAAAATTGCAAAAATCTCAAATAAGACAGAAAAAAAGGAAAATAAAGATAAATGACCCTCATTGAGCTACTAGAGTTAGTGACATTTAGCCTCTTGTCTTTTTTTTTCCTTTATAAAATTAAGCAAAGGATTAAAAAGTTTATATCTGAAATGTTTAACTATATGGTACTTAATTATCAGAAAAATAGATTAATAAAGTCTCCATTAGATTTTATTTTCAACTTAGTAGTTTTATAGCCTTTGTAACATTAAATATGCCATCACACTATCCACAGTTCTTGTCTCCGTTGCCTGACGAAAGATGACAAAAACTGTAGCAGCACCCAAAAGTCTTCAATTTGAATTTCAGGGCTTTACCCACCGCAGTACAGTCAATGCTGTTGTATGCACTAATTGAATAGCTTTTTACTATACCGACTATAAATATACTAAATCTGGTATTATTATGTGTCTGGTCCATTCACATAACTTGTTCCTGGTCCCAGTTCATGCGCAGTATGCTTTAAAAGCTGGGATAGAAAAAATATAGCAGGAAATACAAAAAGCCATGGAAATATAATGCCCTTTTGTTACTTATATAACATGCATTGTGGCATGGGATTAACTGTGACAGGGTCTTCCTTAAAACATTTCCTCAACCATCTTCAAGTTTTGACCCATAAAGGGGAAGGTCACTTTACTTCATGTTTGTAATTTGTCTGTATGTGAGGGGGGCAGGATCTTAGGTAGTTTACCAATAAAAAGTACCTATAAAAAGTTCTGCTCTACTTTTCTTGATAGGTAAGGGGAAGCTTTCTGTCTTTTACCTCATCAGACTGAGATTCTTGGCCATAAAATGGCTGCAGATATAGGGTCATGTGATCTTATTAGTCCATAAGCGATTGCCCTACCAGGACCTTATAATAGTATTCATAAATATAAGATTAAGGTCCTGGCAGCGGATTATTCATGGACACATAGAGATCACATGACCGTCCATCTGTGGCCATTTTATGGTCAGTAAAGACTGATGACTGATGAGGTAAAAGAAAGGACTTTACAAATCAAGACAGCAGTTCAGAACTATTAATAGATATTTAGTGGTAAATTACTTAATATTCTGCCCCCACACATAGACACACCTTACAAAAAAATAACAAATACAAAAAGTGATAATTAGGGCCCTGGTTGTTCTAGGTCATTTCAGCCCTCTTACCCATTTAATACTGGGAGCACTACCCTCTAGATACTAGATTGGTGTTCATTTGTAGTTTTATATATTAGATAATGCTTTTTGTCCTGATTCACAATAGTGAATTCACTAAAAACATCCAAATAGTGAAGTTTGATTGAAGGTTGGCAGTTAAGGGTAGTTTTTTTATCATTTTAAATGGGGTGCTCCCATTTCAACAAGTAATTGCTATTGTTTGAATAATGAAAAGTTATACACATTTCCAATGTACTTTCTGTACCAATTCCTCACAGTTTTCTAGATCTCTGCTTGCTGTCTTTCTATAGGTAGATACTATGTTTGCTTCCAGTGGACAGAAATGTGACCATAGTCACACAGGTGCATGGCTCGTTAGTATGTTAGAGAGTAATCTGAGCTGTGTGACATAACGAGACGTGCACCTGTGTGACCATGGTCAGATTTATGTCCAGTGGAAGCAAACATAGAAGCGTCCTATAGAATGAAAGCAAACAGAGATCTAGAAAACCGTGGGGAATTGATACAGAAAGTATATTGGAAATTTGTATAACTTTTCATTATTTAAACAATAACAATTATTTTTTGAAATGGGAATATCCCTTTAAGTATTTGTTAGTCTAGTCCCTATGTTATAGCAATGCATGACAAAAATAAAATGCATTAATTCCATTTAAATTTTCTATTTTATAATAAAAAATAACTACACAACATAAACGGATAGGTTGTGTATAGCATTTCATAGTAATTACTAGGTGTAATAACATGATAATAGAAGTACCTCAGAAGCAATGTGTGTAATGATTTTAAATTGCTCCCCAAATCAAATTTGTCACAAGAATGAAGAAATTCTCAGCGTGTAACCGAAATTAATGTAAAACCATAAATCTCCATACATTTAAATGATGAAATTATAGTTTTTTTTACACCTTCCATTGCATTTGCTTGCCCTCCCATCGTAGCTGTCCATTTCTGTTTTCTTTTCCATGTAACCTAAGCCGTAGCTTTCTGTTTACTGAATAAAGAGATTTAACATGTAGTCAAACAGGTGCTCAGAGCTTGTTGTCAAAAAGCACATGGCACCAATGCAGCGCTTCATTAATTCTACCTGAGTACAATTTTATTTACCATTGGAATGCTGACATACACATTTACATTTATATTGGTCTCTGTATCTTGTTGAATAAGGTAATGTACTTGACAGAGTAATGATTTAACTGAAAAGATTACTGCTTATGCCGAACAGATATTGCATTATATCTAGATAATAGATCATCTCATTATTGTTAAAGGGCGATTAAACACAAAACCTATTCACTTTAGTTTTTAATCCACTTGTTATAAGATAATTTTGTCCCTCCTGCCGCTATCTGCTCCAGCCACAATACAGGGCTTCAGAGAGGAAACACCAGGTCCCCTCCACAGGAGACTAAATGCACAATTTTTCAGTTTTTCTTTAACACAGGCTTTTCTTCAACATTGGTGGCCTCTTACAATTATGCTTTCCATTGTGTTGGTTCAAACTGACTATGAATTCAAAGGGGGTTTCCACTTACAGCAAATAAATGGTATTTTTGTATAATGAAAAGTTCTATATAATCATTATATAATTTCAGCATCCATTCCTGATTGTTTTCTAGATCTCTGCTTGCTTACATGCACGGTTTACCTACAGCAGTTAAAAGAGTCCACATGATAATAACTAAAACGTCTTCTTTTCTGTATTCTCTCTGTATTTTCATTGCAGCCTCTCTCTTTACAAGAGGCTCCATGTGGATTTTTAGATTTCCTTTGCCTTACTTCCCTTTATCTCACTTTCTGCTTCGCTCACAACCCCATGATGCTACTGAGCAGCATCACCTGGTCGGCCAGTCCATCACTGCATAATGGATATATACTAAAGAGTCTAAATGACCATACATAAACAGTCATGGAGGCAGAGCTTATTTTATAGGAACCTATTGTTTTATAATCATGAGCTGAGGAGAACGTTTGTGGTACAGTCCATTATACAGGAGGTTCTGGTGCTGAAAGACTTGAGTAGAGAAAGTTAATAGAGGTAGACACTGACGAGTATCCCATAATGCAATACAAAGAAAGAAACAGCAGAAAAAAAGAAGAGATCAGAGACTGAACGTTATGGAGCAAAGAAAAACTTTAGTTTGGGCTAGAGTGTCCTTTTAGTTATTTGTAGTATTTCAAGGAAACTTGTTTTTAAGACCAGGCACAATAAACCATACTAAACCCTCCATGCACTGTGCCTTTGTTGTAAAGTGGAGTGCATGAGTCCCTGCTTAAATCTGCCTCCTGCCACCAGTCAAATCTTTCCCCAAACTTTTTCTGCCATTGTATATATGGGCTCTGCCAATCTCTGTTCGGCCACTGCAGGGTTTGTGAAATGGTGAGAAGATCTGCCATTTCTACACAGTGCAAACTGCTAAATTCACCACGCAGTGAGAGAGACAGCAGTCTGATAAGAACAGGAAGTGGACACGGAGAGGACTTCCTGTGTGCTAAGGCTGAGATGTGAAGTGACACTAAGCTGTCAATCAAAAAAAGAAGGTGAGGTTCACTGACAACCTGAATAAAACATGACTCTTCTTTTCAGAAATTGACTCTTGTCTACTTACTTGTATATAAGAAAAATGGCTGTAATTAAGTAACAGCATCAGTAGCAGATCATTTTAGGTGACATGGGGAGGACTTTTAACCCATTACCAATAGGTATTACTGGTGTGAAAATTCTAGTTACAGGTCTTTCTTAAATTATCTCAATAGGTGAATTTTATTATTTTATTAATAAAAACAAGTGAAATACAAATATCAGTTAACCCCTTAAGGACGCAGGGTTTTTTGTTGATTTATCGCTCTTTACCTTCAAAAATCTATAACTTTTTCATTTTTCCGTGTACAGAGCTGTGTGAGGGCTTATTTTGTGCGCAACATATTTTACTTCTCCGTATTATTTATTATTCCATGCCATGTACTGAGATGC
Source organism: Engystomops pustulosus (assembly GCF_040894005.1). Classification (NCBI taxonomy): domain Eukaryota; kingdom Metazoa; phylum Chordata; class Amphibia; order Anura; family Leptodactylidae; genus Engystomops; species Engystomops pustulosus. Next base: position 74,554,485 of record NC_092415.1, read on the forward strand.
TTGAAAAAAATTCCAAATGTCGAAAAATTGGAAAAAAACACGTTTGCGTCACGTTCTTGTGGGCTTAGTTTTTACGAATATCACCGTTCTTTCCAAATAACACCTCTACTTTATTTTTTGATTCGGTATGATCACGGTGATACAAAATTTATATAGGTTTTATTGTGCTTTTTCAAAAATTAAACATATGTATACAAAAAAAAATTAGTTTTGCCCTATTCTGATGCTAATAACTTTTTCATACTTCGGTGTAAGGAGGTGTCTTTTTTTTTTGCGATATGAGCTGAAATTTTCATTGCTGTCATTTTGAGGACCGTGCTACCTTTTGATCATTTTTTATTGCATCTTTTATGCTATGTAAAATTTTATTTTGGACATTGGGGCGCTTTTTTTCTGTATGGGGTTTACTGTGAGGAATAACAATTTTTATATTTTGATACATTGGGCATTTTGAGATGAGGCGATACCTAACATATTTGTGATTTTTACAGTTTTTTAAGTTTTATATCAGTTCTAGGGAAAGGAAGGGGTGATTTGAATTTTTATTTTTTTTATTTTTTTTTTAAACTTTCTTTTTTACTATTTTTTAGACCCTCTAGGCTACTTTTAACACAAGATGGTCTGATCCTCAGGTCTGATGAAGAAGCACCGCTGCCTTTTAAAAGCACCACCATCATTGTTTTGATGGCGTCACTGCAGTGTAGCCTAGCAGATAATACCAAAACAAAGAGCGTAAGAAAAATAATTATACTTTATTGACATTCCAAAATAATGCACATAAACAACTCCCAAAAAGTTTGGGAAATACAAACAATAGGGGAAACAAGATGTCCCTAGCCTAGCAGATAGTATGGATGTGCAGTCCCAAGCTAGCATATCCTGTGTTACTGTCTGTAGTGGATTTGTGACTTTTCTTGTAAAAAAGCTGCAAAAAAAAAATTGGGGCACAATTAGTTCAAAACTATTTCCTAGGCCAGCGGGGTGCCACAGCAGATTGGAAAATTGGAAACTGGGTATAAAACGGCCTATGCAAAAATCCTGTAACAATCATATGCAAAAAAAACTGGTGTGATCACAATGACACATCACTTCCATGACTTCTTCTAAGTTCCCCTTTTCTTTGTATTTACAGGGAATCACACATTGTAATCTTACTCTCTCCACCATAGAGGACTCTATATCATATGACCTCCTGCATATGAAATAAAAACTGAAGGAGTTGTTGAAACAGTTCTGACAATAATATCTAGTCTGTCATAAAATGCTGATATAATCTTCAAAGTGCACTTTACCTCACCTTATTCCTTCTGTATGTGAGTCATTCAGGTATTTTTTAGTAGAACATATTAAACTATGACAAGGCTTTCATAAAATAGGTAACCTTTAATGTGTAAATAAAGATAATACATCTACTACTGCTAAAATATGGTGCCAAAAGCTCTAACTACAAAGCTTCACAGATACCATACCGATGGTCATCTTGTGCATGTACAGTACATTTTGTTTCATGTATTTAATTCAAAATAAACCATTTGATCTAGAAGGCAGTAATATTTTATTTTAAATGTTGCTTCCTTAAGAGAGAATGTGTCACCTTGAACGTACAACATAGATTACAACAGTACCAGTAGAACCCTACTTTAATAAAATGTCAACAGCAGAGCCCCCCTTTAATGAAATATCCACAACAGAGCCCCCTTTAATGAAATATCCACAGCAGAGCTCCCCCCATTAATGAAATGTCAAGAGCAGAGCCCCCTTAAAAAAACTCTATACTTACCTCCGGCTTCCTCTCCTCAATGCTTCATCTTCTTCTCTTTTTGGCATAGTGGGCAGATGCACGTCTATAATGTGCACGAGGACAGGGCGCATAGACATGCTTCTGCCCGCTATGCCAGAAAAAGAAGAAGATGAAGCTGCGGAGAGAAGCTGGAGATAAGTATACAGCTTTTTTAAGCTTAAGTTCTTTCTTTCCCTCCTTTCCAGCACCATGCCTTTTTAGAAATAATTGCTGCATCCCTAGGGCTATTTGGTTAGGCAAGTGATAGGCTGTCGTGGTCATGTTATAGCAACCAACATACAATTACAGATCAGCAGTGACAAAAGGAGGCAATGTGTTTAGAAGGCTTTATTTTTTATTATTTTATAGCTACAGAAAATTCCGCAAATTAATTGATTCCAGAGAACCCCTTTTAGGTCCTAACAAAGCAATATTCTTAAAGGGGTTGACTTAAAATTTAAACTAATCACTTATTTTGAGAATAGTTTGAGTAAGTATAGGGATCTGACTGCTGGAACCCCAGCAATCACATAAAGCATTCATTTTTCTTTTGTATTCTACTCTATGAGAATGGTAATGATTATTTTTTTTAATAAGCCAATTTTTATTGAAAGTTTTCATAAACAATTCATATATTGAATATTTAACACATAGGGCATGATATACAAGAAGCAACTACAAGCCTTATGTGAGAGGCTGCTGCAGGACATTTCATGAGTTGGGAAGGTAACTGGCCATATCATTAGGCTTCTTGGAATTTCATTAAAGAGGGGAGGCTGCTGCTGGTCATTTCATTAGTGAAAAGATGCTGGTGCTAGACATTTCATTATTGTCAGGAGGCTGCGTTTAATGCATTTCCTACCCTAGGCTTATACTCGAGTCAATAGGTTTTCCCCATTTTTTGGGCAAAATTAGGTTGCTTAATTTATATCCAGGTTGGCTTATAAATGATCATATACAGTATGCAGAATTTCTTAATGAAGTGTATTAGAAAAATGTCACAATACTTTTATTAATGTGGGGAGGGTGCTAGGCATTTCATTAGTGGGGGAGGCTGCTGGGTATTTCATTAGTGTTGGGAGGCTGTGACCAATGTATTTTCTACCCTAGGCTTATACTCAAGTCAATAGGTTTTCCCCATTTTTTGGGCAAAATTAGATCACTGAATTTATATCCATGTTGGCTTATAATTGACCATATACAGTATGCAGAATTTCTTAATGAAGTGTATTAGAAAGATTTAATGTGGGAAGGGTGCTAGGAATTTCATTAGTGAGAGGAGGCTGCTGGGCATCTTATTAGTGAGAGGAGGCTGCTGCTGGTCATTTCATTATTGAGCGGAGGCTGCTGGGCATTTTTTTAGTGAGAGTATTCCACAGGGTATTTTAATAGTGAAAGGAGGCTGCTGCTGGACAGTTCATTAGTGATGGGATGCTTCTAGGTATTTATTTAGTAAGAGGGGGCTGCTGAGCATTATTTTATAGTGGGGAATCTGGTGGGTATTTCATTAGTGTTGGGAGGCTGTGACCAATGCATTTCCCACCCTAGGCTTATACTCAAGTCAATAGGTTTTCCCAATTTTGGAGGGTAAAATAAGGTGCCTCAATTTATATTTGGGATTGCTTATAATCAAGTATATACAGTAAGCAGAATTTATTAATAAAGTGTATTTAAAAAATGTTCACAATACCCCCCTACCCCACACAATATCAAAAGTCAGCTGAAAGGACAGTTACTCGTTAACCAGAAGTTTACATATAGACCACTTTCAGAAAGAGGAATAAGTCAGTCCTGACTATAGAAGCTAATTAAAATAAACAATGAAACATTCCTCCATTAAAATCAAACAGTGCATTACTGATGATTTTTACATCTTTTGTGGGTCGGCAAATACATTTATTTAGTTCATATACACTTCCTCCCCCAAATTATTAAATTAATTAAAGACTATGCTTGAAAGAATTTCCCATTAATCCACATTGGTCAGATAGAATATAGAGAACCTGAGAAAGCAGTGCTGTCTTTACAAGCGCGATTTGATTGACTTTAGAGGTGGGAAGTTTAGAGAAATATTTCCTTTTGCTCTATTTCTCAAAAGCAGAGGGCAAAGATTGAGATAAAAAAATCTCTACAAATCTGCTTCAATTCTCACTTCCAAATATAATTCCTGCTGATAGCCTAAGATTTTCAAATCCCCAAAAGGTGCATAGATAATCTCTTAGACTGGAAACATCCCCAAACTCCATTAATACCAAATTTGCTTCTGGAGCAGACCTTATCAGCATAATAGTTTCATAATCATTTCACACCCACAGCCAAAGCCCATTATAGCTCTATCCCCCTTCTTTGCAATTGCTAGTGGCTCTATGAAGATGGCAAAAGCAGGGAGGAGATAGGGAAACCCCCTCCCCCCGAGATCGAGCTTTTACTTAAGGAAACACAGTGAAGAACATTGAAGAACACAGTGAACACAGGATCATTTAAGTGAGGAACACAGTGAAGAACACAGTGAAGAACACATTGCAGATGTTTCCGTACATCTGCAAACTTATCCGAAGACATTAGTGCCGAACGGTGTTCTTCACAATATGTGTGAAGAACAATATGTGTGAAGAACACATTGCAGATGTATAGAAAAATCTGTAATGTGTTCTTCACATATATTTTTCTTCACATAATATTGTGAAGAACACCGTTCGGCACTCGCGTCTTCGGATAAGTTAGCAGATGTACGGAAACATCTGCAATGTGTTCTTCAGTGAAGAACACATTGCAGATGTTTCCGTACATCTGCTATCTTATCAGAAGACATTAGTGCAGAAAGGTATTCTTCCCAATAGTATGTGAAGAACAATATGTGTGAAGAACACATTGCAGATGTTTCTCACAGGTCATTCTCCTTTTTGAAGTTCCATGCATATTCCATTGAATAAACAAAACGAAGAAACAGGACTGACTTCCTTATTTCTCAATAAAATGACGCATTTTATTGCAGAGCCTTGGTCCCCTTGAAAAATGCTTGAGTCTCCCCACTTCAATGGGGTTCGTTATTTGATACGAGCATTCCAGCATTGGGAAAAGTTCGAGTCGAGTAACGAGCACTTGAGCATTTTAGTGCTCGCTCATCTCTAGTTAGAGACATCTAAAACAACCCTAATTTAAAGTGATCCAGCTCAACCAAGATGTTCTGGCTTGCAGCAGTAAAATAACCAGTGAGTTTTGGTTTTCCATAGAATAACAACACAAAAGCCACATATACCAGTTCTACTGTAGAAAAAGTTATATAGTATAACTCGTCATATGTAAATTTGCTATTTAGAGGTCTGATGCAATGGGAAATTGCCCCCCTATGGTTGGGAACATTCCAGATTGATTCCAGGTACCTGGCTGGTTTCTACCATGGTTTTTAGCTATGATTTTGCTACAGCAGAAGACAGAGTTCATCCTTTTCATTGCAAAGGCACATCCTGAAGCCACAGTAACAATTAACATACGGTGGATTCAGAACAAGTGGAGGAGGCTAGCTGCAAGGGAATCATCTGTAACTAACCGACAGCCATTTACATCAGCTCGCAGCATGGTGGATAATAGTTATACAAAACAAAATATTTTAAGGAAACAGTTTTTTTGATTGCAAAGGAAACATATAGCCTATAAGGGATCTATAATGGTAGTGTATATTGTAGATTGGCCATAGTCTGAACCCTGGGAACAGAACATTTTCTAATAACGACATCCCGTCTGTGAGTAGTTGCACATTGTACTCTTTTGTTAATAGGGCATAAGTTGTCTTTTTAAGCAAATCCTTTTAAGATTTTTGCAAAATATATGACAAATATTAAGGATTATAAAGTAAAAGGATTTCAATGTAGATACAAACTACATAAAACACAATACATATCATAATGCTATCTCAGAATAAAAGGACATGTTAATGATAATGCATCCTAAATACTGTCTTAATATGATAAGCAAATGTCTGCATTTCTATGTGAGCACAAGTTCAGGACATTCATAATCATAAGCCATGTCAAGTTATTTAACGGCTGAACTTAGCTGTCAAATCAGCGCCACTAAAAGGAATTGCCTGAAGCACAGCAGGGTTGGTCTATCTGTGCTATTAAGTGCTGGCATGCAGTAGAAAGATGACAAGATGAATAAGATGTTTTTCACTATAGCAGCACTCATCTTCTGGTAACACATCAAATCAGATTGCCCAACGCTAAATACTTTGTTAAATTTCCACTTCAAAACAAAGACACGTAATTTATATGGATCTAAAAATGAATGAACAATAACTATTAGCCTGACTTGTCTCTGTCACTGCATGCATTCTGTCATTCTTGGCATCATTCTTTTTTATGTGAATGCTACAAAAAATAGTAATATATTGAGTGTGTGGGCTCATTTTTAGCCTCATACAGTAGAGCAACAGTGAAGAGGACTTAGGCCTATACATATATATATATATATATATATATATATTACTATAGATATATTATATTTATTACTGATGTGCGGGACAATTCTGTCTGCGCCACAATTCTGCAGCAAAAAATTGTGCACACTTCCAGAGCAGTGCAGGGGGTGCCAGATTAATGAAGTTTCGATGAATATGACGCACACTCCACAGACAAACTGCACTGCACTATATTCTCATTTAGGTATTCTCATTTAATCCATTTAATTCATCTGCCATGTTTATACAGTGGGAAAATATTTAGAACTATTTAACATTTTTCACTTTGTTTCATTGCAGCCATTTAGTAAGATAAAAAAAAGTTCTTTTTTGCTCATGAATGTATACTATGCACCACATATTTTTTGCTAATTCATTAAACATGAAAATCTGAAATATTAAATTATCATAAGTATTAAGACTCTTTGCTGTGACACTCATGTTTAACTTACATGCTGCCCATTTCCTTCTAATCCTTCTCGAGATGGTTCTTCCTCTTCATTGGAGTCCAAATGTGCTTAATTAAGCTGATTTGACTTCACTAGGAAAGGAATACATCTGTGTATATAAGACCTCTCAGCTCATAGTGCATGTGAGAGCGGATGAGAATCATATGGTCTGAGGAACTGCCCAACAAGCTCAGATAAAGAATTGCGGCAAGGCACAGATCTGGTCAAGGTTACAAAAGAATTTCTGAAGCACTCCAGGTTCCTAAGAGCTCAGTGGCCTCCGTAATCCTTAAATTAAAGAATTTAGGGACAACCACAGCTCTTCCTCAACCTCGCCGTCCAGCCAAACTAAGCAACTGTGGGAGAAGAGCCTTGGTGACAGTGGTAAAGAAGAACTACAAAAGAATGCCTACAGCACTCCAGGTTCCTAAGAGCTCAGTGGACTCTGTAATCCTTAAATTAAAGAATTTAAGGACAACCACAGCTCTTCCTCAACCTCGCCGTCCAGCCAAACTAAGCAACTGTGGAAGAAAAGCCAGTAAGAGAGGTAAAGAAGAACTACAAGATCACTGTGTCTTAGCTCCAGAGATGCAGTAGGGACATGGGAGAAAGTTCCACAAAGTCAGCTATCACTGCAGCCCTCCTGCAGCCAAGTACAGAGATATCCTGGATGAACACCTCTTCCAGAGTGCTATGGACCTCAGCCTGGGCCAAAGGTTCACCTTCCAACAAGACAATGACCCTAAGCACACAGCTGAAATAACCTTGATCCTTGACATAAACCCAAATGAGCAACTCTGGAGGGACTTGAAAATATCTGACACCAACGTCCACCAACCAATCTGAGGGTTTGCAAGGAAGAGCAAAGGAGCAAAGGATTTGAATACTTATGACCATGTGATATAAAAGAATCTGAATACTTATAACCATGTGATATTCAAGTTTTTTTTGTTTAATAAATTAGCAAAAATATCTACATTTCAGTTAAGTCAAGGTGGGCCAAGCTCCAGTTATCTGTCGGACTTTGCACATTCTTTCATGTGCAAACTACTTGCACATGCATTTATGAAGTGCTCACACCACAAATCTGTCGCTTGTGACCCTTTTGAGTCGCAGCTGCACTACAACACAATTTGCAACACAAATTTCTGCACTGAAATGAGAGTTCCGGTGCTCAGTCGGACCGTGTACTACATTTAACATGCAAAGTCCGACAAAAGTTTGTCACATGTTAAAGATGCGCCAAAAAAAAAAAGTGTTGCACTCTGTCAGGTAGCACAATTCATAAATCTGTTGCCCTTTGCACGCTACACAGGCAAACTGCATCTTGCACTATTCTTAGTAAATGTGCCCCATTATGCTTTTTCTATACAAAAGTGTATTTTTAAAGTAGTGTGAAAAACAAATCACACAGTAATGAACATTAAAAATCACAGTACCCAACATATATTCAGGGAACCATTAAAAGAGGCTTCTCATAAACGGACAACTATTGCCTTTAGCAGCTGGGAGATGATACTGGAACATTGTTCTGTATCAATATGGCTTTACTTAAGACTTGAAAATGCCCAGATTGCATCCCCATTCAGTGTAACAGGAACTCAACGAGAACTCTCTCTATGCCAAAGTGAAGAAATGTCTACTTGAGAAATAAGAACACCATTATTTGGCCACATCACATAAACATGGTATGTTTGCTAAGTTTCAGTAAAATTGACCTAAAATGGTTTATCCAAGTGGAGAAGAAACATGCTTCTTCTGTTATTTCGTAGATGTACTATGTACTACTCGGCAGAAAGTACATTTTCAAGACTGGTTACTCAGAGTTATCACTGTAATAGTTAACCACTGTGGCTCAGTGGTTAGCACTACAGCCTTGCAGTGCTGGGGTCCCGGGTTCAAGTCCCATCCAGGTCAACATCTGCAAAGAGTTTGTATGTTCTCTCCCTGTTTGCATGGGTTTCCTCCGGTTGCTCTGGTATCCTCCAAAACATAATGGTAGGTTGATTTGTGAGCCTCTTGGGTACAGGGACAAATTTGTCATACTCTGTGCAGAGCTGCGTAAACTGTAGGCGCTATATAAATAAAGAATTATTATTATTAGCCAGATTAATTTTTTCCTGTTTCCTGGGACCTTTATAGAATATTTTTTTGCAAAAGGACCATTAATTTTGAGTACTTTAGTTTTTGAGAACATTATCCTAGTTTATACTATGCGATCGCTGCAGGAGCTCAGCAATATGTCACTGTTGGGCTCCTGCAGTAACAGCTGGGATTGCGATACTCTGCTCTTTAACCCCATAGATAATTTATGGAGCAGGGCCGGGTACTCACCCAGTTGGTCGGTATCCTGCTTCCCAGTGGGCCGATGCTGACTGCTTCCATGGCAGCCCTGGGGTCCTGTGAAGACTGCATTGGTTGACTATGGTAATATACTGCAATACTAATACTCAAATGATCACTAGTTCATCTCCCACACTGGGACAAAGTGAAACAGTAAAAAAAAGTTAAAAAAAACAGTGTAAATAAAAAAATAATAAAATAAATTAATAAAGATCCCCTAATGCCATAGAAAAATATAATTTTACATTAAAAAAAAGTAAAAATCATCACAAAACACTACACCATCACCATGTCCGTAACAACCTAAAGGATAAAATAAATTTGTTACTGAACGCAGTAAAATTTTTTGTTAAAAAACCCACATATTACAATATTTTCATATCCAACCACCTAAAAAAAGGATAAAATGTGATCAAAAATCATTTAAGCTGACCAACAGAAAGTACAGCTTTTCGTGCAGAAATTAAGCACTAATACAGCTCTGTATATAAAAAAAAAAATGTTATGCCTTTTAGAACATGGTCATGCAAAAACAAGCAAATTTCTCAACAAATGAGTTCTATATTGTGCAAAACAAGGCAACCATTAAAAATTATTATTTTTATGGTTTCATGAACTGCCTACAAAAGGAAAAAAACTAAAAACCCTAAACCGGAATTAATGATTTATTTATTCTCAACAAAAAGAGAGTTAATAAAATCTCACCAATTAGCTATTGAAGCCCCCAAAATGATTCAACTGAAAAGTGGATCTGTTCCCATGTGTCCACGTTACAATAAAATAAACATTTTATGGCCTCTAAAATGTGACAATGCAACTCTGCTCTGAATGGTGCTCCTTCCCTTCTATGCCCAGCCATGTGGCCGTACAGCAGTTTAACACCACATACGTGGGATCGGCATACCGGGAGAAATTAGGTATTTAACTTTGTGGAGCTTTTTGTCATTTAATCTGTTGTGAATTTTTAATTTGGGGCCAAAATTAATGCATTTCAAAAAAATTGTAGCTTTTACCTCCACTTTGTTTTTATCCCTGTAAAACACCTAAAGGGTTAACAAACCTTTTAAAGTTGGTTTCCCATACATTGAGGGGTGTAGTTTCTATAATGGGGTAATTTATGTGGTTTTTCTAATATTAGACCTCTCAAAGTCACTTGAAAACTGAGAAGGTGCCTGTAAATAGAAGTTTTGTCGTTTTTTCATAAAAATGTGAAAAAATCCACCCACAATTCTACGAGAGGATGCGGAAAAAGCCATGCCAACGTAAAGTGGACATTTGGGAAATGTTATTTATAAAGTTATTTGGGTGCTATGACTATCTACTTAAAAAGCAAAGAATTTAGAACTTTGAAAATTGAGAATTTTTCGCCATTTTTGACAATTTTTCATAATTAAACGTAAAAGATAAAGAAAAAACCCAGGTGAGGACGCCGGTTTGTTGGGCAGGATTAAGCGCTTTTACAGCGCGAAACGGACCGTCGCCTTCTGTGGGCTCCTGCAGTTCATGTTCTTCCCTCCCGCAACCATGTCTTTTTAATCTTGATGAAATAAAGCCTTGAAGTTTTAATCGGGTGAGTGCCAGCTTTTTTTCTTCTTATGAACATTTGTAAACGTAAAAGATATCATCCAAATATTTCCACTGATTTGAAGTACAAGGTGTGACGAGAAAGTAATCTCAAAATTACCTTGATATGTTAAATCATTTGAAGGTTATAACCAGTTATAGTGACACAGGGTGGATTTCAAAAACTGTGCTTGGTCCAAAGCCCTAAAGTGGGCTTTTTACTGCCTTCTTTTACAAGCAATATCTTTTTGATTTTTCATTGTACAGAGATGTACAAAGGCTCTGCCTTAAAACTGTGCCTTCTAGTTGCACCATTTAATATTCTGTATTATATACTGGGAAGCTTCAAAAAAATTCCAATTGTGGTGGAAACACAGTTGTAATATTTTCTGGTGGGCTTTGTTTTTACAGCTTTTACTGTACCGTCCAGATGACACCTCCTCTTTATTCTTTGACTACAATCATGGAGATACTAAATTTATGAGGGGATATTTATCATTAGACAGGCTCTTTGGGATAGGTCTATGAGTGCCTATGGAGCACTGCTGCTTTTCAGATTTATTAAAGGGGTGTAGAGTGACATTGTGACTTTATTGCAATAATTTTTTTTTATGTCTTAAGACCTTTTAAAAAGTTGACACTTACCCTGTATGGAGAGGGCTCTGCCTGTGGGCCCTTTATACTGTATATCCCCTTGACATCAACCAGCCTGTTAATTTAAATGGGATGGGTGTCAAGTGGTTAAGGGATAATTTGAAATGAATTATGTTGTGGTCACTATTGCCCAGGTGATCCCCCAATCCATTATTCTAATGTCCTTGCAGGTCTGTCGTGACAGGTAATTGTCTTTTGTTATTGCCTAAAACCTGCTTAATCTGTTTTGGGCCACAATGGAGACCCATAAATTATTAGATACATAGTTTAAATTGCATTATAACAATTCAGTGATTAATGTAGCATTTACAATTTGTATCCTTTACTTTCCTCTACCATAGAATAAGGTCATTCCCTAAAATGCTTATGCATATGTCGACAATTTTCTTCCTTGGTTCAGTGAACTCTAGTAACATGAACAGTTAAAGTGATGTTACAATGAAAGCTGTTCTGAACTGCACTGTACACAACCACAATACCGAGGAAGCATGATTATCACATGCACACTGTACAACTATGGCCATTTCTGTGACATTGACAATTTCTAGGTGATGTTGGATCAGTAAACATGTGACCATCAAGTGTGTAAATGTATATAAAAAAAAGATAGGTCGTAGATACAGTACATATCACATTACTGAATTCTGGAGAGATTATAAAACTATATTTCACAATATCTTTATGTCCAGACTCCAGTTTTATTCTAGTTAATCATATGGCCCAGTCTCTTGGGTTTACAGTTACTTTTCTTTTAATAAACCATACAGTACTAATACACCTTTATCATAAAACACTTGGGAAGCATTTTGAGCAAAATGTCACATTATACTGGCATAATTTACGCACAATTTATTAGATTTCTGTGTATTTGTAAAGCACTTTTCTTCTAAACTAGGGTGTAACAGGGTTAGTAGGAACTACCCTGGTAAAGTTTGTCTAAAACCACTGACATGTGACCCACCATAGCAGGATTCAGGTAAACCTGTGATGTTCAGTGTTCTGCTGCCTTACGGGGAATGGAGGGGGCTATGGAGCCATCGCTGTCTGCACTCCCCTTCCCTCCTAACCACTACAATAGCAATGGTTGGAGGGGCATGGGGATGACTTTGAAAAGCCCCTCCCAACACTAGGATGGGAGTGGTTTTGACACAGGGGGAGTGCAGACAGCAAAGGCAGAGAAAGCCCCAAGTTCTCCAGTTGGTGTGTCACGTGACTCGCCAGTCCTGGCAGCTTTCCACAAATTTTACCAGGGTAAGTACTATATAGGTGACCTTGTTAGGGTCTTGTACTTACTCTGATAAAGTTTAGTGATAGTGGCTAGAGATGAGCGAACATACTCGTCCGAGCTTGATGCTTGTTCGAGCATTAGCGTACTCGAAACTGCTCGTTGCTCGGACGAATACTTCGCCCGCTCGAGAAAATGGCAGCTCCCGCCGTTTTGCTTTTTGGCGGCCAGAAACAGAGCCAATCACAAGCCAGGAGACTCTGCACTCCACCCAGCATGACGTGGTACCCTTACACGGCGATAGCAGTGGTTGGCTGGCCAGATCAGGTGACCCTGGGATAGACTAGCCGCTGCCCGCGCTGCTCGGATCATTCTGTGTCTGGATGCCGCTAGGGAGAGAGCTGCTGCTGGTCAGGGAAAGCGTTAGGGTGTTCTATTAGCTTACTGTTAGGCAGGAGTGATTCAACAAGAACCCAACAGCCCTTCTTAGGGCTACAATAACGTTATATTTACTTTTTATTTTACGTTTATTTTTTCATAACTCAGCGTCATCTCATCAGTGTGCTTTCATACTTGGCTAGAAAATAGCCATAGGAGAATCCAAACGGCTTACTTACGCCTACAGTAGCATTATATATATTTGATTTCTGGTTGATCTGCTGGTGGCTGTCCTTGCTGCAGTGCATCTACTAGCAAATTGTGAGCAATTTGTAGTGAGACTTGCGACCGCTGTGTTTTGCGCTTAGTGACGCACATATCCATCGCAAAGACCGAAGTGGGAAAATTTATTAGGGGTTGGATTTCAATTAGGCACAGTCTGCCATTTCCTTTTTTATTTTACGTTTATTTTTTTAATAACTCAGCGTCATCTCATCTGGCATAGCAGTGTGCTTTCATACTTGGCTAGAAAATAGCCATAGGAGAATCCAAACGGCTTACTTACGCCTACAGTAGCGTTATATATATTTGATTTCTGGTTGATCTGCTGGTGGTTGTCCTTGCTGCAGTGCATCTACTAGCAAATTGTGAGCAATTTGTAGTGAGACTTGCGACCGCTGTGTTTTGCGCTTAGTGACGCACATATCTATCGCAAAGACCGAAGTGGGAAAATTTATTAGGGGTTGGATTTCAATTAGGCACAGTCTGGCAGTTTCTTTTTATTTTACGTTTATTTTTTCATAACTCAGCGTCATCTCATCTGGCATAGCAGTGTGCTTTCATACTTGGCTAGAAAATAGCCAAAGGAGAATCCAAACGGCTTACTTACGCCTACAATAGCGTTATATATATTTTATTTCTGGTTGATCTGCTGGTGGCTGTCCTTGCTGCAGTGCATATACTAGCCAATTGTCAGGAATTTGGAGTGAGACTTGCGACCGCTGTCTTTAGCGCTTAGTGACGCACATATCGATCGCAAAGACCGAAGTGGGAAAATTTATTAGGGGTTGGATTTCAATTAGGCACAGTCTGCCATTTCCTTTTTATTTTACGTTTATTTTTTCATAACTCAGCGTCATCTCATCTGGCATAGCAGTGTGCTTTCATACTTGGCTAGAAAATAGCCATAGCAATAGGATAGCATTGTTTGGTTTTAAAAACTAAAAAAACACAAAAAAAAGTAAAAAAAAAAGTAATAACTTTCATTTTCAAAATGTTTAACCCGAGGGCTAGGGGTAGAGGGCGAGGGCGGGGACGTGGGCGTCCAACTACTGCAGGAATCAGAGGCCGTGGTCCTGGGCGGGGTGAGACACCACCTGCTGATGAGGGAGCAGGGGAACGCCGCAGAGCTACACTCCCTAGGTTCATGTCTGAAGTTACTGGGTAGAGCATTGTTGAGGCCAGAACAGTGCGAACAGGTGATGTCGTGGATTGCCGACAATGCTTCGAGCAATTTGTCCACCAGTCAGTCTTCCACGCAGTCCACCCATGTCACCGAAATCGGCACTCCTCCAGCTCCTGCACCTCAGCCTCCTCCCCCCAAGTCTGCCCCCTCCCAGGAAAATTTGGCATTTGAACCGGCATACTCTGAGGAACTGTTTTCTGGACCCTTCCCACAGTCACAAACCACTTGTCCGGTTGCTGCTGAGCAATTTTCCGATGCCCAGGTTTTCCACCAGTCGCAGTCTGTGGGTGATGATGACCTTCTTGACGTAGTGGAAGAAGTGTGTAAAGAGGTGTCCGACGATGAGGAGACACGGTTGTCAGACAGTGGGGAAGTTGTTGTCAGGGCAGGAAGTCCAAGGGGGGAGCAGACTGAGGGATCGGAGGATGATGAGGTGACAGACCCAAGCTGGGTTGATAGGCCGGGTGAACACAGTGCTTCTGAGACGGAGGAGAGTCCTCGACCAGAACAGGTTGGAAGAGGCAGTGGTGGGGCCAGACGGAGAGGCAGGGCCAGACCTGGTGCACCAGCGCCAAATGTGTCAACTAGTGAAGCTCCCGTGGCGAGGGCTCCTGCGGCGAGGGCTAGATTTTCAGAAGTCTGGAGGTTCTTTAAGGAAACACCGGATGACCGACGGACTGTGGTGTGCAACATTTGCCAAACCAGGATCAGCAGGGGTTCCACCACTAATAGCTTAACTACCACCAGTATGCGCAGGCATATGAATGCTAAACCCCCCACTCAGTGGCAACAAGCCCGTTCACCTCCGGCCGTGCACACCACTGCTCCTTCCCCTGTGTCAGCTGATAGTCAGCCCCCTGCCCAGGACCCTGCCACAAAAACCCCATCGTCGCCTCCACGATCCTCCACAGCATCCACCAGCGTTCAGCTCTCCATACCCCAGACGCTGGAGCGGAAACGCAAATATAGTGCAACCCACCCGCACGCCCAAGCCCTTAATGTCCACATCTCCAGATTGCTCAGCC
Organism: Engystomops pustulosus; assembly: GCF_040894005.1. Classification (NCBI taxonomy): domain Eukaryota; kingdom Metazoa; phylum Chordata; class Amphibia; order Anura; family Leptodactylidae; genus Engystomops; species Engystomops pustulosus. Next base: position 74,569,826 of record NC_092415.1, read on the forward strand.
TGGAGATGCTGCCCTATAGGCTAGTAGAGACCGAGGCCTTTCGCAACCTCATGGCGGCGGCCGCCCCTCGGTATTCGGTCCCCAGCCGCCACTACTTTTCCCGATGTGCCGTCCCAGCCCTGCACCAGCACGTGTCAGACAACATCATCCGTGCCCTGACCAACGCCGTTTCTGACAAGGTCCACCTGACCACGGACACGTGGACGAGTGCTGCCGGGCAGGGCCACTATATATCGCTGACGGCACATTGGGTTAACTTGGTGGAGGCTGGGGCCGAGTCTGACCCTGCGGCTGGTCATATACTGCCGACGCCAACGATTGCGGGGCCTACCTCGGTCCAGGTGTTTCAGGCCTACTATGCCTCCTCCTCCTCCCACCCCTCCTCCACCTCCTCCTCCGAACTACCATCCGTGGGCATGGCGCCATCAGTCGGTAGCTCTAGGCACAGCAGCAGTGCCGTCGCTAAGCGACAGCAGGCGGTGCTCAAACTGCTGAGCCTAGGAGATAAAAGGCACACCGCCCAAGAACTATTACAGGGCATCACGGCGCAGACTGATCTGTGGCTGGCACCGCTGAACCTGAAGCCAGGCATGGTTGTGTGTGACAACGGCCGTAACCTGGTGGCGGCTCTGCAACTCGGCAGACTGACACATGTGCCATGCCTGGCCCATGTGTTAAATCTGATAGTTCAGCGTTTCCTCAAGACATACCCCAATCTGTCTGATTTGCTCACGAAGGTGCGCCGCATCTGTGCGCATTTCAGGAAGTCCAGCACAGATGCTGCCACTCTCAGGGCAGCGCAGCGCCGCCTCCAACTGCCCGCTCACCGACTGTTGTGCGACGTGCCCACGAGGTGGAATTCAACACTGACCATGTTATCCAGAGTTTACCAGCAGCGCAGAGCGATTGTAGACTGCCAGATGTCAACTTCCACCAGAACTGGTAGTCAGGTCAGTCAGCTTTCTCAAGTCTACAATGAGGAGTGGACGTGGATGTCTGATATCTGTCAGGTGCTGAGTAACTTTGAGGAGTCAACACAGATGGTCAGTGGCGATGCCGCCATCATCAGCCTCACCATCCCGCTGCTTGGCCTGTTGAAAAAATCTCTGATCAGCATGAAGTCGGAAGCTTTGCGCTCGTCACAAGAGACGGGGGAAGAAGATTCCCTTGTTGATAGCCAAAGCACCCTCAGGTCTGTTTCTCAGCGCATATCGGAGGAGGTGGAGGAGGATGAGGAGGAAGAGGAGGAGAATGTTGGCGAGACACAAGAGGGGACCATTGATGAGTCCTTCACTGTTCAGCGTGTATGGGCAGAAGAAGAGGAGTTGGAGGAGTTGGAGGAGGAGGAAATGGACAGTCAGGCCAGTGAGGGGAGTGAATTCTTACGCTTTGGTACTTTGGCGCATATGGCAGATTTCATGCTAGGCTGCCTATCCCGTGACCCTCGCGTTCAAAGAATTTATTCCAGCACCGATTACTGGGTGTTCACTCTCCTGGACCCACGGTACAAGCAAAATCTTTCCACTCTCATCCCTGGAGAGGAAAGGAGTGTGAGAATGCATGAATACCAGCAGGCCCTGGTGCACAAGCTGAAACAGTATTTCCCTTCTGACAGCGCTAGCGGCAGAGTGCGTAGTTCTGCGGGACAAGTAGCGTGGGAGAGTAGGCGAGCAGGCAGCTTGTCCAGCACTGGCAAGGGTACGCTTTACAAGGCTTTTGCCAGCTTTATGTCACCCCAGCAAGACACTGTCACCTGTCCCCAGTCTCGGCAGAGTAGGGCTGATCTTTACAGAAAGATGGTGAGGGAGTACGTAGCTGACCATACCATCGTCCTAAATGATCACACAGCTCCCTACAACTACTGGGTTTCAAAGCTGGACATGTAGCACGAACTGGCGCTGTACGCCTTGGAGGTTCTTGCCTGCCCTGCCGCTAGCGTCTTGTCCGAGCGGGTTTTCAGTGCAGCTGGTGGCATCATCACCGATAAGCGTACACGCCTGTCGACTGACAGCGCTGACAGGCTGACGCTTATTAAGATGAATAAAGCCTGGATTTCTCATAATTTCCAATCTCCACCAGGTGAAGGAAGCTCAACCTGAATAATTTATCCACTCCTTCTCCTCCTCATTTTCCTCCTTCTCCTCCTCTTTGTACAGTAAAGCAGAGGAAACTGGCTATTTTTTGACAGGGCCCACTGGCTCTAGCTATAGTACTTTATGCATTTAATTTTTCTGGAGGGCCACCGACCCGGTCCTCCGTTTTAAACAATTTTTGGGAGTGCCACATACAGGCACTCAATCTATTCCATTTTTCTGGAGGGCCACCTACCTGCTCCTCTGGTTTGAAAACTTTTTTGGACTGCCACATACAGGCACTCAATATATTCCATTTTTCTGGAGGGCCACCTACCTGCTCCTCTGGTTTGAAAACTTTTTTGGACTGCCACATACAGGCACTCAATCTATTCCATTTTTCTGGAGGGCCACCTACCTGCTCCTCTGGTTTGAAAACTTTTTTGGACTGCCACATACAGGCACTATCCAAATTAAATTGTCTCCATAGCAGCCTCCACACGTTGTCTCCATTGCTACCTCCAAAAGTCGTCCATATAGCTGCCTCCATACATCGTCCCTTTATCAAACGAGGTGTGTCAGGCAGAAATTTGGGTTGTTTTCATGGATTCCACATCAAAGTTGTTAACTTTGTCGCCACCCAGCTGTGTTATCCACAAAATATACTGGCAAACTTTTATCATTTACCAATATTATTTCAGCGCTTCTTGCGCTTCTGTTTACATTCCCCTCACCCGCCATATCCTAAACTTATAAGAACGCTACTACACTTGATCTTATACAAAAGGTTCTTAGAAGTGCTGTTTGGGGAGTAGCCTAGAGACACGGGCTTGGATTGGCGAAAGCTCGCCTGGCAGAGGAGCGCCAGCTCCATGCCAAAATCCAACTAACATAGTTTTAACTGCAGCACCTTTAATCTACTACTAGTTCACTGCCTCCATACATGGTCCCCTTATCAAACGAGCTGTGTCAGGCAGAATTTTGGGTTGTTTTCATGGCTTCCATGTTAACTTTGTCGCCACCCTGCTGTGTAATCCACAAAATATACTGGCAAACTTTTATCATGTACTGATATTATTTGAGCGCTTCTTGCTCACCTCCTTTGGTTCCTCTCTGCCACCCATTGGTTTGAAGCCTGAGTCCATTTAGGGTATGTCGCCATGCCACTCTCTAGCCTGCCGCTGCTGCCTCTGCATGAAGTCCCCTATAGTGTCAGGGTCAATTATTGGATGTTTTAGATGCTATCTAGCTTCATTCTGTCACTCTGTCATGGCCATGCTGTTGCCCATAATTTTGGCATAATGTTGCGATTAAGCAGCCTCAGAGGCATCCATGCATGCTGCCCCTGCTGTTTCCTGTCCATTTCCGTGGTGCTTCCATCCTTTTCTGAGGTTCCCAGGTGTTTGGCCAAGCTTCCCTGTGCAGAGCCTTGGTCCCCTTGAAAAATGCTCGAGTCTCCCATTGACTTCAATGGGGCTCGTTATTCGAGACGAGCACTCGAGCATCGGGAAAAGTTCGTCTCGAATAACGAGTACCCGAGCATTTTAGTGCTCGCTCATCTCTAATAGTGGCCTATCCATTTAATCCTTTTACTTTTTGGCCTCTTGATAAAAGTGCTTGGCTGAAAGTAAGGTCCTGTGCACACAATTTTGGTGCATTTTTCTGCATTTAACTAAAGCATTTACTAGGAGATGTAATGTTAATCTATACAGTTTAATAATGTTAATAATAATTATTAATAATATTTTTTTTCTATTTCAAGGTTGTCCATTCAACTTTATTCTATTCAAACATTATACTGTCCAGCTTTTAGACATTACAAGTAAATCCACACAATATATATAATTATACTGCTAAAGTGCTGTGTTTCTACATAATCCAACATTATGCTTTAAACGGCTACTAGAATCATCTAAAGTTTTTCACATAGCTGTATTCTAGGCGTCGGGTGCGGGTGCATGAAGAGGGCTCATGGGTTGAGCCCTCTCCATAGCCTGTAAGTCTTTGCTGCAAAGTGTGATCAGTGTTATCGGCGCATGGGCGCCGCCATCTTGGTGATGATCGTCGCTCCCAGTCACATCATCGAGGAACGGCGGTTGGTTCTTCTGGATCAGAGGCTGTGTCATTTTAACCCATTCATTTCAATGTGGGCTTTGCATAAATCCCCCCCCAAAAAATTCTTGAATCCAACCTTACCATTACCACCCTTAAATAAGACATTAAAGAATCATTTGAAACTGTGATGTAAAGACCCAGCTATATACAATATTACAACGTTCAAATGGAAAATACAAGCAACTGTATTATTTGCCACAGTTGCAATTGCTGGAATTTTAGAATAACATAAACATTGCTGGAGATCTGATATTAACTTTTCTCAAGCATGCATAAGGTATTTCTCTTTTCCATGGCAAAGCACAACCTACTTCACATTAACTTTCAATGTTTGATTGCTGCCCTCGTGATGTGAAGTGACTTAACATAATAGCTGACTATAATTTTCACATGACATGAGCATTATGAGCAGTTTTTTGGAGGTAATGAATTAAATTTATTCCAGAGGTCACAAAAATATAAGTGAAGGTTACTTCTCATGCCTCTAAGCAGGTTCCACAGAAAGGAATTTGCTATTTTCTCATGAAACAATGTGTAATAAAGTCATACAAAGAATTACTAAGGTGAAGGTTGAGGAAAATGTCACTAGTGGTTTAATTACTTTATTGTGTTGTATTAAGCAGGATTGGAAAATGTGTAATCTAATCCTGAGAATTAATACAATTAATCAGGGTAAATATTTATATTTAACAGATAGCATATGAGATTTATGAATTAATAAAAAAACCTGAAATGCGACGTTAACTCCAGTAATTATATCGGGCTTGCCTAGACTGCTCATATTTAATATACCCAAAGAGCTTTCTTGGCTGATACAAAATTAATTAGGGCAGATCTGAAGTAAATCTTTCTGTATTTGTTTAGAAAAAAAAATTAATCCATTATGAGATTTTTTTTAACAAATATTTTCATTTTTTTATTTTAGACCTGAGAAAGCAGAGGAACACACAAGGCTGTGTCATGCATCATTGGGGTCCTCACCCAGTGTTTTACAGGTCAAAATCAAAATGTCTCACTAGTTAAGCAGAGTCCTATATAATGATCTGTCTCCAGTGATACCCAGGGTTAAAGAACTTACCTTAAGGCAGAAACAACAGGGTCTTAAAAGGTCAGTCTGACCTAATTAAAAAAGAAGCTGACCCCTTAACGTCCACACCATGTAAATTAAGGGGTTAGGGAACTGATCCCTGTGCCTTCCCATTTAATAGCACAGTGCTATCTTTCACACAGCACCATCATCAGGATTGGGCTGTCTCATCTGCCCTTCCTAGATTAATAGGGCAAACCTGAGACAGCAAACAACCTTTGGAATAGGCGTGGATAAGGAGCAAAACATCCAAACAGGTTCAACAAAAGAGAAAAAAGAGAAAAACTATTTTAATCACCCCGAAATGTGTTCCCTGCTAACTGGTATACCACTTCCATTGGTTAAAAAATTAAAAAGTAAAAGAATAATAAATAAAACTAAATAAATAAATAAATAACGTAAAAAAAAACACCGAACCAACCATGGGTCTTGGCATCTTCACAGTCATTTAGTAAAGCCATTGAAGTACACACCAACGTAATTTCACATCTGTCATAGAGCACATGCCCAATGAAGCCAACATGTGTATCCCAGGTTTCATTTAAGCTACCCACATGCATCAGGTGGCCAGAGATTACTTTTTAGGAGTGATGAAACAATACAAGGACAGAAAAGGGACCTTAAGCTGGTATAGTGTTATAAATCACCCTGACAGGTTTCCTTTAATTAATAAAAAAAAATACTCCCCTGTCCCCAAATAAAAAATGTAGACATTAGCGCAAAAAATTGTGACTTTTTCCCCCACCCAGCAAAGTTTACCACAACTTTTTTTCAGTGTTGCAGTTAATATATCTTTAAAATCCATTCATCAATGTATGAAAAAGTTGCAAATGTTTGTGCAATTTAACTGTTTGGCCATAATGGGCATTGTTACATTTGGAGGAAAAAGGAAAACTTGCAATCCTGAGAATACCCTCTCAAAGTTACAAATTTTCAAAGTGGCTTAAAAAGAACAAAGTCAATGTTTTGGAGTGACCGTAACAAAGCCCTTATCTCAATCCTTTTGAAAAATGTATGGGTAAAGCTGAAAAGGCAGGTGCGAGCAAGCCAGACTACATAAATAGGTCAGTTACACCAGTCCTGGCAGGAGGAATAGGTCCAAATTCATACTTAATATTGTGAGAAACTTCTAGTTTCAACTGTACTTTTTTCCGTATGATAACTTTAGCATAATATAAAACTGGTAAACTATAAACCTTTGTATTATCTGTACTTTTCTATTGCTGTAGTCAAACTTTCCCACTTGCAAGACAGAGTGACAATCTATGAGCTCTGTGAACCAAGGAAATCCTGTGTGTGTGGAAATCAGATACAGTACTGTAAAACAGACGAGACAGTAAAATTGACAACAAAAATGTATGTCTCCTAACTTGGTGAGAGTAGAAGGGTATGATATCCCTAGCAGTCTGCTGTATTGCATGTAAGCAGACAGAATGCAAACATTACCAAAGACATGGAACTTTCTGCTAGCGCAGAGAGCTGTCTGGCTGCTTCTCCTCGCACATCTATTGATTATGCTCCCATAAGGTCATAAATTAGTCGAGGAGTTATTTTTAAGAATATTTGCTGAGCCTGCCCTGTCAAGCAGGGTTAATCTAATGACTTTTGCCTAACGCCACAGAGTAAAGCTGGATTTTGTTCTTGCTTTCTTTTACAAGTGTTTCTTGTTTACAGAAGAAGATTTACTATTCTACTTGACTTGCGAAGGTATAAAATGACTACCGTACATAAAAAGATGGATTCTCACCATGATCCTAAATAAAAAATAAGATTTATAGTGGAAGAAGTTTGAAATCAGTTTTTAGATTTGAACTTTACATTGTTGAAACACAAACAAATAATTCTTTTTGCAGATTTAGAAAACAAAACTCCTTACTTCTATAGTGCTGACCTTTTCTTACTTTGAACTATACCCAGTGACCAAATAAATAAAACCACAAACAGATTTTTTGGTAAAACTAGTGCTCAACCCAATGGTTGACATATCTGAGCCCTATTTTAAAGCATATGGCCTGTAGTTAAAGCTTTCTATGTTAAAGTTTTTTGCAACTGTTGCTACTAATTCACAGCAAAACAGAAGCATTCCATGAATATGTAGCAGTACTCATTGTAAAACTTCAAAAAACCCATGAAATATCTACTATAAGGGCACCTGCACATTCAATGGCTGCGGAATTTACCCCACTGATAATTCCACAAGCATCAGTAACCAGCCAAAATCATCTGGATTCTGTTGCATTTTATGCAGCTATTTTGCCATGGAAGGAAGTTGAAGATCAACCTTTGCAATGCAAAGGTTCCTCACCATGATCTGCAGCAATTAATTGACATGCTGCAAATCATAAATCCGTAGGGGAAGGCCATGTGTGTATGGGATTTTTTGGCACACCAACTTAACTTCTTGGCACTTTGGAAGTAATAAATGTGACACACCCTATAGAGAGTGGAAAAATGTATTAAGAATCATGTTTTAAATGCCAGTCTTAAAATTTACCCGTCATCCTGTATCTAATGAGAGGCTCATTCTCCGCCAGGTAAAGCCTGTTTAGACCAGGTCTGACCTGGCAGAAAGTTTAACTATAGCAGATGTAGTGGGCCGTAGCATTCAGAGTGGCATGCAGGAAGAAAACTCTCCAAACTGGTGATGGGAAGATAAATGTGCCTTTTTCCTGGCAGAGAAAGCATAATAAATCTCCCCCAGAGTTTGGGAGAAAATGACACCAGAATTCTGGCACTAGTATTTTTGTGCCAGAGCACTGAGTGGTTGTGTAGATGACACAAATACAATTTATGACCAGATGGGGCTATAATATGAACATCTATACCAGCGTCAAAGTCAAATATACAGTGGGCCAAAATTAAAAACATGCACAAATTGTTAGAACAACTGCAATGAGGGGACTGGGTTGAAGGAGGAAAACAAGATAGTAAGACGTAAACTCCAGGCCCCCACCAGCTCTGCCTGTGTCTACTAAGCAATACTGGACAACCACAAAGACAGTCCCTCCAAACGCCAAAACAGATAAAAACACTGAAAGTGGTAAACAGAAATTGGTCAACCAGAAATACAGGAATATAGCAAGAGAAGCACAGGCAATACAGCTAGCTAGGAAATATAACCAGCAATGAAGTAGCTCTGAGATGCTCCCCAGATGACTGGAGCAGAGCTCTGTCCATCACAGTATTTTAACTATTGCTGGACCAGAGCAGAGTTGCAGAACTGGGTGTGGTGCAATTAGTCTCAACATAGCCAGCAACAAAACCACAGTTCACACTAGGCATGTCAAGCGATAAATACAAGGAGAAAATCAATGCATCCTAAGATGCATTCTGCAGACAGAGGTAGATGCTGTCATGGATGTTACACCAACCTTAAAACTGGAAAAATGTGTGCAATTGAAACAGTTATTATTTGTCATGCAGTGTGGAAACGCTCCGTCATTACAGAGGTTGGACACTTTTCAATAAATTGGTTCCATTAGACATGTATCTGCATGTATATGTATCTATACCAGCCATCTCTGCGGGCACGCAGGCTGTTACCCCAGACCAGACTTGATGAGTGACTCAAGGCCTCCTCCTACAGTCCTTGGTAGCCGATGATGGGCTGTGTACAGTGCTATTTTGAAGCAACACTTCCTGGGCTTCCTGAGACAGCAGGAGGAGCAAGGAAGCGTAGACAGGGCTGGATTATCATTAGAACTCCTGTCCCGTAATTTTTCCTGTTCATGGGAGTCCTAAAGAGAAGCTACAATGATAATTCAGTTTTCCCATCCCCATATTGCCATCTTCAAGATGCCATCACAATTGAAAGTTGTGGCTGTAGGGAGCAATAAGTTGATTAAATTGGCACTTTATGATATATAAGTGGGATTTGGCCATTGTTTGGGCACTCTGCCTCTAAAAGGTTCACCATCACTGATCTATACCATTGCCCTCTTCAAGATCTTTAGCCTATCCCTGTTCTCACCATGCTGCATATATACACAACTTCCTTTTTCTCACTCCCTCAGTCCATCCTAATGGTATCTCTCCCTCTTCTCTCAAAGTTCTTTTCACTGACAGATACAGAGAGAGGGACTGGGAAGAGTAGGATGAGTCATAACTCTTCTGCTTTAGTCCCTCCTATTCATCAGACAGGTTAGCAAAGATCCACATAGAGTTTGCAGACAAGACAAAAGTAAGTAGCAAGAATGCTGAATCACTTAATAAACATTGAGACATTATTATTAAGGCAGTAAAGCAATCTTTGACGAGGTAGACTTTACAGTAGCGCCGCTTTGTGAAAAGTCTTGTAAACATTCAGACTAGAGATGAGCGATCACTAAAATGCTCGGGTGCTCGTTGTTTGAAACAAACTTTTCCCGATGCTCGAGTGCTCGTCTCGAATAACGAACCCCATTGAAGTCAATGGGAGACTCGAGCATTTTTCAAGGGGACCAAGGGTCTGCACAGGGAAGATTGGCCAAACACCTGGAAACATCAGAAAATGATGGAAACACCATGGAAATGGACAGAAAACAGCAGGGGCAGCATGCATGGATGCCTCTGAGGCTGCTTAATCGCACCATTATGCCAAAATTATGGGCAACAGCATGGAGATGACAGAGTGACCGAATGAGGCTAGATAGCATCTAAAACATCCAATAATTGACCCTGACACTATAGAAGACAGCATGCAGAGCGGCAGGCTAGAGAGTGCCATGGCGACATACCCCAAATGGACTCAGGCTTCAAACCAATTTAAAAAATTCCTTTTGGCAAGGATAACGTGTAGCACTGTATGTATCAGTATTTTGCCTGGTTAAGGCGGAAGAGAGGAACCAAAGGAGGTGAGCAAGAAGTGCTGAAATTATTTCCTATGTGAACAAAAGGTTGACGGTATATTTAGTCGATAACACAGCATGGTGGCAACATAGTGACCAAGTTCCATAATGTATCTGGTGAAACACCCAAAAAATGAGCCTGACACTGCTCGTTTGATAAGGGGACGATATGTATAGGCAGCCATGGAGACGACTTCCATGATTAAGAGCGACAGTATGGGGCATCCATATTGCACTGCTATGATTGAAACTTCAGGTCTCCAGCATGGCGGCGACAGATGCGCCGAGTTCCATTATGTATCTGGTGAAACACCTGAAAATTCTGCCTGACACAGCTCGTTTGATAAGGGGATGATGTGCTGTACTTCCTCTTGCGCTCCAGCGTCTGGGGTATAGACAGTTGAAAGTTGCGCATGGACACATTGGTGGACGCTGTGGAGGATCGTGGAGGTGAAATGGACAGGAAACAGCAGGGGCAGTATGCATGGATGCCTCTGAGGCTGCCTAATCTTGGGATGGAGCTGGCGGTCCGCTGCCAGGCGAGCTTTCGCCTGTCCAAGCCCCTGTCTTTCAGCTCCTCCCCACCCAAAATGGGCCTGGGGGCCAAAAGCGTTTACTTTGAAAAAATTACAATTTTCAAAGCAGACGGGGTCGTTTGAATATTTCATCTAGGAATAATGGAATAGCATAGCGGTTCTATTTTTAATAGTTTTTTCGTAAATGGTTCCATGATTAAGAGTGACAGTATGGGGCATCCATATTGCGCTGCTATGATTGCAACTTCAGGTCTCCAGCATGGAGGTGACAGATGCGCCGAGTTCCATTATGTATCTGGTGAAACACCTGAAAATTCTGCCTGACACAGCTCGTTTGATAAGGGGATGATGTATGGAGGCAGTAAAGTAGTAGTAGATAAAAGGTGCTGCAGTTAAAACTATGTTAGTTGGATCTTGGGATGGAGCTGGCGGTCCGCTGCCAGGCGAGCTTTCTCCTGTCCAAGCCCCTGCCTCTCGGCTCCTCCCCACCCAAAATGGGCCTGGGGACCAGAAGCGTTTACTTTGAAAAAATTATAATTTTCAAAGCAGGCGGGGCTACAAACAGCACTTCTAAGAACCTTTTGTATAAGATCAAGTGTAGTACTGTTCTTATAGGTAATTGGCTTGGTTATGGCGGTTATTCAGGTTGAGCTTCTTACACCTGGGGGAGAATAGAAATCCTGAAAAATCTAGGCTTTATTCATCTTGATAAGCGTCAGCCTGTCAGCGCTGTCAGTCGTCAGACGTGTACGCTTATCGGTGATGATGCCACCAGCTGCACTGAAAACCCGCTCAGACAACACGCTAGAGGCAGGGCAGGCAAGAACCTCCAAGGCGTACAGTGCCAGTTTGTGCCACATGTCCAGCTTTTAAACCCAGTAGTTGTAGGGAGCTGTGTGATCATTTAGGACGTATGGTCAGATATGTACTCCCTCACCATCTTTCTGTAAAGATCAGCCCTACTCTGCCGAGACTGGGGACAGGTGACAGTATCTTGCTGGGGTGACATAAAACTGGCAAAGGCCTTGTAAAGTGTACCCCTGCTAGTGCTGGACAAGCTGCCTGCTCGCCTGCTCTCCCTCGCTACTTGTCCCACAGAAGTACACCCTCTGCCGCTAATGCTGTCCGAAGGGAAATACTGTTTCAGCTTGTGCACCAGGGCCTGCTGGTATTCATGCATTCTCACTCTCCTTTCCTCTCCAGGGATGAGAGTGGAAAGATTTTGCTTGTACCGTGGGTCCAGGAGAGTGAATATCTTTGAAAGCGAGGGTCACGGGATAGGCAGCCTAGCATGAAATCTGCCATATGCGCCAGAGTCCCAACGAGAATTCACTCCCCTCACTGGCCTGACTGTCCATTTCCTCCTCCTCCAACTCCTCTTCTTCTGCCCATACACGCTAAACAGTGAAGGACTGAGCAATGCTCCCCGCTTCTGTCTCGCCAACATTCTCCTCTTCTTCCTCCTCATCCTCCTCCACCTCCTCCGATATGCGCTGAGAAACAGACCTGAGGGTGCTTTGGCTATCAACAAGGGAATCTTCTTCCCCCGTCTCTTGTGACGAGCGCAAAGCTTCCGACTTCATGCTGATCAGAGAGTTTTTCAACAGGCCAAGCAGCGGGATGGTGAGGCTGATGATGGCGGCATCTCCACTGACCATCTGTGTTGACTCCTAAAAGTTACTCAGCACCTGACAGATATCAGACTTCCATGTCCACTCCTCATTGTAGACTAGAGGAAGCTGACTGACCTGACTACCAGTTCTGGTGGAAGTTGACATCTGGCAGTCTACAATCACTCTGCGCTGCTGGTAAACTCTGGATAACATGGTTAATGTTGAATTCCACCTCGTGGGCACGTCGCACAGTCAGTAAACGGGCAGTTGGAGGCGGCGCTGCGCTGCCCTGAGAGTGGCAGCATCTGTGCTGGACTTCCTGAAATGCGCACAGATGCGGCGCACCTTCGTGAGAAAATTAGACAGATTGGGGTATGTCTTGAGGAACCGCTGAGATTTAACACATGGGCCAGGCATGGCACATGTGTCAGTCTGCCGAGTTGCAGAGCCGCCACCAGGTTACGGCCGTTGTCACACACAACCATGCCTGGCTTCAGGTTCAGTGGTGCCAGCCACAGATCAGTCTGCGCCGTGATGCCCTGTAATATCTCTTGGGCGGTGTGCCTTTTATCGCCTAGGCTCAGCAGTTTGAGCACCGTCTGCTGTCGCTTAGCGACGGCACTGCTGCGGTGCCTAGAGCTACCGACTGATGGCGCCATGCCCACGGATGGTAATTCGGAGGAGGAGGTGGGGGAGGGGTGGGAGGAGGCATAGTAGGCCTGAGAAACCTGGACTGAGGTAGGCCCCGCAATCCTCGGTGTCGCAGTATATGACCAGCCCCAGGGTCAGACTCGGTCCCAGCCTCTACCAAGTTAACCCAATGTGCCATCAGTGATATATAGTGGCCCTGCCCAGCAGCACTCGTCCACGTGTCCGTGGTCAGGTGGACCTTGTCAGAAACTGCGTTGGTCAGGGCACGGATGATGTTGTCTGACACGTGCTGGTGCAGGGCTGGGACAGCACATCGGGAAAAGTAGTGGCGGCTAAGGACCGAATACCGAGGGGCAGCCGCCGCCATGAGGTTGCGAAAGGCCTCAGTCTCTACCAGCCTATAGGGCAGCATCTCCAGGCTGAATAATTTGGAGGTGTGGACGTTGAGGGCGTCGGCGTGTGGGTGGGTTGCACTGTATTTCCTCTTGCGTTCCAGCGTCTGGGGTATAGACAGCTGAAGGCTGCGCATGGAGACATTGGTGGATGATGTGGAGGATCGTGGAGGTGAAGGTGTGGTTTTTGCACGAAAGGTGTTTGGGGCGGGGTCCTGGGCAGGGGGCTGACTAGCAGAGGCAGCAGATGACACAGGGGAAGGAGCAGTGGTGTGCCCGGCCGGAGGTGAACGGCCTTGGTTCCATTGAGTGGGGTGTTTAGCATTCATATGTCTGCGCATACTGGTGGTGGTTAAGCCTGTAGTGGTGGAACCCCTGCTGAACCTGGTGTGGCACAGGTTGCACACCACAGTCCGTCGGTCATCCGGTGTTTCTTTAAAGAACCTCCAGACTTCCAAAAATCTAGCCCTTGCCACTTGAGCTTCACTACGTTAAACATTTGGCGCTGATGCACCAGCTCTGGCCCTGCCTCTCAGTCTGGCTCCACCACTGCTTCTTCCAACCTGTTCTCGTCGAGGACTCGCCTCTGTCTCAGAAGCACTGTGTTCACCTGGCCTATCAACCCAGCTTGGGTCTGTCACCTCATCATGCTCTGATCCCTCAGTCTGCTCCCCCCCTGGACTTCCTGCCCTGACCACAACTTCACCACTGTCTGACAACCGTGTCTCCTCATCGTCCGACACCTCTTTACACACTTCTTCCACTACGTCAACAATATCATCATCACCCACAGACTGCGACCGGTGGAAAACCTGGGCATCGGGAAAGAGCTCAGCAGCAACCGGACAAGTGGTTTGTGACTCTGGGAAGGGTCCAGAAAACAGTTCCTCAGAGTATGCCGGTTCAAACGCCAAATTTTTCTTGGAAGGGGGCAGACTGGGGGGAAGGAGGCTGAGGTGGAGGAGCTGGAGGAGTGCTGATTTTGGTGACATGGGTGGAATGCGTGGAAGACTGACTGGTGGACAAATGGCTAGAAGCATTGTCCGCAATCGACATCACCTGTTCGCACTGTTCTGGCCTCAACAGTGCTCTACCACGGGCCCCAGTAACGTAAGACATGAACCTAGGGAGTGTAGCTCTGCGGCGTTCCCCTGCTCCCTCATCAGCAGGTGGTGTGTCACCCCACCAAGGACCACGGCCTCTGACCCCTGCAGTAGTTTGATGCCCATGCCCTCGTCCTCTACCCCTACCCCTAGCCCTCAGGTTCAACATTTTCAAAATTAAAGTGTAAACTGTAAAAAAAATTTTGTGTTTTTTTTTTGTGTTATTTTATTTTTTTTTTTAACAAAACGATCAGAAGAAATCACACAGCAACCACAGAAGATGATGATGATTGCTATGGCTAGTTTCTAACCTACACTGACAGCACACAACAGGATTTTGTGCTGTGCCTGTGATGACTTTCAGTTTTGAAAAAAAAAAAAAAAAGACTGTGCCTAATTCAATCAAACCCCTAATAAATTGTCCCACTTAAGTGTTTGAGATGGATATGTGTGTCACTAAGAGCTAAATAGAATGTTCGCAAGTCTCCCTGCAAATTCGTCACAAGATGGTACTAGCTGCACTACTAGTACCAGCAAGCCCAGCCACAAGCAAAGAAAAAAAAAATATTCTAGCCCTAACAAGGGCTGTTCTTGTAGACTCACTCCTGCCTAACAGTAAGCTAATATAACACCCTAACGCTATCCCTGCAGCAGCTCTCTCCCTAACGGCATCCAGACAGAGAATGATGCGAGCAGCGCGGGCAGGGGTTAGTCTATTCCAGGGTCACCTGATCAGACCAGCCAACCACTGCTATCAAGGTGTAAGTGTACCACGTGATGCTGGGTGGAGTGCAGAGTCTCCTGGCTTGTGATTGGCTCTGTTTCTGGCCGCCAAAAATCAAAACGACCGGAGATGCCTTTTTCTCGAGCTGGCGAAATATTCGTCCGAGCAACGAGCAGTTTCGAGTACACTAATGCTCGAACGAGCATCAAGCTCGGACGAGTGTGTTCGCTCATCTCTAATTCAGATGCTTTTGCACTGTGTCCAGGTCCTTGTATTTATTCTGGTGTTTCATTTCAAAGGGTCTAACTATTTTATGTTCTTTAGTTACAGCTATGTTAGTTCTGTTTACAAGACAAACAGGTCTGCCCATTATATATTTGTTAACAGATTCTACTTCCCATTTTTCTAGAAAGCTATTATTTGGTAAATTTTGGGAGGGGTGACTTGATGCGACTGATGCAATGAAGTTGCCTGTTCTGTCTACCGATGCAATGCCAATAGCTTCTTAAATTCCAAATATTATCACACCGTGGGCCAGATTTGGTCTATGGGCTAAAGATTGACCCCCTGACCCATGCAATATACACTACTAGATATCATACAAAATAATATGATAATATTTAAGATCATATGTAAAATTGGTCTAACTAGTATAGGTGATTGAATCAAAAAGATTGAATCAAAAAGTAGTGTGGTAATGAAAGCGTTAACAAGGTTGTATTCTGACTAATACAGTACACAGACTCTTTTGTACGTTTTGGTAGCTTTTTCATTATACAGTACACGCAGCTGTAATGTTCTACATTTCATTTCATTGATCTCTCTTAAAAATATATTTTACAACTGAAGGAGCAAACTGCTTGTAATTACACTGCATGCCATTACAAATTGAATAAACACAGATTTTAACACCTTTTGGCTCTTGGGGTGAGAAACAAAGGGCTTTGTAAAGGTCAGTTATGCAACTGATGTGGGAAGGGAACACAGAAATTACTACACAAATTGTAAGCTAAAAATGAATTTTTCACCAAGCGTAATACCAGCAGAAGAAAAATAATTTAGGGAAATGAGCTCAGGTTATTTTTCACTCTATTATCCATTTCTGTTCAATCGCGAGGCATGAAAACTTTTATTTCTAATGATAATAATGAAGAAAATGATTATTGCAAATTAAAATGAGTGAAGCATCTATTTTCGAATGTTATTAAACAGCTAATTAAGTGCAGGGTGATTGCGTAAATTAGATGGTAATTATTTATACGGTATTACAACTTTATATAAACAATTTATTTTAACATGCTATAACCATTCAGAGATACTGTAAATTACAAGTTAGACAGCAAATTAGGTACACATTAGATTACATTATTATTTTACGGCAGCTGTAAAATGGATATTAAAGGGATATGCATCTGCAGATACTGATTCCTTCTGGGAGTCTGCTCCTGACACCTTGACTCTGGATATTCAATTGAAAATATTCAATATTTCTCAGTTCAAAAATAACACTAGTAATGGCAATATTACTAATTCATTTAATTTACTTCTGATCATGCACATATTTCTTTAATCATTACCTTCCCCATTTTATCATATAGAAGTCTCTATGGTCATATTGTAATCCTCTAAATTAGGTCCCTATGCTCGAAAAGATTAGACAAAATTATCCCAAATGCTATGAACATACAACTCGCTGGTTTTCCTATTAAAGGGGTTTTCTGGAGATATATATATATATACATACATACACAACACTTGAAAAGGTCATTTTGCACCAATATTGCAAAATAAATTTGTGGGTGCAAACCCCAATATTTTCTTTGTCTTGACACACCAGGCAATTATATCCAAGGAAACAAATGAAACTGCACTCCAAGGTAAATGTGAAAACATGGATGGGAGCTTTATTAGCCCAAGTGCAACGTTTCTGACCCTGTTCAGGATCCTTTTTCAAGCCTTTTTCAGAATCCTGAACAGGGTCTAAAACATTGCACTTGGGATAATAAAGCTCCCATCCGTTTTTTCACATTTACCTTGGAGTGCAGTCTCATTTTTTTCCTTTGATATACCTTATATACTCGAGTATAAGCCTAGTTTTTCAGCACAAAAAATGTGCTGAAAAACCCAAACTCGGCTTATACTCGAGTCAAAAAAATAAATATTTCCGGCGACCCCTGTATATCTTTTGTGCTATCTGTCCGGCAGCAGGCTATATACACTGGGGCAGGGTCTGGCAGGCTATATACACTGGGGCAGGGTCTGGCAGGCTATATACACTAGGGCAGGGACTGGCAGGATATATACACTGGGGGAGGGGCTGGCTGGCTATATACTGGGGAGGCTGTGACCAATGCATTTCCCACCCTCGGCTTATACTCGAGTCAATAGGTTTTCCCAGTATTTTTTGGTAACATTAGGGGCCTCGGCTTATACTCGGGTTGGCTTATACATATATATATACATACACATATATATATATATATATAGGAGAAAGCAAAGAGTGGAGCGGCACCGTGCAGAAACTGGGAGGGTGCAGGTCTTCGTCGGGGGTCCGACAAACCCCGTTAGTCGTAGCAGTAAACAACAAGTGAAGCAGCACTCCGTATGGGTAAAGTGAAGAAACTTTTTATTCCACCATGGATGAGGATGCAAGGTTGCATCCTCATCCATGGTGGAATAAAAAGTTTCTTCACTTTACCCATACGGAGTGCTGCTTCACTTGTTGTTTACTGAGATATATATATATATATATATCTCTATCTCACAGAGTGTGGTAGCACTTAAGATACGGCTGAGAACAACTCAGGTGCACATCCCAGGACCTAGACCAGGGTCCATCCACATACAAAAACACGAAAAAATGGCAGCACTCCGAGATTCAAAATGTGGCAAAAAACTTACTCGTTTAAACGAGTACGTTTTTTTGCCACATTTTGAATCTCGGAGTGCTGCCATTTTTTCGTGTTTTTATATATATATATGTGTTAAAAACTTGGGCTTAGTTTATTTCAAATGTTATGGGACTTCCAAAAAAATCACTTATGAGCTTTGTTTTAATGGAAATCTACCATCAAAATCAAGCATAATAAACCAGGGACACTTCCTCATAGACCCAGGCACCTTGACTGAGGTAATCTTCTTATATTTGTTATCCATGACCTCCTTCCCTCTAAAATCAACTTTAAAACTGCTGATGAGCCTGAGTGCTACCCTACCCCTTCTGTGATCTAGCTTTACAAGCTGTTACACTGTCTCATCCTCCTGGCTGCTCCCTCAGCACTCATGTAGTGAGCAGAAAGTGCTCACAAATAGGTCAGCATGCTCATAGAGATACTATATTTATATAGTTTGGTTATCTCTTAATACCTTCTTCATACTTAGGTGTATGGAGTTAGGCAAGGTGTAATTTGTATTTTTTAGGCTCCCTATTGAACCCTAGGGAGTCAGATCCCTTGCACAATATAGATTATGCCGAATTATAGTTGTGATAGCATCTTACAGCTCAGCTATCATTGAAACCAATCAACTCCCTCCAGTGATGTTGCATGGGTGATGACATGGATTGCTGGCCAATATGGTCATATACTGGCTCTGGTTAGGTGCTGCATTTGGCTTTGACTGCAGCACCTGACAGGTTAACCTCCACAATCATGTCAGTTAGTGACTGGTGTCTGCTGTAAAATACATCAGACATTTGCTCTGTACGGAGAGGGCCCAGTCCCTGAGCCCACTCCATGCACCTCTACATGAATGATTGACATAATTTTATGTTAGCATGTTGTTAAGGAATTAATATTTGCAAAAAATTCCATCCAAAAAAAATTGAAAAGGGGATTTTTACAGTTTGTTTCTGGTGGATCCTTTGACCCTATTCCTAAAGGTATAAAGAAATGATTCAGTAATTGTATTGAAATCATATATTGCAATATCAATCCTTGCTGATGAAAACTTTCCCTACAGGATTTTTCTATGTTAGTCAGATTACTTTCTGCCAAGTCTGGTTAACTCCGCTACATGAAGTACTCCTTTGAGTAATGTTTGGGAGATCAGCATGTCTTGGATCAAACTTCGATTGTCAGTTATCTTGAAGGGGGATGAAATGCTTTCTTGACACTCGAATGCAGTGAAGTTAGAAAATTCTTTTATACCATACATTATGAATAGAAACCTCTCCTTTTGAAAACCATATTAGAGGACAAAACCTTGCTCAAAAGCTGCAAGTTTCCCCATCTAAATATTTGAATGTACACAATGGCAATCTACTCTGCATTATACTGGTTGTTATATTGTGGACACGAATCTTGGGTGGCATGCATCCTTGTAATATATTATCATTGTGCATCCTTTACTGTAAGAGCAGTGAGACTATGGAACTCTCTGCCACAGGAGGTTGTTATGGTGGACTCTTTGTAGATGTTCAATAGAGGCCTGGATAACTTTCTGGAGAGAAAAAATATCACGGGTTATGGGAATAAAACTTTTATTAAATTCTTAAAGGTTGGACTTGATGGACTTATATAATATGACTATGATCCCCTTTGTAATTACCTAGCATTTACTGTCCTATGCAATGACATCACATTGTTCCTTGTCTAATCACAATGGTGATGAGATCTACCCCAACCAGTAGTAATATATCAGGTTATTTTTTTAGTACACGGCTTCTCCATGTAATGTCCTACACCCATGCTGACAACTGGTGTGAAGAAACATTGGGGGTCATTTACTAAGGACCCGATTCGCGTTTATTCCGACGTGTTACCCGAATATTTACTATTTGCGCCAATTGTACCTGAATTGCCCCGGGATTTTGACGCACGCGATCGGATTGTGGCGCATCGGCGCCGGCATGTGCGTGACGGAAATTGGGGGGCGTGGCCGAACAAAAACCCAGCGTATTCGGAAAAACCGCCGCATTTAAAAACGGAAAATGTGTTACTCGGGACGTGCTTACCTTCACTCAGCCGGCCTCGGTGAATTCCGGCGCGTTCAGATGCTTTTCAGCGCAGCAGCGCCACCTGGTGGACGGCGGAGGAACTACCTTATTAAATCCCGTCCGGACCCGAATCCAGCGCAGAGAACAAGCCGCTCGATCGCGAATGGACCGGGTAAGTAAATCTGCCCCAATATTTTTAAGTGTCAAGTTCTGATTTTTAGCAGGTGACTGCTGCCCTGATACTGCCCCTCATCTTGCTGTAGATGTTGCTGCTTGAAGCAAGAGGCTCAACCCGCCTCATGGCTGGTGCACCTCTATCTCAGCTACTGCATTATTAATCTATTTGCCTTTTTTAACTAAACTGCTGCTGTTACATTAATAAAGGGGTGCCTTCCATCAGGGTTGGAGCCTGTAAACCATGAGAATGGGATTTGATCTAAAACATAAAAATCTCAATGGCATTTATTTACTAGTTTTTTAGTTTAACGAGTCACTTTAAAGTGACCTTGGCTATGATGGACTTACCCCTTTGACTTTGGCTTGAGAATAGTAGATCTTGGTTCATTCAGCATAACAGTGCAGGAGCTAAACCACAAATGCATAAGGAAATGCTCTTTATGTAGGGGCCCCAGTCCTCATGACTCTTCTACTCTCTCTCTTATGTATATCATTTAACACAATAGAGCTTTTAAGGTGATAGAAGTTTGACACTACAAACGTGAATTACCAAGGCATTATAAAAATCTGTTGTAAAGCATAATAGAAAACATGTAAACTGTAAAAGATGATGTAAAAGTAATTATTATCATTACTCAAATTATCCTTGGTGTCATTTGTCATGCAGCGATTATTCCATACATCATTATTATGATTACATTCATCAGATTGTAAAGTGGGCATATAGTACTTTAAGCAGGAAAACGAGAACAATTAATCTCTTCAAAATAGATATTAAATAGAATGCTTGTTATTCTAGCACAACAACATATATCTTTTATTGCTTTCCATTTTTCCATTTAATATTAAAAATATGTTAAAAAAAGAATATTGGAGTCCTAACATAAAGCAATAATAAAGGTTTATAAGAGAATGCTAATTTTGGAGTTAATTACCCACTACATAAAACTCACTCAGTGCTTTATCAGGCAAAGCACTTTATTATAACCATCTATGCTACAAGCCTTCCCATTGGTTCCCCATCAGATTTTAGCAGGTGACAGCATGCACACACAATCCCTTGACAAGGATCTAAACATGTGTCAGGCAAAGTGGGGGGCAGCTTCTTGTGGTAATCATTATGCACTAACCTGTACACTTTAAAATGTATGCACTTTGTTTAGTTACTTTGCTACATAAGATTAGAGGATTTTGTCACGGGTGCTCCTGCGACCCATGTCCCGGGTCGCAGGCCCACCCGTGCCCCTCTCCAAACCCCAGAACCCCCGCAACTGACTTTCTCACCTTGCCGCATTCCAGCTATGGCTCCGGTGGCCGATGCATGAGTCCCTGCCTCCTAAGGTGCGCACCCCGGCTTCCAGAGATTTAAAGGTCCAGCGCACTGGTAATTGCCGCTGGCCGGCTGTCCATTCTGTTAAATCACTGGCCCCTTCCTGTGTCCCCTGCCGGATCTTTGTGCATCGTGCCTCTGAGAAAGCATGTTCCCTATGCCTTGTCCTTGTGTTGTGAATTCCCGTTGTGACCACAATTCCATCCCTGACTATGCTCCTCTGCTGCCAGCCCTGATCTTCCACTACATCCCTGACTCTGATCCTGTGCTGACCTCCTGCCTGTCCCCGACTACGATTCTGCTCAACGACTCTGTACTTCGCCTTGGCTGCCACTGCGGACAAAGTCATGTCAACACAATCTAATATAGGATTTTTAACCATACACTAACCTTTATGGGGATTTCTGTGGGATGTGGTGGATTGCTCAAAGGTAGTTAAAAAATCTAAATGAATAGATATTCATCTTCACCAATCCTCAGACATGTACATGCATCGGGATGCTGCCTAAGTCTCAGCTGTTGCCTTCTCAGTGGCTGGGACATATCACCACTGCAGCCAGTGATCGGCTAAGGGGACAAGTTACTGCATGTCCTGCTTAATCACAGATAGCGTCTAAACCAAAATGGCCGAAATTACATGGGTGTATTACACCTCATTTACACCTTTTAACCTTTGAGCTTTTTTAAGAATAATTTTCTCAGAAGGAAAAAGACAGAAAATAGCATTTCTGCTCATTGCTAGAATTACTACAATATCTGGGATAAACTATAATATTTTAGATAAACAACAATATCTGCAAGAGAGATAATGTGGCAGATTTACTTACCCGGTCCATTTGCGATCCAGAGGCGCGTTCTCTGCGGTGGATTCGGGTCCGGCCTGGATTCACTAAGGTAGTTACACTGGGTGGTGCTACTGCGCTGAAGTTCCCCAAGGCCCACCGGAATGCACTGAAGTTCCCCGGCCTATACCTGGTGAAGGTAATCGCGCGAGTCCCGCAACCTTTTTTTTTTTTAATGCAGCGGTTTCTCCAAATCCATCGGGTTTTCGTTCGACCACGCCCCCCCCGATTTCCGGCGCGTGCATGCCAGCGCCGATGCGCCACAATCCGATCGCGTGCGCCAAAATCCCGGGGCAATACAGGGAAAATCGGCGCAACTAGGAAATATTCGGGTAACACGTCGGGAAAACGCGAATCGGGCCCTTAGTAAATGACCCCCAATGTGATTTATAGGACATCTGACACTGAATTTCACCTCTACAATGCTCCACCACTGCTTTGTACAGGTGATCATTTGCATTACTGGTATACCTTTACATTGGTGATCAGAAGGCCCCTTCCATTATAAAACTTAAATTTAACTTAATGTAAATGAGGCAAAAGTGCTTTGGGGGTCATTACCAGAGCCCCTCAGGGCTCTAGCTTCACACTCCCAATAATACTTCTACCACAACTTAGGTGTCCTCTATTACTGCCAATAGTTATTGGAATCACCCAACCACCCAAGCACCCTCCTCCTCTCCTAAGGCAGCGCTTGAGGGCGTGATAGAAGTGCTACAGGGGGTGTGAAGCCAGAGTCCATAGGGGCTCTGATAATACCTCCTTAAAGCAATTCTGCCTCATTTACATATAAAAATTAAAAATTAAGTTTTATAATGGAAGGACCCCCTTGAGGAAGCGACGGCGAAACGTGCGTCGGGGTGCTGTGGTGGTGGCCTGGTAATTTATAATTTTATTGTTAGGCACTTGTAGGTCATACTATGCCCCGTCTTGGGCATTGTCAGTACCGGGTATTATTCGTTATGTGATTATCCTCATGTGCCTAGGTGCAATATCCCACTGTGGAATATACTGTCGTTGACTTATGACCACCACCTCATGTGTTGTTGTTATTGTGGTTTTATCATGTTTTTAATTTTTGGATTGTCTATTTTTGTCGTATAATAAAAATATGAATTTATAATAATATAATATTGACTTGGTTTTGATGTTGAGTTTAATTGATCCTATATACGGTTTTTGGTATTCTCATCTTATAATGGAAGGAGCCTGCTCACCTCCTATGTAAAGGTATGGCTGTAATGTGTGTGTTCACTTCTACAAAGCTGTGATGGAGATTTGTAGGGTTGAAATTCAGTGGTAGATTTCCTTTAAGGTCTACTTTTGTGGAAAAGAACTTCCCAAACGTTGCTCACATGGATTGTTATTCATAAAAAGAGGTAACTTTCAGCCCATTAAATTGCAAAGTTTCAATAAGTAAAAACTTCAGCTTTATGCAATCCCAATCATCAGATCACTTTACTGCCCATCATTTCCCATACAAAGCTACTGGTTCAATCCATACATGCAAAGATCTCATCCAACACCACTTTGCTGTAATTATAACTTTGCTGTCGACTTTCAGATCTGACAGGCTCCGTCTTGTCTGCCCAATGAAGCTGTGGCATTTATTTACATTCTCAATAACATCTTGCTGAAAATGAATTGCACTAGCAGAAGGGATTGATATATTGACATGCAATGCTCGCGGAGATGCTATAATAAGATATAAGCAGGAGACATGCAGAGCAGCCAATAACACACCTACTGAGAGCAGTTAAAATAAAAACATGAATCTAAAATATAACAGTCTTAGAATTCTAACAGAATAATTAGCATTATTAAAAATCTATTTCATCAATGTCTACCTGGAAAAAAAGGAAAATGAACAGAACATAACTACTAAATTCAAGTTGAACTGAAATTTCCATAAATAAAATAAAATTTATACTACCAAACTTTATTTCAGCCGCTTCATCTTTTGCTACTCTGTAACATGCTGCCTCCTGATCACACTACATTATCAAAGTTATAAATTCTCTTTACTAAATGTAAAATGTGTATAGTTGATCCTTCAAGCTATGAATGCCATGTTTAAAAAGTACTAATTATATCATGGAAATTCCAAGGAAGGACAGTAGAACTGGCGCAATGTCCGCAGGCTCAAGCAAGCCTCTAATAGATGGAAAACTTAGAAGCTTACAGGCTGTCCATTTTATCATATGTACATGAACCCCTTCATGACTGCAATATGGCAATGTAAATCCGTATCTGTGCAGATAGATGTCTGTAGACATCATGACAGTTATGAGAGTGTCCAACTTTAAACATCTATATTTTATAAATGGTGGCACCTAGAAACTCAGTTCTGGTTTCATAATAAGGAGTAGAATCTCCTCTTATGATCAGGATTGCGTATCTAGGTACCACAGAAGCCGAGGTATCCACTGTTTAAGTTGCCGTAAAAAATGTGATTTTTAAATACAGCTGTCATTAACGACTTTAAATTTAAGTGACACCTAGAAACACAATCCTGATGGGATAGAATTATCCTCTTTAATATTACACCAGAACTGTGTTTCTTATTGAAGTACCTCCTCACCTTGTAGAAGGAGCAGCATGGAGACAGATCTTACAGTTTGTTCATGTATCCTCGGCAGAGTGCATGTAGCTGAACTGAGGGTGATGGGTGATGGATTGATGCTGTACAAATATTATTAAATGTTTTGATAAAGGTTTATTAAATTTTACTTAATTCAAAATAAAAACTTTTATATTAAAAATTTCCAAAAGGCTTTTTTTCACATTTGAGTAATTTGTTTGCCAATTCTATTAAGAAAGAAATGTTTTATTAATAAAACTATCCTATAAAGTTAAAGTCTTACATGTCATAATATTCATAATTAACAAAGTAAAAGTATTATGATATGTTAAGTTTTTCCAAGGATACAGAACTACAGAACAGTAATGTAAAAATTGACCCGGACATTTAGGCACTAATGAGCCCTGGTCACAACAGGGTTAAAGAGGTTGTCTGGGATATAAACAATTTTGTCTGAAAGCCAAAAAATATGTTAAAAAAATTTTGTTTTATAACAAACCTAAAATTCTCAATAAGTTGATTACAAAAAAAAGATATACATCAATTCATTCCAGATTTGCCACTTATATATTATAAACAAAATATTTAAATGCCCATTTATTCTCTGTGGACATAGTTTACATTGCCAACAACATGTTTATCTGTTTTGTTAGGATTAGGAAGTTCTTACCAGGTTTAACCTTTGTTTAGGTTGTAAATCACCAATTGCTTGAAACCTAATTGATACTTCTTTGACTATCTATAAAATTGGTTTCCTTTCTGGCTGAGAATAAAGCAAAGAGGAAGTCACAGTTTCAGACAGTTTGCACAGATGGTGACCACCCTGAGTTAACATTCTCATTAAAATACTTCAGGCTTTTTTGTGTATAAGTGGTGTAAAAATGTAAGTCGGACTGTTTGATGTACAAACAAAAAGAATGCTGCTTTACTACTGTATTTTTTCACCTAGATTTAATGTGAATGTTCTCAAACTTTGGTGATTTTGATTGTTCTCATAAATTCCTCTTTATACAATTTTCTTATTAATATTTTATTGGTACATACATAGATGTATATGTCAATTCTTATATGCACATGTCTAGCAGCAGAGATCACTATGATCCCAGGAATTATATTTATTTTGACCCCTTAACGACCTGGTCCTTTTTTGTTTTTTAATTTCCATTTTTCACTCCCCACCTTCAAAAGTCTATAACTTTTTTATTTTTACACATAAAGAGCTCTGTGATGGCTCATTTTCTGTGCAACAAATTGCAGTGAAATTGGTGAAAAAATGCATTTGCGCCGTTTTCTTGTGGGCTTGGATTTTACAGCTTTCATTGTGTGCCCCAAATGACATGTCTACTTTGTTCTTTGGGTCGGTACCATCACGGGGATATCAAATTTGTATAGGTTTTATAATGTGTTCATACATTTACAAAAATTAAAACCTCCTGTACAAAGAATTTTTTTTTATTTTGCCATCTTCCAGTGCTAATAACTTTTTCATACTTCAGTGTACAGAGCTGTGGGTGGTGTCATTTTGTGCAACTTTTGATGACGTTTTTAATGCTACTTTTTTAATGCTACTTTTTTAATGCTATTTTTAGGACTGTATGACAATTTGACCTTTTTATTAAATTTTTATATTTTTCAAAATAGTAAAAAGAGAAAATGAAAAGTTTTCCATTATGAGGTTAAACACAGTGAAAAACCATTATTATATTTTGATAGATCGGGCATTTTTGGACACGGCGATACCTAATGTGTTAAAGATTTTTACAGTTTATTTATATTTATATTAGTTCTAGGGAAATGAGAGGTAATTTGAATTTTTATGCTTTTTTTATTATAATTTTTTTTTTTAATTTTTTTTTATTTTTACTTTCACTATTTTTCAGACCCCTAGGGTATTTTAATCCTGGGTTGCCTGATAGATCCTGTCATATGGGGATTTTCCACCTCATTCATTAAAATGTGCAAATCGCACATTGTAATGAATGGGTTAAAACGAGACGGAATACCCAAGGCTGTCATGGCGACCGATCGCCACTCCCCGATGATGTCATGGGAAGCGACAATCGTCACCAAGGTTTTTTTTAAGCCACCGGCGTGATCGATGGGATAACACCCGCGACCAGTCCAAGCACAGATCGCAGGCACAGATCGCTATTGAGAGGGCTCAGCCCGTGAGCCCTCTCCATGTACCCGCACCCGACGTGTGCGTGTCTATAAGGGGTTAAAACATGTATAATTTGTCCACATTTGTATATTTTTTCTGTCTCATCAATAAAATACTGCCTAAAATAAAAGAAGAAGTAAAAAGAGGAATATCGGTCCAAACAGGTACTTAGAACATAAAGTCTCAAATAAGTCCTGAATAGGGTTGTGTCATTTGACAAAAATCTCTTCTACCCATTAATGTTGATTAGGCTTTCTATGGTCAGATGGGCCGCCAACAGATGGAAGTGACAATTAACTTTTAGTTTCAGCACCAAATAAGCTAATTAGGTTCTTTGCTGTCAGGCGGGTTGGACAGGGATGGAGTTGACAGCTAAGCATTTCCCATCTAACTTAGGGTGTATTCAAACACCCGTTTCGGGGGACGTGATCTGGTTGCAAATCAGACGTCGCCTGGGCCGGATCAACAGAGAAGAGAGAGAACGAAGAGGAGGTAATAAGGTAAGTTGATTATTTTGTATTTTTTCAATATATGAGTGCCCTGTTACAATTCGGGTACAATATTACTTAAAGCTTCTGGAGTGGGGTGGGGGGATTATTACTAATGGCTACTTGGTGGGGATTATTACCAATGGCTACTTTGGGGGTTATTACTAATGGCTACTTGGGGGGCTATTAGTAATGGCTACTTGGAGGCGGTTATTACTAATGGCTACTGGGTTGGGGTGGGGTGGTTATTACTAATGGCTACTAGTGTTGGGGGGGGGTGTTAAAATGAAAGGCTACTGATGTGGGGACCAGGAGGAATAATTACGAATGGCTAATATTTTTAAGGTATAGCGAGAGGGGGCCCCATTTAAAAAGAGTGAAGTAGTAGCCAAAACACAGTGATTAATTCTACAAATCCTATCTCATTCATACATTACCAGAAACTGTACAGGTCTGATTACTACTATTTTACTAAAACTGAATGAAGATAATGAGTGTTGGACTGTCAGTAAAATCTTGAAAACAGAATAATTTACTTGGGATAATAATACTTGTATTAACCTGATATTGCCCGCAGCACTTATTACTAGTGTAGTTTTCAGGCCTAGTTTTCAGGCCTAGTTTTCAGGCTTACATTTTTTCATTTGAAATGTCACAGATGGAAGGTCTAGGCAATGCATTTCAGTGGTTGAACAGGAGATATCTAGAGTAACATATTGTTTACACAGAAATTCTACCACCCAGCTATTCTTTAGAGGTCTTTGAAATAAAAGCTTACAAGACTACACAATGTGCTTCTGGATATATGCCAAGAACCCATCTACTATAGGCTGTTCATATACTTCATCTGTTATTTCTTTCCTACAGCAATTATGTAATCTAGCCCAAAAATGAAAGTATTTCTAAAGAGTGAAACTTCTTTGCATGTCTACCCGTCAGTTTATACCTATATCCAGTTTCTTTTGGAACAAAGACATAGCATAGCATTTACAATAAGGCCAAATAGTGTATTACATGCCACTTTCTGAAATTAACAGCCTGCGTTGGCTGCCCCTTCACATGATGTTAACAAGCCCAAATAAAATGTTATCCACTAACTAAAGAAAAGATAGATATACTACACCTTTAATATAATTCATTAGAAATTCAAACTAGAAATACAATAGCCCAGATATATACACGTGGACAAAATTGTTGGCACCCCTTGTTTATTGAAAGAAAAACCTACAATGGTTATGGTAATAACTTGAATCTGACAAAAGTAAAAATAAATTACATTTCTTCGAAAATGAACAAGTGAAAGGCAAACTGTGGCCAACCCTGTGACCAGTAACATGCTTGGTAGAGATTAGAAAGAGGCAAATTACTAAACCATCCTGTTCTTCATTTCTGGGGAACATTCAATAGATGATTCATTATCCAAATGACAAAATGTCACATTAACTCCTCCTCCTGTGCTGAATATGCCTAAAATACTTATGCAAGGGTATGTTTCTTATAAAGTGTGCAACATCCAAACACTGAGAATAGCTATCTTATTCTGGAACAAGTGGTATCATAAAGGCCTCTTAATTATTCTTGCAAAAGGCATGCAGTATACACATTGGGGCTTATTTACTAAGGGTTGCTGATTGCACTTTTGTCAGACTTTCCGACGGTTTTGGGATTTGCGTGGCTTTGACAGGTATTTAACAGGGTTTTGCACTGAGATTGTGGCCCACGCAATCGAATTTTGGAGCAGCTTCCCTGGCTTTCATGCGACAGAGATTGGGGGTGTGCCGTCGGCCGATCTGACTGATTCGGAGTACAGGATTTATCTTTCAAATTGTGTCGCAAGATCAAGCACTTACATGCATCAGGAAGAAGAAGATGAACTCCGTCGGACCTGAGGGGGGAAGAGACAAATGCAGGATATCGGGCACATGATCTTAGTGAATTGTGGCACAGTGCATTATAGTCGGACAATGCACTTTTGGTGAACTCGCACACAGATTACGCAGCGCTGCACAAAGCATGTCAAATTGGTCCCTGTCCCCATGGGGCCCACTATCTAAACAACCTAACAGTATGTTTTGGAATGTGGGAGGAAACCGCAGAACCTGGAGGAAACCCACGCAAACACGGAGAGAACATACAAACTCTTTGCAGATGTAAACCTGGGTGGGATTCGAACCCAGGATCCCAGTGCTGCAAGGCAGAAGTATTACCCACTAAGCCACTGTGCCAAAATGTGGCTGTGGCTGTAGATGTGCTGACATCATTCTAAGCAAAGGGGGTACACTTCCTACTGATTGGTGACTGCTGTAACCTTCACAAAATGTACGTATAATCTTTCTCTGTGCTACAGTCATTGCTGTTCTTCGATTATGATCATCATATTTTTTGCAAAATGTTCATGTTGATATACTTTTTGTAAAACACTGTTCTCGTGAAATGGAATAATCTTTATAAAAAAATGTACCAAATGTTGATCAATGTAGATTACATTATTTCTAAAAAATCAAGTGATTATACATTGTTCTCTAATCTTGATCTCAAATAATTTTATGTTTAAACACCGTCACCTGATTTCTAATATAGTCCAGGCAGTCCTCAATTTAAGGACATCCGACTTACAGACGGAACCTCTCCGGATGCTTTACTTTAGTCTCAGGCTGCCATCATCAGCTATAATGTGTCTGTAATTAAGTTTTATTGATAATCATTGCTCCTATGACAGCACACAACTTTGAAAATCAAATTGTCACAGGGACAAAAAAAATTTTTTGTCTGTAGCTACAATTATAAAATATACCTGTTCCGACTTACATACAAATCCAACTTAAGAAAAAAACAAAAGAACCTATCTTGTATTTAACCCAGGTACTGCCTGTATCTGTAATACAATAGTATAGCAGTATACTGTTAATATACAGCTTCAGAATAACAGCCTGCTGCAGGCAGATTGTGATAGTGATCGCTGTATGACAGATACAGGCAGTCCCCGGGCTACATACAAGATAGGGTCTGTAGGTTTGTTCTTAAGTTGAATTTGTATGTAAGTCGGAACTGTACATTTTATCATTGAAGCCCCAGCCAGAACTTTTTTGGTCTCTGTGACAATTGAATTTTAAAAATGTTGGGTTGTCATAAGAATCTGGATTTAAAAAATTCTCCTCAATTTTTGACCAATAAGGAGTGCCAAGTTATCTTTTCTATATATATATGGTGTAGTAACCTACCTGTGCACCCATATACTACGAAACATCGAGTGACTTGTATTTTTTCCAATAGACTAGTGAGATCATCTCTTGGAATGCAAACTATTGAATTACTGGACTAAATGTGATGCAACAAGTTTTTTTTTTCTTTAGGTAAAATATTTTTTATGTTTCATATTTATATTAAGGATTATTTAACGTCTGCAATACAGTTGTACTCAGCAATTTTGTACGTTAAAGCCCCATTACACTATTAGAAAAAATGTTGTTGCAAATGTTTCCTGTCTGCTAAAATATTTTTATCTTTAAGATTACAACACTTCTCATGTAATATCGTCTCTTGTGAAATCAGTGTCTGCATTTTTTTCAAGATCAGTCATAAAAATATCTTTGCTAAATGCACAATATTTTCCCTTTGACTGCAAATTCCATTTCACAGTGCAATGTGCTAGTATTCAATAACTGCACAAAGTGTAGTTTGCACTGGTTTTGATAAATCTGGCGCATTGTGGCTACCGCTGTTACCTAGCATTTTTCAAGGGTAAATCAGCAAGAATTTCCACCGAAATAGCCTCATTCACACCAGGTGATTCCTCAGGTGATAGGGTTGAGGTTTTTGTGGTTCTCACGGGTTTATGTATTATCTTGGGCTCATGCTCACAGCTGATGGTTCCTCAGTACCATGGCTGACCCTACTGCATGCAACTCAGAGCAGGTCCATTTTGGCCATTTTGTGCAGGTATGCTCTGTCTTTATCTTGACCTGGTTTTCCCACTGCCAGTTTGTCCCTCCTGTGCAGATTATATAAAGTGGTTGCTCACTTGCCAGTGGAGCAATTGATTGTGATGGTGCATGAAAATAATGGGATAAATGGCTTCCAGAGTATGCTGATAGAGGGAATAAAGAGTATTGCAGGAGACAGCCAAAGAGCTGTATGGTCATATGTGGGATAGAGCTGATCCTTCAGCAAGAGTTAAATAAAGTACTATTTTTGGAATGTTATACATTTTTTTAAAAACATACATACATTTCTTACATTTTTTTAATATTTTATGCAGTAAAACAAGTGAAGATGTGGGGGTTCATGCCAAAACCAGTTTAGGTGCAATATCAATGAAATAGGGAAGAGTGGTTCTGGTCAGCTATTAAAATAGACTTATCTCTGCACCCAACAATTGATGGTCATAAAGGATGTCATTGATATTGGAGTGTGCGTTTTTCTTTTTGTTGATCTTGAATGTTTTATACTTTATAATCTTTAGCATTTTCTTAATTTTTTAAATCTTAATATTACTCAGAATGACTGAATATGACAGTTGTTCTGCAGAGACACCCCCTCCTCAGCATCATCTGATCACATTTCCTCAGAAGATCTTCAAGGGATCAGTGATATAGATGTGTCCAGCCAGCCTTGCTCACGGTAGACAGCTGTAGTCTCACCACCTTTTGTGAGCCGCTCCACAAGGCATTATCTTTCATTTTTCAGCATATGAGGGAGCATAGGATGGAGATCCCAGCATAGGACTTCTGACACAGAATAGCTACAAACCATGAAAAGGTCCTGAAGGAAAAAATGTATACATTTCTAGGCTTCTATCATTTAAAATTCAGCAACAGTAGCTTTAAGTGCATCAGATACTGATAAAGTGGTTATGCTATCAAATGAAAAAATGTGGAATAGGGTGGCATGGTAGCTTAGTGATTAGCATTACAGCCTTACAGCGCTGGGGACCTGGGTTCAAGTTCCAGGGTTAACATATGCAAAGAGTTTGTTTGTTCTCTCTGTGTTTGTGTGGGTTTCTTCCAGGTCCCCAGGTTTCCTCCCACACTCCAAAACATACCGGTATATACCCACACTTTCCTGTTTGGGTATATATATGGGTCATAGTAGGCTTGAGAATTTTTCACTCTTTGTTTCATTGCAGCCAACTGATAGGATCAAAAAAGTTGGGGGTTTTTTTTGCTCATTAACGTACACTTTGCACCCGATCTTGATAGAAAAAAATCTGAAATGTAGATATTTTTGCTAATTTATTAAACAAGAAAATTTGAAAAATCACATGGTTATAAGTATTCAGACCCTTTGCTGTAACACTCATGTTTAACTTACATGCTGTCAGTTTCCCTCTGATCTTCCTTGACATGGTTCTACTTCTTCATTAGAGCCCAGCTGTGTTTAATTAAACTTATTGAACTTGATAGCAACAATGAATTGCAAGGCACAGATCTGACCAAGGTTACCAAAGAATTTCTGCAGCACCCAAGGTTCTTAAGAGCACAATGGCCTCCATAATCCTAAAATGGAAGAAGTTTGGGACAACCACAGACAATTCTTCCTTCACCTGGCTGTCCAGGAAGAGCCTTGGTGAGAGAGGAAAAGAGGAACCCCATGATCCCAGTGGCTGAGCTTCAGTGATGCCTTATGGAGATGGGAGAAAGTTCTCCAAAGGCAACTATCACTGCAGCCCTCCACCAGTGGGGGCTTTAAGGAAGAGTGTGCTAACAGAAGCATCTTCTCAGTGCAAGACATATGAAAGCAGTAAACAGTTTTCAAAATAACACATGAAGAACTCCCAAACTATGGGAAATAAGATTCAATGGTCTGATTAGAGAAATATTGAACTTTTAGGGGTTACTTTTATGTGGTATGTGTGGAGAAAACCACCTGCCAAATAAAATTCTAACAATTAGACATGTTGTTGGCATGCGGCATGCTATGGAGGTGTTTTTAAGCTGCAGGAACAGGATGACTGGTCGCAATTGAAGGAAAGATGAATGTGACCAAGTACGAAGATATCCTAGATAAAAAAAACCTCTTCCAGAGTGCTCTGAACCTCAGACTGGGCCTCAGAAAGGTTTACTATTTTATAAGACAATGGGGCACATCCGATGCTCTGAACCTCAGACTGGGCCTCAGAAAGGTTTACTATTTTATAAGACAATGGGGCACATCCGATGCTCTGAACCTCAGACTGGGCCTCAGAAAGGTTTACTATTTTATAAGACAATGGGGCACATCCGATGCTCTGAACCTCAGACTGGGCCTCAGAAAGGTTTACTATTTTATAAGACAATGGGGCACATCCGATGAGGATTCCTGCATCTGTCGCTTCCCCCGCTGAGGTCCACCGGAGTTGACCTTATTCTTCCCGATGCATGTGAGTGCTGATCTTGCGACACAATTTGCTTTTTAAATTCCGCGACCACACCCCCCGATTTGTGTTGCATGCAAGCCGATGCATGCCAATGCAACACAATCAGATTGTGTGCGCCAAAAACACATGGCAATTCAGCGTAAAACGGAAAAAACCTGAAACCCGACAAAAATGCGGCGTTCGGACCCTTAGTAAATATGCCCCAACGACCCTAAGCACACAGCTAAAATGAAGCAGTGGCTTCAGAACAACTCTGTGACCATTCTTGACTGGCCCGCCAGAGCCTTGACCTAAGCCCAATTAAGCATCTCTGGAGAGACTTGAAAATAGCTGTCCACCAACATTCACCATCCAACCTGAGGGAACTGGATAGGATCTGCAAGGAAGAGGCAGAGGATCCCCAAATCCAGGTGTGAGAAACTTGTTGTATGATTAAAAAGAAGACTCATGGCTGTACTAGCTCAAAAGCTGCTTCTACTCAATACTGAGAAAAGGCTCTGAATACTAATGACCATGTGATATTTCAGTTTTTCTTGTTCAATAAATTATCAAAAATCTACATTTCAGTTTTCTCTGACAATAATGGGTGCAGAGTGCACATTAATGAGCAAAAAGAGTTTTTTTGATCTTACCAATTGGCTGCAATGAAACAAAGATTAAAAATTTAAAGGGCTCTGAATACTTTCTGTATCCCTGGTATATAAGTGATCACAGTTTTTGCTGTTATAGTCCTTACACCCATTGAAATTAAACAAAAAGATAACTGGAGATCTTCAAAAATTTTCCTTTGGCCAGTGACACATGAGTTGAGATTGCTGAAGGTTAGCTGCAGCGGAATTGTCTACAGCTTACCTGAAGGCATTAACATTATAAGCAAAGTATATGGGATTTATATGAATCCTATCCAGTGACTGCAATAAAACCTACAGTGAAAACTAAGTTCCTTTAAAAGTTCCACTATTGCAATACAATGTGTTGGTCCTACCCAACTATTTAAAATACAGCATAATCCATCTGGTTTCTGCTGTGATCTGTATCATGGTGGACTGTCTGCTGCAGATCTTGCACCACCTATCCCTGACCTTAGTTTGATTTCCAAGCCTTAAATGTTTGAGTGAAACCACTTTACACAGTGAATAACTGTACAATAGCTTTCTGATTTCAAAAAGTGGCCATGTTTTGATATTTTTAACTGCCTTCATAAATGTTACAACATTGTTGGTTGGATTTAGTGCAGAATTTTATTATAATATGTACTAGGTCATATGCTGCATACTGCAGGTTTCAGTTCTGGACTCATGGCAGGGGCGTAACTTGAAGGGGTGCAGAGGGTGCCGTCACAACCGGGCCCAAGAGGCTTATGGAGCCATATGTCACTTTCCCATATGAGGAGAATAGTATTATAAACCATAGATTATAGTTGGGGACCTGGAACAGACTTTGCACTAGGATCCATCAGCTTCAAGTTATGCCACTGAGTTATGGATTGCAAAAAGATGTGTCAATCTTTCAGAGGCTTAAAGTGAACCTGTTAGGTACATCTAGCCCCCCAAACCGAAGGTCCTACCTCATTTACTGTAGAGAGTTGCTCTGCTTGATGATACTGAAATGAGTCAGCGGCTCCTCTGAATTATAAAATGAACTCCTGAAGTCTGCATGGTAATCCTGTGAATTGAGTCAGATGGATGTTCCTGAGCTCCTACTCCATGATTTTTAAACATGACCATTACACCTACCTCCTGCAAAGCTGCAGCACAGAAATGAGTGTGAATGAATGGTCCATAGGGGTGTTTACAAGAC
Organism: Engystomops pustulosus; assembly: GCF_040894005.1. Classification (NCBI taxonomy): domain Eukaryota; kingdom Metazoa; phylum Chordata; class Amphibia; order Anura; family Leptodactylidae; genus Engystomops; species Engystomops pustulosus. The sequence continues at coordinate 74,605,615 of NC_092415.1, forward strand.
TGGAAATTGGGCGTTGCATCCTGACTCAGCTCAGAAACACCCGGCTGACTCAATTCATAGGATTCCAATGCAGACTGGGGAGTTCATATTATAATTTTCTGGAGCCGCTCACTCATTTCAATATCATCAGGCACAGAAACATACTACAGTTTAAGGGAACCTACCACCACAGATCTACCTATAAAGGTAGATCAGGTGGAAGGTGGATCTATAGGACGTGAGGATAGCCCTTTTAAGGGCTAATCCTCACATCCGCGCAATTTTTTAATAACTTTTATTCCCTTTATATGTAAATTTTCTAAAGAAAATCTTTAGAAATCTTCGGCACGCAGCTCCTCGCAGCTCTTCTGGCTACGGAGCAGTGACCGCACAGACGTGGGCCTGTTGTTCTGCGCAAGCGCAGATGGCAGGCTTTTTCGGATGAGGGCGCGCAGCTAGGAGGGTGCCTCATAGCTGCGGGCCGAAGATTTCTGGTAAGAGGAACAAAGAGGCTACTGGAGTAGGCATGGAGTAGCCGCGTCGTGTAGCCTCAGCTCCAGCTACTCCACACCCCAGTAGCCTCTTTAAAAAATTTACATATTAGGGGAATAAAAGTTATTAAAAAATTAAAAGGGCTATCCTCACGTCCTATAGATCCACCTACCATCTACCTTTATAGGAAGATCCGTGGTGGTAGGTTCCCTTTAATGAGGTAGGACCCTTGGTTTCTGGGGGAAGGGGGGGGGGGGCTAGTGGTACCTGAAAAGTTCCATTTAAGATTTTTTATACATTTGATACTGCTTAATCTTTAATCTTATGAAATGCCAGTAACCAGAAGTGGCCACCAACATGTTATGCAGGACAGTAACAGGGTCACTATGATGCCCTTCTATATTTTGGGAGATTCAGCATTACACAGAAAAAAGAACTTTGTAAATTGAAACCAAAATACCTAAGGATGGAAAAGAGTCACAGTGACCTTATCCCTCCTGTCTTCACAGGTACATCCTCATTAGCTACCTTTAGCTGCGTCCACCTGGACTTGTGATGATGTACCTGGACTATGGAACATGAATTGATCCAAGAAGGTACATCCTAGCATAACTCATATGTAATTAGAATACTGCATTTAAATATCTATTTGTAATGTTGAGCCTCCCAGAACATAAAAGGATGTCATTGTGATCCTGACACTGTCCTGGATAACAGGGGAAGGCAGTTTGTGGGCATAAATTCTCATGACTGGCTGCCTTCAAGTCATTGAATTATATTCTCATTATTTCACATTATGTAAGAAAGAATTTTGAAGTTATATACAATAACAATGAAAATAATAATGTATTTTAGAGATAAATAAGCTTCTAATAAATATGAAAATTACAGCATATACCTTTATATCTTAAACTTAAAAAACAACACGTAATGCTATTAACACAAATAGACAAAAATAAACACATTTAGCGTTAGTTACAAAGCATCCATTGCTGTGGCTTTTCTCTTGAACTCTTCAATTCACTGCTCCTATTAATTTGCTTGAAATTTGTTTTCTCAAGTGTGTTACAAGCCGCACCTGCTGCTCCCTGTGGTATTTGGGACAAAACAAAAGAAAGTGAGAAAGAATCTTTTTTTGTAGATGATTTCACATAAATTATAGACTGGTGCATATGTTTTGAGGTAGAACAGGCACAGTGGCAGCTGTGATTGTGCCAAAACCATACTGTATTTGGGAAATAATCAGGAAAACGAGAGGCAATGAAATCAATCAGTAAGAAGAATAGCAACAGTTTATATTTAGATTACTAATAGAAGTGCACAGAGGGGGAAGAGCGATATGGAAGTATGTTCAGCAAGGAACAAGATTTCAAACATTTAACTAGGAATTTAAGATTTCCAAGCTATTTTACTCTGTGACTGAATTATTGTATAGTCTGAAATGAGGGCATATGCTGTTCCTTTGTCATACTCTGGACAACCACATTTGGAATTAGAGGCTATTTAACAATCCAAATTGTAAACACGTTGCCATGTCAAGAAAAGCAACTTCCAGGGGTGCAAGAAAAAAAAAAGCTAAAGCCAAAAATTGGTAGGTAATTATATTGACATTGAGCTAGTTTCCAGTGAAAGCATACTAAAAATAACAGATGGTTCAAATGTAAAGCAATGGGAGTGTTTTCATAAACAAGTAATTTATTTTAAAGTGCAATTTAATTACAACCAATTTGTAATCTAAATTTCTTAGATTTTTCAAAATAGTACATAATCTACAATGAACTTTAATTAATTCTAAAGTAAATTTGGATTTCTGATATAGTTACAAATATTTACTAGAAGTGAATGAACTCATGATGAACTAGGCCCACAACAAGCATGGTGGCATCTCTTAATGTGGAACATTAAACTGTTAAACAATAACTCCAGGTGGGGTCCAACACTCGGACTTCTCATCTGGATAGGGCAGATTTGTAGCCAATTGGCCAGTTCTTAATAGTGTCTAGACTATTAAAATACAGACCCCCAAGCTAGACCCCTAATTAAATTTTAATTTCTGACCATTCATCTAAAAACCTGGACCAGGCTTCATGATAAATTCATAAAACAAAGGATACTTCAAACTTCCAACCCAAGACAAGACATAAAGATATTCAGACCAGATTCTCATACTTATCTTTCCCAATCTCACACAATGGCCATGCAAAAGATCCTTAGACTATAATCAGAACATTAAGTGCATCCATACCCAACAGACTGCGGAGAATTTACTAAAGCACTTGTGCCCGAATTCTATCAAATTTGTGCCAAAAAAAACTGTCTTACATGCCTTTGTGAAGGATTTTAGACCTTTTTTGTCACTTCTCCGACTTGTCCGACTTAGAGGGTGTGGCCTTTGGCAATCGAGTGTGTCTTCACTGAAAAGTGGCATGGCCATCAGCAATTGGGCTGTGCAAAAAAATTCTGTTTAGACCAAATGAAACTAGGTCTCATACTGCACCAGAATTGATCATAATAATAATGATTCCTTTATTTATATGGTGCACACAGATTACGCTGCGCTGCACAGAGCTTGCCAAATCGGTCCCTGTCCCCAATGGGGCTAACAATCTAATCAACCTACCAGTATGTTTTTGGAGTGTGGGAGGAGCCACAGGAAACCCACACACACAGAACATAAAACTTTTTGCAGATGTTGACTTCATGTTTTTAAATCTGGCGCAGCAAATTGTTAAATCCCCCTACTGTGTTGATTATGGGCTGCTTCTCCAAGTTAACCTGCTGAAGATGGCAGCTTTAGAGCTTTATTGGAGCCGTAAGAGTGCAGGGGGTATTACAGGTTATCATCTGTCTTATAAATAAATGGTTTGAAATAAAAGAGGCGGATCCCCAATAGTGTGTATTTTATTAACACACACAACAGAGTAAAGTTTTCAGCCTATAAAAGAAACTGTTTAATTACTTATGTTTTCTTTTTAGATAGCATTTCCATAGAGAATTAAAGAGGCAAGACAGATGTAAGTAGCTAAGGCCCATTCCACACTTGCGAGTGTGATGCGATGAACTCGGGTATCACAGGGTATCAAACAGAGTATCATGGAAGAAATGTTGTAAAGTCCATACAATGGTCCAAAGAGCATTCAGTCTAGAAGACAAAGCAAAAACTAATAATGTTCATGCTACAGTAACTGAAAATAGCAACAATCAGGTATGGATCGGTACCCGTGTATAAAACTTATCTTTTAATAAAGAATGTATAAAACTGCCGAGATTCAGACAGGAATTGCAGAGTGGGTAGTACTTCTGCTTTGCTGCGCTGCAGTCCTGGGTGTATGGAGTTTGTGTGGGCTTCCTCCGGGTCCTACAATTTCCTCCCACACTACAAAAAAATACTGGTAGGTTGTTTAGATTGTGAGCCCGATGGGGACAGGGATGAATTTGACATACTTTTTGCAGCGCTGCGTAATCTGTAGGCGCTATATAAATAAGGGAATTATTATTATTCTTTGTTAAAAGTGAAGTTTAATAAATCAGTACCACTTTATACCTGATTGTTATTGTGAGTGAGGTTCATGGTTTATTCAGGCTTTGCTTTTTTTCTATGCACCAGTAAATGGCAGAAATTGAAGTACGCAATGATTCCAATAGGACCCACTTGGCGCAGGATGCAGTTGCAAATTGCTCATATGGGCCAATTTATTGAGATTGGTTGCTGAGCAACAGCACTCGGATAGCTCCAGCATTCTCATATTCATTTCATAAGAGTGTCTGTGATATCTGAGTCTCACACTCATTTCTGATCCTCCCATAGTACTGAACAGAGAGGAGAGACACATGCTTGACTTACGGCTCCATCAATAAGTGTAAATCGATGAACGGTGGGGACCCCAGTGAATAGCTTTTAACAGGGATAAAACTTTCTTCAAACCCCTTTAATTCCATGCTATAGCGAGAGGTGCCATGTTTATTTATTGGTGCAGACCTCCTAATCTCCTAATATTTGGGAAATTCTGGATAACTAGAAATCAAAATCTTTCATTGGTGCAAGGTATTCCAGGGCACTTATCTGGAATTTAGAGACCCATTTGTGTTTTTCATCTATTTAGTTATAGACATTTATGATTGATTGGTTGTTGCACTATTGAAAGTTTAAACAGTAGCAGCCAAGCTGAAGTTAACCTTATTTTCAATGGTTTTTGTTCTGATATTATAGTGAAGCATGTCATTAGATTTAAAATAAAAATGGCTTCATCTGTATATGATCACATACACTCCTATGCATCATTTCTCTATAACAGTATCTGAAGAAGGAAGCAAGCCTATCATGAAAAGAGTTGGGTTGGCCAATTAAAGTATTCCATCAGAATTCAACTTGGATCTCAGTTTTTAGAATATTTTAGGAAATATTTTCACTATTCTTTGTATGATGAGTTTTTCACAACAGCGTTTGCCTTTCTGATAGTCTGGCATGAGTGGATTTAGTCAGAATCTAGACTTCTTGGCTTGGGCTCCTTAACAGGGTTGCCGTCAAACCATCCTTATTGTTTAGCCCCTTTGAAATGCGACATGAGAAGATATCTAGTTGCATTTAATCACATTTTAAAAGTATTTTCATGGAAGTGACAATGAAAAGCAAATATAAACCAATCCCATAAATTAAAGCGTAATTATACTTAAAAATTAAATAGTTTGTTCAGCCTTCCATCCTTTACAATGACCGCACAATTTTACTATAGGTATTTTATTTCCTGTATTCTTTAATTAGGCATATTTCTTCCTTGAGGTATAATACAGTAGACACAACTAATGGCATCACTCCCAACCTTCAGGTAATTGAACAGTAAACTCTTGTAGGATGAAAAGAAGAACTTGGTAATTAACAAAAAAGCTGGAGTACAAGTGAGACGCTTCTGGCAAGCAAGCTCCAGCTTGGGAGATGTGTGAACTTTTCTTGACACAAGTACAACCAAGTGCCATCAGTTCCTCTTGGTTTCTCATGCACTGACACAGAGGTATAAAGTTACATTGCCTGTGAGATCATTAACATATATTGTGACTTTGCCAAACTACACTTGTAGAGCTTGCTGTGTTTGGGAGATTATATGCTTGTTAATCATCAGAAGTGTAATTGCACCAGGTTATGATTCTTCTTCATTTATTTTTTATATATTTGGATCATTGTATATCATATGGAGTCAATTCATTAATATGCAGAAACCAACACTGATGTTTTAGTGCCAACTTTATAATTTAGTTTAGTTCATATCAATAATTTGTTTATTGTGTTATTTCCATGGTATTTTGGTGTTTAAACAACTATGATATAAATGTTGCTATATGATTTCATTTCCCATCAGGGCTGAGTAGATTTCAGACTGAGGTGATGAAAGCTAAATACCATGAAGTGAAAGTCTTTCAGATGAGCACCAAAAATGTTATTGTAAATTTTCTTTAAGGTTAAGGTTGTTTCAAATAAGTTAACCAACCTAGTTCATATCAGTTAAAGGAAGAAAGCCTAGATAAAAAGGTAGTCTTGTCAAGAGGTGCTAGTATGGTGATATTTCTCTTAATGGGGTTATTTATCAGGATTTCTGCACCATGCCGATGGCATAGAAGCAATGTAATAATCGCAAATGCTAGCTTATTGATACCACTTGTAATTATTTCCCCCCTTTGGTCCACCTCCACGCCAGGGGGGGGGGGTGTAGAGGAACGTGAAGGGAGTTCGTGGCTGGCCAATAGGTGGGTGCAGCCAACAGGTAGTGGGCCTGTCCCTGAGCCTGCTTACTCAATGCAGTCAGCGAATTTTCATATGCATTCACTGTCTGTGCTTATTTCTACGCTAGGCAGGGCCTGGCATATAAATAAACGCTGTGCAGGTGCACGAGTTTCACCGTATGATAAATAGCCCCCCAATGAGATTTAGTCACAGACACATAGTTGTACTTATAATGTGGCATGGAAAACATTCTTACCACTAGACACTGTTCTTATTTGAAGACTTTATTCAAATGCAGAATCTTAAGGTTCCATTTTTTACCAAAATTCAAACCAGGTTTTAATACCCTAGGGACAGAGGAACAGGTTAGTTTGAATAACAATGTAACAGCCAGTAGTTCTTAATATATTGATACCTATGCAGGAGGGACTAATTTTATGTCTTTCCTGCCTTTCCCAGGAATGGGAGAGGGACTAAACAAAAATGGTAAAAACAAAATAGACATTAGAAAGCAACTCAACAATGCTCATGCAATTCAATTTTGTCTTTTTGTAGTTAGTTGCAAACAACAGTTTTTCGAAGTCCCCGAAAATTAGAACCTTAAATGCCTGGACATCTTGGCAATTTCATTTTCTTTACAAAAAGAGAAGGTCCGCACAAATCTTGTTTCATGTTACATAAGTGGCAAATATTTTCTAAGGCTCCTAACGGGCATGTTACCTAATGGGCAAAGACAGTATGGTTTAAGTTTCACCAAAAAATATAGCAACTTGCCTAAATTGGAGCAAAGGTTTCTCAAACTAGACATTATTTACTTAAGACCCACAGTTTAAGACCCACTTCCAACTTTGCACTGCCTTCCTTCAAGAAACTATAAATAAGTCTGCTATTCTAGATCCAGCAATGATGGACTGAAATGTATAGTTCCGTTTTAACATCCATGCTTCTTGTTGCAGTAGCTGATGACAGAGAGGATTTATGACATCAGCTATTGTTTCTTATTTTCAGGTAAGCAGTGTTCTGTACCGGTCCGGACCCCAAATTACTGTACTGATATGCTTCAGTTGTAGGTTTGGTATATACTACACACACAACAAGTTTGTCAGAAACAAACTCGGTTGTGGGCAACAAACCTGAAGGTTATAAATTGGCTAAGTGCTGGGAAAAAGCACACAATAATATCATAATAAAAATGTCGGCCATAAATGCAAACAAAATTCCTTTGTTACTTCCTCATCAGCCATGCTCACACATCAGTCTTTGACTTTGTATTTTATACGCTAATGTATTTTATAAGCTTTATAAGGGCAAATTAAGGGCATAAAATTCACATTAACCATTAAAGGTATTGTATCTCTCCTAAACTGGGGATCAACATTAGAGAACTATGTATGATCACTTGATTTTAATAACTTAATCTCCATTGATTTTTTGTAATGGGTACACCTTGTTGTTAAAACAGTGTTTTACAAAATCACCAAATTATATCAACATAACACCTTTACTTAACAAAGAAAAAATGGTGATCATAATTAGAGAACAGAAATGAGTGTATCACAGAGAAAGATTGTATTAAAATTTTCAGAAGGTTACACCAGCCTCCAATCAGTAGGAAGTGTACAGGCCTTTGCTTTGAATATCTTCAGCACATCTGCAGCCACAGGACATCACTGGTCTCTCCCACTGTTGGGATTTTGGTCCATTTTCTTCCAGTCTATTCCACACTTCAGTGACCATTTTCTTGGCACCAAGGATTTTCTACAGGTTTTCTATTGGGTTTAGATCAGACCTCTGGGCTGTTTATTTTATTTCAATGTTTTATGTTTCAAGAAACTGCTTTAGCCAATTTGCTTTTATTGATGGAAAAGTCATATGTCTTGTGGACATATAACAGTAAAGAAATTACATATCAGGCTCAATGGTAGTGGATCCTCTCAACCACCGCGGACAATGACACAAGCTGACACCTGGGACCAGAGTCTAAGCGGTACATGGTTTTCACCAGTTCCTGCCACAAAGTGGGTTGGACTTGCTGTGGCATGGTGCCACCAGGTCGTTATACAGGTGTGCCTTGTCCGCGGTGGTAGCCAAGGTCGAGGTACAGGAACAGCAGGCAATCTCGTAGTCGGGGACAGGCAGGAGGTCAGGACAGGCAGCACAGGGTCAGGGATGTAGCAACAGGTCAGGGCAGGTGACAGAGGAGGGTAGTCAGGAACGGAACCGGGGTCACCACGGGAAATCTCAATAACAGCACAAGGCATCAGACACAGCTTTCTCTAAGGCACAAGGCACAAAGATCTGACACAGTGTTTTCTGAAAATGGCCAACACAAATTAACGGCGCGCTGGCCCTTTAAATCTAGAGAAGCCGGGGCGTGCGCCCCTAGGAGTCAGGAATGCGCAGGCACGGCGGAGGAAGACGAGAAAGTAGCCGGGACAGGTAAGGCGCTTGCAATAAGCTAGCGGGGACAGAGGTGCACGGGTGAGCCCGTGACCCGCGATTTGGATCGCGGGACCACCCGCGACATCAGCCATAATCAATACATAATTTACAATATTTGAGATGCCACATTATAGTGATCTCAAACCTTTGACATTAAGGGGTTAACCCCACTCTGAGATGCTCATCAAAAACAAAAGGTGCAAGGTTCAACATAAATCAGCACAAATATGGTTATGTCTGGATCATAAGTTCTGCTGTTAGTTAATTCTGGAGGACCTTCCCTATATACAGGAGAGGAGGAAAAAGAAAGACGCTACACTGAGAGAAGAAAGAAAACAGAGTAAGGGATAGGAAAATGGAAAGGAAGAGGCATAAAGAAAGGGGAAAGGGGACACAAGTGTTTGGGTTACGTCATCCATGTCACTTTTTAAGAAACAGAATACTTTCTAAAAAAACATTCTGAAAGTTTTGAATAATAAAGACACAACAAATACTATTCCAGCCCGATAATAAGATGTAGAACATTACATATAGTAAACCTGAGACTTCTTTATATTACTTGTTATAATGTACCGTCCCATTGTTTACTGCGATATGTAGCTGTCATGTTTATGTCCAGAACTTTATGTATACTAATTCATTGTAAGCTCCTGTTTTCAAGAGATTTTATTTCCTCGGTCGTCGCTATTGTGGCCGTTGCTGCTGCTGTTGTTGATGATAAGAGGTTTTATTTGGCTCAGTGACATCAGATTTATACGATGGTCCAGGAACAATCTTAATTTTAGAGAAAGAAAAGAAGCTTAACATACCTTAGTAATACAGATTAAGTGCCTAGTTGGAGATATAAAGCCAGATGTGGAAATCAACACTCAGACTTTTGCCTGGTAACAGAAGTAATCACATACAGTAACAACAACCTTACAGGATTATATGATTAGATATACAACTATGTTTCTATACCGTAACTACATAAAACTTCAAAAACAAATAGCAACACTAATAGTCTGCTTCATTTACTAAAACATTCTAACAATAACTATAAACTTTATTATTAACCCCTTCAAGACGCAGCCAGTTTGTATGGTAAGGCTTGGCCTCTCTTTATGTAATCTGGAATGTGTCGCTTCATATAGTTATAACTTTTGAACACTTTAACTTACCAAAATGATTTTGATATTGTTATATCATGACTTGGGGCTCATTTACTTACCCGGTCCTGTCACGATCCAGTGGCGCGTTCTCCGACGAGGATTCGGGTCTTCTGGCGATTCACTAAGGTCATGCGTCCGATGTCCACCAGGTGTCGCTGCTGCGCCGAGGTCCGCCGGAGTTCACCATCCTATTCCTGGTGCATGTAAGTGTGTGTCAAGCGACACTTTTTTAAATAGAGCAATTTTTCCCGAATCCGTTGGGTTTTCCGACGGCCACGCCCCCGTTTTTCGTCACATGCAAGCTGGCACCAATGCGACACAATCCGATCGCGTGCACAAAAAACCTGGGGCAATTCGGCACAAAATGGTAAAATTCGGAAAACCCGGCGGAAAAACGCGATTCGGACCCTTAGTAAATGTGCCCCATTGTACTTCATGTAAGTGGTAAATTTTGGTTGATATGTTTTGCGTTTATTTATTAAAAAACTAAAATTTGCTTTTGAGATGGATAGTGCTTTTGAGATGGATAGTTTCATCACCCAAATTAGTTACTTACTAACATTTCCCATATCTCAGCTTTATGCTTTCATCATTTTTAAAAGTCTTTTTATCCTTATATGACAGTGACGGGAAACCTCTTAACTACCAAGTGCCCAAACTACAATCCACATCCCACTTATGTTTTGTTTTGTGAAGCGCCAACACAAGATTTTAAGCAGTAACTTATTGCTCCTTGTTCAACATACATCGTAGCAGCCCCGAAGACAACTAAGTTGAAACAAAAAAGCAAAAGAGCAAATTTGGGCTATCATTGTATCTTCTCTCCAGAGTCCTTCTGTACTGGAGGAATCATGGGGTCAGCAGGCGGACCTCCAAATATAAATAGGCCCTGTCCACACTTACTTATAATGTATAAAAGCAAATGGTAGATTTTCTTTAACTTCCCTGAAAGTGCAGGACAAGTCTTGTCTTTGAGTCTTGTCAAGTGAACTGTGCTGGGGTGAGGGCCTGGGTGCTCACAGAGAGCACTCAGAGTGCCACCTCTGGCACCCGTGCCATTGGTTTCGCCACCACTGTTAAATGACATTAGACAGCTTACAAATAGAATACAGTTTATCATTTTTTTTTGCAAAATTTTTGTGATCATTTTTGTTTTAAATGAATTTGAAATATAAAATAAATAGAATCCCCCCTATGAACCCCCCATTTTCAAAAGTACACCATTCAAACTATTAACAACTTCTTTTAGGAAGATTTTTAACCCTTTGAGCACTGCATAGCAATTAAAACAAAATGGATGTCACCTCTGCGTCTCCTGTCTCCTCTATCCGTGCTGGTAGGATTAGGAGACACTGAGTTTTTGGTCATCCTGCAGTCTGAACTAGGTTCTATGGCTGTCTGACCTGATGTTAGCCACACCCCTCACTGATTCTGTCTTGCAAGAGTTAACACTGTTAACCTGTAATTGCTTAGTCCTTCCACCTGTGGCAGGGCTGAGTTCCCTATAAGGCCCCTTCTCCACTGGCGTTTTTCACGCGCGAGTTCTGCGCGTGCATTTGACGCTCAGAACTCGCATTGCACTCTGTCCCATTGTATTCAATGGGTCTTTCTCCATTAGCGTGGTTTTTAACGCGCGTGCTTGCGTTCGTTTGCACGCGCGTCAAAATCGCAGCATGCTCTATTTTTGCGGGTCACGCACGTTTTTCACGCCCCATTCAAGTCTATGGAGATGCATCAAGAACGCATTGCACTCGCAATCATTGCAAGTGCAATGCGAGTGCAATGCGTTTTAAACGTAAGGGTTGCTAGGTGACCAGAATAACATTATTTCCCCTGCTCGCGAACGATCATTTAATTAATAAAACACAGTGAAGAACAGTGAAGAATAGAATAAAAACAGTGAACACAGTGACCACAGGATCATTTAAGATAAAAACACAGTGCAGAACACAGTGCAGAATAGATTACAGATGTTCGGCACATCTGCTTACTTGTCGGGAGATACGCGCGGAACGGCGCGAACAAAATAGCATGTGAAGAACAATATATATGTGTGAAGAACACATTGCAGATGTATTTAAACATCTGCAATGTGTTCTTCACACACATATATATTGTTCTTCACATGCTATTTTTTGAAACTTTTCTGCGGCATTTCATTCCAAGTGAAATGAAGAAATGAAGCAGAGCTGAGTCTGTTATACGGCACACGCGCAATAGATTTGTAATCTTGGAATTACGGCGCCGCTTTATCGGATTCCACAATCTGTTTATTATTTTTCTATAAAAAAAAAGACATTTATTTTTACAATTTCTCTGATATTTCGATGTGCAGCCATGTAGCAGTGTTGGGTTTGTTGCGTGGCACAATTATGACATCACAGTAGGTCTGACATCGGGCGCCGCTCAGGAAGGTCAATCCGAATTGACTATTCCATTATTTATTATTAGAGTATAAGGGATTTTTTTTTAATTTGCTGAACTCTATGAACCGTGGTGCGTGGCTGAGAGTATTGGGGTGTCGGGTACCACATCGCACCCCCTGAGTATACGCCGTGTCATACAACCATCAAGTTTGTTCACAGACACTTCCCATGAGTGACAGTAAAACTACGACATAGAAGAAGCAGATACAAGATGCAATAGATATAAAGATGATGTAGGATTGATGAGTTTGTCGTCGGATACAATGTATCAAAATATTATATTGTATCAAAGACAAATTTAACACTGCTACATCTGTATTTGACTCTTTCAGCTCTGCTACATATTTTTTTGCAATGAGTAAACCCTGTTCCTTTAGTTTTTTCTGCATTTAATTTTTCGGATAGTCGCAGTCGCGTCTCCGGTCGCTTGTTGATGCGCTTAAAAAGTCATCGACTTATTCCCATAAAATGAAAGTTCTGCAAACTTTACAGAGAATAAATAAACCGAGGCGGCCACTGATTTATGGCCCCGGGTACAGGGGGGGCTGTGGACCCGTGTAGCAGAGCTGAATGTGTCATTACACGGCAGATGTGGGTTTGTCAGATGTACAAAAGTTAAATATATCTGATGCAGCAGAGAGGCGTTAGTAAGAATGTTGATGTTTGTAGTTGTATTTAAACATCTGCAATGTGTTCTTCACACACATATATATTGTTCTTCACATGCTATTTTGTTCGCGGCGTTCCGCGCGTATCTCCCGACAAGTAAGCAGATGTGCCGAACATCTGTAATCTATTCTGCACTGTGTTTTGCACTGTGTTTTTATCTTAAATGATCCTGTGTTCACTGTGTTCACTGTGTACAATGATTTTATTCTATTCTTCACTGTTCTTCACATCTGCTAAATTGTCGGGAGATAATATACGCGCGGAACAGTGAAGAATAGATCGCAGATGTTTGCAAATTATCAGAAGACATTATTTTTCAATTAAATAACACATTTTAATCCCAAACCATGGTCCCTTTGAAAACTGCTCGAGTCTCCCATTGAAACGCGCGTCAAAAATGCGCCGAAAACGCAAAAACAATGCTAACAACACGCGCGTGAAAAACGCAAAAACGCAAATTACTCCAAGGAAAAATGGAACAAAAACGCAGCCAAAACGTCAGTTTTTCACGCATTGCACCCTGACGTGAAACGCAACGCTAGTGTGCAAGAGGCCTAAGTGTCTAGTTTAGCTTTGACTCCTTGTTGGTCAAACTGCTATTTTGCTGTGTTCACTAGTATTCTCTGATTTCTGGTTTCTGATTACTTGCCTGTGTCTCGACTATTTGGATTCTGGATTGGTTATTGTTTTTCCCCACTGTTGCCGACTTGGATTGTATACCTCGCCTTAGTTTGTTTGTTTGTCTGTATTGTTACGTGTTCACACCTTACCCAGTTATTGGCCTACGTTTAGCGGAGACCCAATAAGTAAGTAGGAACATATTGGGGGTCTCAGTGCCAGGGCTCACTGTCCTTGTTTGTGTCCTGCCATTACAATGGAAATGAAATTTAGAATAGTTTGATATTGTTGGTAAGAGAAAACCCATCTTAAAATTTGTGATGTAATTTCTCCTGAGTATGGAGAAACCCCACATGTGGACGTTACTTGTTGTATGGACGCACAGCGAGGCGCAGAAGGAAAAGAGAGCAGCTGCCAGTTTTATCCTATAGAACTTAGTGTATTTTAGTTTCCTCATTGGCGCCCTTTTGTGGGCTATAACATTTTACTTTTATGCAAGCAATTTTTTTGCAGGATGCGATAACTTTGCCAGTGAGACCATTTTGGGGTTGGTATGCCCTATAGTTGAAAACATATTAACATATTTGGGGGGTGGAGGAGTAGAAAAGCATCAATTATGCTATTGATTTTTTACTTTATTTTTTTTTTTTGGTGTTCAACATATAGCCTAATAAACATTTTATTTTTATTCTATGGGTCAGTACGATGATGTGGATACCATAATTAGATATTTTTTCTTACAATAAAACCTAATATGGGGGAAAATCTGTAGTTTTTGCATCGCCGTCTTCCAAGTGGCATAGCACTTTTATTTTTTTTGTCTACAGAGCTGGTTGATGGCTTGTTTTTGCAACTACATAATACTTTGCACGAGTATCATTTTGGAGTAAATATGCTTTTTTGATTACTTTCTATTGGAATTTTTGTGGGATGAAATAGGTAAAAATCATAATTTTTGATGCATCTTATTTATTATTATTCTACGGGTCGTTAAAAACCTGTTGATACTTTATGTGTGGGGATTGTGTTATGATTTTGACCTTTTTCACATTATATGTCATCTTATGGTTTAATGGGGATTTTGGGCATTTTTATTAATTTATTAATTTTTTTATTGAATAACATTTTTTTTACTTTTTTATTACTTCAACCATGGGACATGGTGCTTGTTCATGATCATATGCCCTGCAATACTGATGAATTGCAGTGTATTAGCTCAGTCAGCCTGTGCATATGCATAGGCTGACACTTTCTTTTAGGATTTCATCAATGGCTGCGGACAGCCCTGGGGTCCTGCTATAGAAATGACTGCATGTCCCCCGAGGATGGTGCGGGGGCCAATCGTGGGGGAAAGACCCCTGGCAGGCCAGTTAATTGCCTTGGTCGCGCTGACCACAACATTTAACAGGTTAAACACCCACAATTGGAGCTCACTCCAACCGCGGGTTTTAGAATCAGATGACAGGCTGAACTGGCCCAACGCTCTGCATTTGATATATAGGACGCAGAGCACTAAGGTATTAACAAGTAGGTTGCCAATCATACCTGGGTTCTGGTATTTCACAGATTAGTTAATATAGTGTTTAGGGATTAGGAAATCCTTGCCTCCAAAAAGTTATATTTTTGGTAAAGATCAAGTGATGTCTAAGACTTTACCTAGTGGTTTAGCCAAAATATGATAGTGATTCAGAGGGACATTGCATTACCCAGTGATCTATCTATAATACCCACCATATGATGTTTTATTCAGTGCATGGATCTGGGGGAGATATAACTTGCAACCTTAAGCCTGGGTGACCATTCAGCAACATGTTGGAGATCAACATCGATGCACGGCGCCAGGTCGCCACCAGAGGAAAGGATAGAGTATTCTCTGTCTTTTCTAATGCACAGAAATACACGTGTGTGGTCACCGTACCACAAACTTGTGGCCGGATAAATGTCCCCACACGGCAAGTGTAAAAGGGGCCTAAGGAATTGTTTCTCTTACAGAAATGGAAAGTCACTATGGTGGGACATCATTGCTTAACCAGGAAATACAGACTGAACAGCACTGGCGATAAAGCAGTACAGAATTCATGAGGCAACTATGTTTTTCATTTAACTTCTATGCTGAAAGTCCCTTTAAGATAGCTATTCTCATTAAGTATTATGATTAGAGAGAGCATTATGATGTGTGGAGAGAAAAGGAGATACTGGATACAGATATCATTGAGGTGTTATTCTATAGACAGCGGAATTCCCACTCATGATCATTTGTCTTTACATTTGATATGAAGAAAAAAAAACTGTTGAAAAATATTTGCTTCCCACAAGTGACACAAAATGAATCTCAGTAAACTCTTTTAGGAAATAATTGTACAAATGCCATTATACTTTTATTGATTTTCAGCTTCCAAGAAAATGCCTCTTTTGTGATATATAAACTTGTACTGATCAAACCCAAAGAGATTACTTTATCCTTCCTCCAAACAAGAGAGAAAAATATAAATCCAACCAATAAGCCCGAGCTTATTATCCCTATGGAGCTTAGGTATAAAGATTGATCTACTCTCCCAGTTATCACATACCTCTATGACTTGTTCATTTCTAACAAAGAATCAGTTTCCAACCTTTAGAATTCCCATTCCCACATTGGCTACCAGGGTATAAAACGTGTAATTAACAAGTTCTTTATTGTGTCCGCAATAGTAATTGCCATGTATAGCCTTAAGGTAAAAAAGTATTAAAAAAAACTTGTTCCCCCAGCCCCTCCTCTTACACTTCCCACACTTAACTACCTCTGTGTACATATTATTAAGATCTTGAAAACACTTCACCTCTAACAAGGACCTTGTGATGAACATGTACTCACCTCTGTGTGACGAAATCAATACATATTCAGTAATATTTCCTCTCCTGCTTTAAACCAGACTAAAACACAGTGGCCAAAGATTAGATTATCAATTATCACAACGCTGTCTGTTACTTCAAAGGGATTAAGAATACGGGAAACCAGAGTTTATCAGGGTTTTGAGCCTTCCTTTAATGTCCCCCAGATGCAGAGCTATAGAGGATGGGGGAATAGTGAGGCCTAAACTGTTAAAATAAGCTTCTGGAAAGAAAATATACAAGCTGCGTTTTTTTTGGAACATGAATCATTGGTTTTGGGTCAGATATTGACAATAAACAGACTCTCGAATTTGTTAAACAAGGGAAACTTAATTCAAGATACAGGGATGTCTATGCAGCATGAGCATTTTATCGACAAGCACATGTTGAAAGCGCTTCTTTTTCCTGATTTTGAACACCAATTTTTCCCTAGGTCAACAGATTGTTAATAGTCTGTCAAAGGATGATATATTGATAGTCAGTAAAAGTGCAAGATGTTAGTCCTCACTTATTTCTTTAAGTATTATGCCAGCAGCCTCACATGGTACGCTACTGTCAATGTCAAATAAATCACCATAAGTGCTATTTATCAAGATCTACCACCTGCAATACATATTGCGTTATTTATCATAGAAAAGAAATTAAATGAAATTGATTTTTCCATGTTAAAGTATACAGCTATCTACAAAGGTCAATTGAAATATATTAATAGAAACAGTTGTTCTATCAGGGGACATCTTCATTTTGCTGTTGTAGAATAAATAGCATTTTAGACTTTTCCTATAATAATTTTATGGCGTATAATAGAAAAAATTAAATTAAAGTCAATTAAAATGTCATTTCATATCCTTATATTCAGGCCCTGTTAGCACTTTTGCCTTCCGCAGCATCTTCAGAAATCATTCTGCAGAACAGAAACTCGTGAGCGTGGAACATTGTGTCACTGATTTTACATCAATGGTGTACTTTTTAATGTTGATTTTATTGATGCCTACTTTTACCTTTGGCTTGTGAGTATAATGCATTTTTTTACACTCACTGCATTGCTGACTGAATTTTACTATCAGTGATCCAATCCTTTTTAACTACAGAAGATTACACATCGAAATACCTGCCCTCTATTGGATAGGATTGTTTCGGAGGCACCAGATGGTGGGTGTAAATAGGATGCAACAGAGAGTTACAGTTCCTGCCTGAGGTCCAGAGGAGGTATAGCATGTCTGTGGCTATTGTATTTGAAATTATCTTTTTTGTGTTTATATTTCGGATTGTGGACATAAGAAGGAGGTATTTGCTGGTAGAGTTTTTGAGCAGAGAAACTATTTTATATTTTTAGTTGTATATTTTGGATTTCCTACTTTAAACCAAGTCTGGCTGTGTAGTCTGGATGTCCTTTTATAACTGCAGTCTTTCTGTGAAGTCTTGACCTAAGAACATAATGCCTAATATAGGCTTATTTTTTAAAATATATGCATACTCAAATTGAATTCAAGTATTAATGAAAAAAGATTTTTATTGAATAACAGTGGTAGGCATACTGCAGTACTGCAGACAAGATGTGTAGTCTGGTCCATCCTCTAAAACTGTAGTCTGGACCACCCTCTATAGCTGTAGTCTGACTGTGTAGTCAGGACCACTATCTATAACTGCAGTGTAGCTGTGCGGTCTGGAACACCCTCTATAGCTGCAATGTAGCCGTGCAGTCTGGCCTCCTTCTATAACTGCAGTCTGTATGTGTAGTCTGGACTTCCCTCTATAACTGCAGTGTAACTGTGCAATATGGACCTCCCTTTATAACTGCTGGGTAGCTGTGTAGTGTGGACATCCCTCTATAACTGCAGTGTAGCTGTGCGGTCTGGAACACCCTCTATAGCTGCAATGTAGCCGTCCAGTCTGACCTCCTCCTATAACTGCAGTCTGTATGTGTAGTCTGGTCCTCCCTCTATAACTGCAGTCTGGCTGTGTAGTCTGGACTTCCCTCTATAACTGCAGTGTAGCTGTGCAATATGGACCTCCCTTTATAGCCGCAGTCTAGCTGTGTAGTCTGTGTTACCTCCCTCTATATCTACAGTGAAGCTGTGTAGTCTGGACCTACCTCTATAACTGCAGTCTGGCTGTGTAGTCTGGACTTCCCTCTATAACTGCAGTGTAGCTGTGCAATATGGACCTCCCTTTATAGCCGCAGTCTAGCTGTGTAGTCTGTGTTACCTCCCTCTATAACTGCAGTGAAGCTGTGTAGTCTGGACCTACCTCTATAACTGCAGTCTAGCTGTGTAGACTCCACCACACTTTAAGACAGCAATAAGATCATGTACACTTTACCATACAATACCACTATTTCACAGCGTTTGCTCTAATAAAAACTAAATTTGGCATAGAAAAATCTCCCAGTGTATTCATGAAATCTATCGACTAATGGAGGTCAAGAGTTGCCCTTTTGCTTCCACTTAGAGGTTTACCTTACCTTTGGTTATACTATGAAACTTTACCAAAAATTTTCTTCCCGACTTAGATTTCGTTTTTGTGCTGTCATGAAAAGTAGGTGTTTTTTAGGTTGTTAACTTATTTCAGGAAATGCTTATATGCTGCCTTGATCTTAGTTGCTTCATTAGTTTACATGTAAATATAGTCAGTTTAGCTTCTCAACCACTCGCCTAGCTTGATAGGATTCAATTTAGCTGATGTTTGGCCCTAGGCATGGTTAAATTCCTTATCTTGGCCTCACAATACTACTTTAATCTGCCGTTTTTATTAACACCCTTTAATGTCTGTAGCAGCGGTCAGCTGCCTTCATTGTTTTACCAGCTACCAGAGAGGTGATTAAAGTTTTACTTTGTATGATATGCAACAGTCATACAACACACATCTGAATCAAATCTAGAGACCTTGATTCTTAATTTTTCTGTAGGTCCCAAACATAGGACCTGCTTCTACCAGACATTTATAGCATATCCTTAATAATTGTGCTAAAAATGTTTATGATAAGGGTGCCCTTTAGGACAGAATGAGTGAATGAATGTACTCTGACATCACTGTTTGTATTACATCTGTACTGCAATATCACTGTATGTATTATCTTTGCACTGTGACATCACTGTGTGCTTTATCCCTGTACTGTGACATCACTTTATGCATTATCCCTGTATTGTGACATCATTGTATGTATTATGGAGTTCTGCAGCTGCTGTTGTGTATATTGTAATGTTCTGTAGCAGCTGAGGTTTGTATTATGAGGTGCTGTAGCAGCTGAAATGTATATGTTGATATTATGCAGCAGCTAAGGTGTGTATTTAGAGGTTCAGTAGCAGCTGAAATGTGTATGATGAGGTTCTGTAGTAGAAAACTTGTGATTTTATTCAGTATCTGTTTAAGGACAATTCTGTAATCTGGGATCTCTGGAGAAACATTATTATTTCAGGGGAGCCACATTTACTTTATTGAAAAAAATTGTGGCTAGAACACCCACCAGTTTGAACCCAGGAGCCTCCACCACCGTTAACCCAGCCCTAGGTATAATATTCTATGGATATGCTATAAATATCTTAGGAAATGAGAAGGCTTCATAGCACGTAAACTAAACTATTCACTACAGGCATGGCAGATTTTACAATAAAATTAATCTTGCTATTCACATTAAAATTCATTAAATAAATGGAAAATACATTGATGTTATCTTTATAAATCTAATTTAAAATCAGCACCATGGATAGAAATGAGTAAAAACTATTTAACAAAATGCTTAAAGAGAACCTGTCAGGGCGATTTATAGACCTGCAATTTAGTGTACCAAAATACCCTGACCACAATTAAGTAAAACAATCCTTACCTAGATATGGTCCAATGAGGCACATTGGTCCTATCTCTGGTGCTTCCAGTGGCACATGCAGAGTGAAGCCGCTGTAGTATACCTCCGTTTCACTGGGAATGCGCATCATTTCAGGGGCACCAAGAGCTTTGAACTATGTTAAGTAGCCACATTTTTTTCCAGGCTTTTAGGGAAAAGCTAATGGGCAATATGTGACACTAAACCAGCCGTACATTGATATGGCAGTAAACAAGCTTCTGGGAGGAGACACCTAGGATTCCCCAAGGAGACTTGTCAAGATTCACTATGTTACATAATCAGACACCCTGCTCCAAATCATACAAAAAAAAAATATATATATATATATGTATATGTATACTGTACGTATAGATCCATATGTGATCATGTGAAAAAGTGTTGCTCCTTCCCTATTTCATAGGCAGATCTTACAGGTTCACTTCATGGCATATGTGTGCACAAAACTGTAAATTGTACAAAAATAACTTTAAGCATTTATAGATTACATATAAAAAGTGGGAGTGATTAATCTTGTATCAGGGAAAGTAATGGGAATAGCAGTACCAGAAAAGAGAGTCAACTCTTAATACAGGTGGTGGCTTTAATTGTAACTGTTTTAACCCAATCATCGTAACAGACACCTGTGGATCAGCAAGGTTAGAAGCAGACATATCACAGATGCCTCAGAGGTGACGAGAGACGAATATATTATTTTCCCACAGCCATGTTTTATAGGAGTTCCACTTGCTTAGCTAAGGGTAAAGTTCCTGAAGAGTATTTCTCACCAAATCATAAACCTTTGACTGCTAGTTTATGGGAGACCATTTAACCATAGTCTACTCTCATTCAGATGCAGAACATCCACTGGCCCATAAAAGAACCACTTTGATTCAAGAAACACCATAACAGTTAAGATGGTAACACATTCTTAACATTGGAAGAAGTTTTGCTCAGTATTTATTTTATACTTGTATCAGGAAAGAGAAAGACAACATTTCATTTGTTAAAGTTAAAAACTAAGCTTGAGAAGAAAAAAATACAATCAACCGGAAAGAGGTGAAAAAAAAGATTGTATTGTTAATTTTAGGCAACACTGGTGAGAACATTATCAGTTGATCTGTAATGTTAGATGCCCGTGTGGAATATACGGCAAACACAATTTCTCATGAATTATACATAATAATGAAAATGATACTTAATAGAAGGCTGGAAAGAGGGCAGGTATTTCCATCACCTAGGGGTGAAAGACCTGCAAATTAACAACAAGACGGTTCATTGAAGCAGGTAATGGACTGGTGTGTGAACACAAGGAGTCTTTGTGGGAAGGATTGTGATTATTAGTTTAGCCAATGCTAATTATTGCTAGTATGAGCGTTAAGTGTTGCTACAGTAAAATTTCCTAATAAAAATTCCATTTGCTATGCAGATTTTTTTCTGCAATGTTAAGCAGGTCAGTAAATTTATGTATTCAACTGTACATTGTAATATGTTATATTATTTACACATGAAATATTGTGGTTTCTACAATACAACTTTTAAACTTTGTTCTACAATGTGATACAAAATGTATAAGGCTATTTCTAAAAGTTTCACAACTTTTGCACAATAAAAACACTGTCATTTTCCCATTGACAGGGCTGTGTGAGTGTTTTTTATTTGTGGGGCAAGATGATGTTTCCATTCTCAATGTTTTGAGGCAGGTTTTGAGGCAGGTTACATACAGGATAGGTTCTGGAGGTTTGTTCTTACGTTGAATATGTATGTAATTTGGAACTGTATATTTTATAATTGTAACCGCAGAAAAAAAATTTGTCTCTGTGACAATTGGATTTTAAAAATGTTGAGTTGTCATAAGAACCAGGATTAACAATGAACCTTAATTACAGACACCATTGGTAACTGTTATAGCTGATCATTGTAGCCTGGGACTAAAGTAGAGTAAATTACCAACATCCAGAGGTCCATTTGTAACTAGGGGTCGCCTGTAAGTCGGGTTTTCTTAAGTAGGGGACTGCCTGTACTTTCTTACCCATTTGTAGTTAAAAGTTGTATCCTTGATGACATGAATACAAATTACTTTTGACAAATCTAAATGGATTTATGGAATGAAATTATCTTAAAATCTGGAGTTTATTATGGAAGATTTTGAAAGAAAAGATACAGAAAGTTTTATACTTGTGTCTATCTACAGTGGTATCTGAAAGAAAGTTGTCCTGGACTTTGGAGAAAAGCAATGCACATGTTTTACTAGAGTGAGTAAAAGATACAATTAAAGGCAGTGGTAAGTAGACCAAAAGAGAGAATAAAAGGGGCTGTACACAAGTAATAATAGCCAAAAGGGGACAAAGGGGTAGGTTATACAATCCCTAGTAGGAAAAAATATAAGGCACAGAGGGGAGATAAGGGTAAGGAAACCATACTCGCACAGCCAAATAAAGAACCTAGGTCGGATTGTGAGTATACCATACCACAGAGTAGATGCACACGCCACAGACCGCTGTCATTTTCCCTGTGGGGTCTGTGGCGTGTGCATCTACTCTGTGGTATGGCATACTCACAATCCGACCTAGGTTCTTTATCTCAAGATTTGTAATCTGTCCTTGTATTCTAGTCCCCCCAATCCCCTAATAATCTTGGTTGCTCTCCTCTGCACCCGTTCCAGTTCTACAATGTCCTTTTTATACACTGGTGCCCAAAACTGTACACAATGGGGAACATGTATCTTTATTTCTGATTTACTTTTTAGGCGCAAATGTGCACCTGTTCCAGGGCGGGCGCAAAGGAAGGATTTTTTTCTTTTACCCTGTTTTAACACGTAAATTGGAATTATTTCACATGCAGTAAATGTTTAAAATTTTGCATATTAACTTGTTTTTTGAAAATTCATACATTTTTGCTTTTTTTTAAAAAATGTATAGGTTACTTCTAAGGGCGAGGTCACACGTTGCGGTTTGATTGAGTTTCAATTGAATTTTGAAACACATTACAACAGCTGAGGAGAGGTGATTTGCCTAATTATATTACTGACTGCACCCTTAACACCATGTGTGACCGCAGCCTCATACGTCATCATCTCTCTGGGGTGTGACTAGAGTGTTTAAAGGGGTTATCCGGCTGTTAAAAATTACTGAGGGCCAGGCTGGGGTGGGCTAGTTAAACATAATAAACATGTACGTACCTCCTCTGGCGCCGCCGATGTCCCGCACCGCGGTCCCCTTCTTCCGTGCCCCTGTTTGTTTACAGGGGCACAGAAGCCTTGCACAGGGAACTTCCGGGCGGCGATGTGGCCGGCTCCTCCCATCCGTCCCTATCTCTCAGTGTTGTAAGCGCCGAGATGGTGTCTGATGGGAGCTTCCGGACGGCCGGAAGCTCCCTGTGCGCCCCTGTATACAAACCGGCGCACAGAGGAAACGGACCACGGCGCAGGACATCGGCAGCGCCGGACGAGGTAAGTAAATGTTTATTATGTTTAACTAGCCCACCCCAGCCCGGCGCTCACTATTTTTTAATACTTTGATAACCCCTTCAAAAAGGCAGGACAGAACCTCAAATCCCAAATTAACGGCCACTCCTGTATATAACCATCTCAAGTGGCTTGTGTCCATGTGGATTTGAGACATTTGCAACAAAAAGTCTCAAATAGAAGCCTAAATTTGTGCCTTCCAGGATAGGAAAAAGTGTATCACATGTAAAAATGTCTCAAGTAAAAATGTCACAAGTAAAAATGCCAAAAATGCCAAATGTCTCAAAATTCACCCCCAATTTTCCATGTGTGGAAAATCGTCAATCGTCAATAATCCATCAGTATTGTTAAAGGCAAAAACAAACAGGAGTTGATCCAAAACAGAGATGACCAGTAAATGGGATATTTGCATGTCATCTGTGTTCTGTAACCACTCCTGCTTTTGGCTATCAATCCTGAAGCTTATCATTCCTTCTGACAGATGAAATGAAGGGGAAAACCAAACAGTGGCAACGTCATAGAGTGGTGGAGGGTGAAAACAGCATTATGGAAATCACAGGGTGTTCCAGGAAGACAGCGGTCAGTTAGCAGCAGCATGAGCAGGCCACGGAGTGGCACAAAAACAAATTATGGAGGTGGGGGAAATATGGTAAGCCACAGAGTGGCACAATGACAGAGTGTGGAGGTGGCAGGAACATGGTAGGCCACAGAGTGGCACAATGACAGAGTGTAAATGTGGCAGCAACCTGGTAGGCCACAGAGTTGCACAATGGCAGAGTTTGAAGGTGGCAGCAGGAGGCCACAGAGTGGCACAATGACAAAGTGTGGAGGTTGCAGCTGCATGAGGTCAGAGAGTGGCACGATAACACATTCTTTAGGTGGCAGCAACATGTTAGGCCACAGTGTGGCACAATGACAAAGTTTAAAATGAATTTGAATTTTAAAATTTTTATTTCAATTTGAATTTGAAGATTAGCGATGCCACATGCAATCTTCATTGCAATTTCCCTGAAAATATTATGTGTTTGCCAAAAAAGAATTGCAAAGGCGGCAGTAGCAGCAGCATGAGGTCAGACAGTGGCACAATGATAAATTCTTTAGGTGTCAGCAACATGGAAAGCCACAGAGTGGCACAATGACAGAGTTTGGAGGTAGTGGCAGCAGCAGATGGTCAGAAAGTGGCACAATGACAATTTCTGAAGGTGGCAACAGCATGAGGTCACATAGTGCCACAATGACAAAGTGTGGAGGTGGCAGCAGCAGCAGTATGAGGTCAAATATTGGCACAATGACAAATTTTGTAGCTGGCAGCATCATGGTAGACCTCAGAGTGGCACAATGACAAAGTGTGGAGGTGGCAGCAGGAGATCAGAGAGTGGCACAATGACAAATTTTGGAGGTGGCGGCAGCAGCAGCATGAGGCAACATAGTGGCACAATGACAAAGTGTGGAGGTGGCAGCAGCATTAAGTCAGAGAGTGGTACAATGACAAATTCTGGAGGTGGCAGGAGAAGCAGCATGAGTCCACTTAGTGGCACAATGTCAAATTCTGGAGGTGGCAGCAGCAGCATGAGGCCACATAGTGGCATAATGACAAAGTGTGGAGGTGCCAGCAGCAGTAGCAATAGGTCAGAAATTGGCACAATGACAATGAGTGTGGAGGTGGGTGACAATTCCAGTCCCTGGTAAAGATGGTAGGAGGCAGATGGAGAAACTGGCAGCAGATGTGTGGCATCAGGCAGGTGGCAGCATCAGAATAGTGGCTGAGGCAGGTAGTTAGAATCCAGACTAATTTCTAAACGTTTGGGAGAGGCGTCATGGCTGAGCTAATCTGATGCATAATCTCTCAACATTACGGGTGGACAAGCGGGTTCTCCTTAGGTTAACGGTGGCCCTTGCCGCACTGAACACCCGCTCTGATGCCACACTATTGGCCGGGCAGGACAGCTTCCCTACTGCAAACTCCATAAGTTGCGGCCACATATTGTTTGGCTGTCCAGTAGTCCAGTGGATCCTCCACCTGGGGGGTAGAGTGCTGTCCAAACGCAGGGTTTAGTGCAGGGTCTGCACCATGTCCTGCTGTTGCTGCTGGTGGCGGCTACCCTCCTCACTAGGCGTGTGAAGGAAGCTGCTCATTATAGCCTCAGCTGCTGCTAATGTAGCTGCTACTGCTCCTACCCCCTCATCTCCCCACA
Organism: Engystomops pustulosus; assembly: GCF_040894005.1. Classification (NCBI taxonomy): domain Eukaryota; kingdom Metazoa; phylum Chordata; class Amphibia; order Anura; family Leptodactylidae; genus Engystomops; species Engystomops pustulosus. The sequence goes on from NC_092415.1 coordinate 74,631,460, forward strand.
GCAGCCGCGGCAGTAGTACATGAGTGATGACTGCCAGGAATCCCATGGTCAGACCTGACAGAGGATGGACAATGGCGCACATAGGCAGCGGCCAACTGTCTGCACAGTATTTCTCTATAGTACGCCAGTTGTTTCTCCCTCTCAGCAGCTGGAAAAAAGTCACCCATTTTGAACCGGTAGCGAGGGTTCAAGAGGGTGGAGAGCCAAAACTCATCCCTATGCTGGATGTTGATTATTCAGCTGTTACTAGTTAGGCAAAGCAACATGCTGTGAACCATCTGCGCAAGTGACTCCTGACCTCCATCTCCACTGTATACTGCCATGGTGCTTCTAGGTCAACTGCCTTGTCTTCTACCTCCTCCAGTTGCTCCTGCTCCTCCTCTCCTGTCACCTGAGTAGAAAAACCACTAATTTCATCAGACTCTGCTTGTGCTCCAATGTCCTCCTCCTCCTCCAGTTCAGCCCTCACAGGACTCATGTGGCCATGAGATGTAGTGGCCACGTCTCCAGTGCCCTGACCAGACAGATTTTGCAGCATCTGTTCATGGACATGAAGCAGTGGAATGACATTATTCATCCTGCAGTCCTGGCGACTGACAAATAACTTGCCCTTTTTATCAAAAAATCATGAATGGCTTTTTTCTGTTCATACAGGCGGTCTAACATATGGAGGCTGGAATACCAACGGGTGGAAACATCGCATATCAGCCTATGTTGGGGGATGCCGTTCTGCCACTGCAACTCAAGGAGGGTGTGCTTGGCTTTGTAAGAATGGCTGAAGTGCATGCACAGTTTCCTGGCCATTTTTAGAATGTCTTGCAGATTGGTGGAAGACGTCAGGAACCTGTTGACAACCAGACTGAACACATGCGCAATGCAGGGCGCATGGACCATCCCTCCTCGATGCAGTGCAGACACCATGTTCCACCTATTGTCTGTCACTATAGTTCCGATTTGCAGTTGTCACGGAGAAAGCCACATATTGATTTCTTCTTGCATGACGCAGAGCAGTTCCTCCCTTGTGTGACTTTGCTAGCCCAGGCAAACCAGTTGTAGAACTGCGTGACACCGCTGTGCCCTGCACATGTGGTATGTTGGAGCAACATTTAGACTTGTGGAGGCTAAGGTGGTGGTGGAGAAGGATGAGGCGGGCATTGGCGCAGGAGCAGCAGTTTGACAATGTGGAGGAGAATGTGGCGTCTCCTGTTCAAGTTGTTGGTGTGGCTGGGCGGGAAGCACACTTACCCAGTGGGCCGTAAAGGACATGTACATGTGCACCTTGGAAGAAACCGATACACTCAAGGACTGGTCCATCTTCTGTTCTACATATTTGTGAAGGGCTTGTACTGCCTTTTTGGAAAAGAAAGGGAGGGACTGCAGTACCAACAACTTGGACAGGAGCATGGTTAGCTTCTGCACCTTAGAATGACTGGACACATACAGTTGTCTCTTTGTAATCACCTCCTTCAACGACTGCTGGGCCCATGCGTAGTGAAGAGCAGGAGCATCTGAACCGGGAGATGATGTCAAAGACAAACAGCCCCCTTGGACAGAGCTGCTGGAGCCTTGACTGTCTGAAATGGAATGTGTTCCACTAGGTGCTGCTGCTGCTGTTGCTACAGTAGGATGGACCACCACATCTTAGTCATGTTTCTCCCAGGCCATTGGATGGTCACGCTGCTATGCCACAGTTAGCTCCCTGACCACGCATCACTTTCTGCCTGCATATTCTCCATATACACACTCTCATATCCTCTTTTGTCTTAACAAAAAACTGCCACACCGCCGAGTTGGTGATTTTACTGCCAAAACTCTGCACAGTGTGACTATTAACGCTGCTACCATGCTGAGCCCCTGTGCCACTGCTTACTTGGACCTGCAAACCAAGTTTTGTACCCAGCGGCCGTTTGGCTCCTGTCCTCGCACTGCTGCCACCCTGCTGACTCACAGCCACAGTAGCGACTTGATGCCTGCTTCGCTGCCTGGTGCGCAAGCTAACACCCTCTTCTCCTGACGATGATGATGAAGCCCAGGGATTTTGAGATTGTTTTCTCGTGACATATTGTACTTCAAATTGTTTTAAATATTTGGATGATATCTTTTGTGTTTAGTTATGAAAAAAACTAAATTTGGAAAAAATTTGGAAAAATTCTTTATTTTCAAAGTTTTTAATTTTCTACATTTGATGCAGATAGTCATAGCACCCAAATAAATTTAGAACTTACAATTCCAAAAAGTCTGCTTTATGTTTTGGCATGGTTTTTTAAGATTCCACATATTTTACTAGAATGTTATGAGGCTCAGAATTTAGGTGCCATTTTTAAAATTTTTGGGAAAATAAGCAAAACCCGTATTTAGATGGACCTGCTCAACTTCTAATTGACTGCGAGAATCCTAAATAATAGCTTGACGTGTAAATTACCCAATAATGGAAACTACACCCTTCAACGTATGAAAAAGCACTTTTAAGAAGTTTGTTAACCCTTTAGGTTTTTTAAAGCGGTTAAAACAAAATGGAGGTGCGGTCTACAAATTGAAATATTTTTTGACAATACATTCATTTTGGGTGGAAAATTAAATATTTGCAATGGATTAAATGAAGAAAGGCTCCACAAAGTTTGTTACCCAATTTCTCCGAAGTACACTGATCCCTTATATGTGGGGATAACCTGCTGTATGGGTGCACGGACAGGCATAGAAGGGAAGGAGGCGCCATCCAGAGCAGATTTACATTGTCAAATTGTACAGGCTATAATTTTTTAGTTTTTTTTAATGTGGACCTATAGGGGCTTATTTTTTTTTGCCACATGAGATGCACTTTCCTGGTACATAATTTTGGGCCATCTATAGCTAATTGATGAGATTTTATTAACTCTGTTGGTGGAGGAAATGAAAATCAATTTTTAGGAAGTTTTTTTGTGGGGGGGGGGGGTTCGGCCGTTAACCATACCATAAAAATAGTATATTATTTTTATTCTATGGATCTCCACGATTACGGAAAGATCTCATTTACATAGATTTTTTTCCCCCACATTTTTACTGAAAAAAAGTTTTTGGCGAAAAATGTTACTTTTAGCATCAACGACTTTCATATGCATAACTTTTTTATTTTTTGGCTGACAGATCTGGTTAAGGGTAACATTTTTTATCACTTTTTAGAGAATTTTTTAAAGGGTATTAATTAAAAATTATCTTTTTTTGTGTTTTTTTTTATGAGGTTCACTTTGCTGATCTAATAATGATTCAGTTTTATTATGCAGATTGTCGCGGACGCAGTGATACCAAATATGTGGGGGTTTTGTGTGTTTCATTCATTTTTACTGAATAAAAACTTATTTGGAGAAAATCGTTGTTCATTTGAGCATCACCATCTTTTCATATGCAGAACTTTTTTATTTTTCGGATGACGAATCTGGATAAGGGCTTATTTTTTTTTGCGAGAAGTGTTATTTTAGAGTATGTAACAATATTTTTTCACTTTTTACTGCATTTTTTTAAAGGTATTAATTAAAAATTATCTTTTTTCTGAAAGTTTTTTGCATTTTTTCCCCGGCATTTACCGTGCAGGTCCAGTAATGATTCTGTTTTATTGTTATGTGAAAGTGATATTTAAGGGGCTTATATTTTTATGTGTTTATTTTTTATTTATTCCAATGTTTGAACTTTAGTGTTTTTAACGTTTTTTAATCACACATATTTGAACTTGAACCAGCGATGCTTTGACCCGAGGTGCAGCACAGCCACCATCACCCTGCTCCCCCTTCTTCTCTGACGTGCAGGAAATTTAGAGCACTTCATGCTGCCGACAAGCTTTCTGGAGATGGGATTTCCTTTTTCTTTAGGACGTGGTACATGTCCAGACTGCCAAAAGTAACAATACTTAGTTTAATAACCACAGTATCACTCTGAGTGCTTGCCCAGCAAACTTATCTGACCTTAACCACATCTATGGAGTATTGTCAAGAGGAAGGTGAGAGACACTAGACCCAACAATCCAGACAGGTTGAAGGCTGCTATTAAAGTAACCTGGGTGTCCATAACACCTCAGCAGTGCCATCAGATATTGGGTCTTATTTACTAAGGTCCTGCGGCCACATTTCATCGGGTTTCTCCTACATTTTCACGGGTCGCGCCGGGGATTGCGTCACATGCGATCATATTGTGTCGCAATCGTGCTGGCATCCAATGAATCTCCATCTCCCCACCAGTTTTCCAGCCTCTCCAACCCACACGCCACTTTGGGTGTGTCGGGCGGAGATTTGGTTAGGAGAAAGGTGGGTGGAAGGCATGCTTTGGCATGAACGCTGAGCCTGTCACATTTACTATAATCTCCAATGAAAAACTATAGCAAAAAACTCTGCCAGGTGAGACCTGGCTTACAGGTTGGAATTGGTGGAGTTTGCTCCTGTAACCAATAAGACACCAGGGGGCTCCTAATGGATATGAGCAGCGGTCTGCCAGCAGGGGAATATGCCACAATCGTCAACATTAACATAAAAAACACCTACAAAGGTTCACTCGGTTTGTAATGACTCCATATAATATATGACTTTCACTTTTTGAAATACAAAAAAACTTTTTGCTGATAATCTCATTTTTGAAAATCACTAGTATATTTTGGGGGATATTAATCATAGTGGGTCTCAGGTTCGCCTATTTTTGCGCCTGGTTTGTTCTCTTTTTTGGCTTGTGATTTATGATGGCTCTAGTTTGCCTTAGTAAATGCGGATTTGAATTGTCACATGTCCAATTCATTAGCGCCTTATTTTGTGCCAAATTTGTCTCTTATTTTTACCCTACAAAGTAAATCTCATTTGAGACTCATACTGGAATGAGATTCAAAAAAGGTGACAAAATGTTCAGGGCTTCATTTTTACACAAAACAGTCTCATTGTGATGCAAATGCAGGGACTAAAAGTTACCGATATTTAAAAAAAAAAATCTTGCTCAAATGAGTCTTTGCCATTTTTATTATAATGTACAGGAAATGGAGTCTGATAATATTATCAGATCTGTACAATAAGACAATAATCACTCAGGGAGATGATCCTATAAAAAATGATGAAGGTGTTACTGGTGAAATTTTACATTTTAAAACTGCTCCGAAGTATTTTCTATGTTGCATAGAGGTTATTTTTCATTTGGCAAATGAAAACCTTTGTTTTTAGTAATAAAACGGGAAGTTTTTTGAAGTGCACCTGCTCAAATAGGTGCATTTTTCTGCCTTTTTTTGCATCTTTTTAGGCGTAAGTTTGTGATAGATGCTGTGCAAACATCTGTATTTCAGCCTCTCACTATGTCAGATAAGGCACAGGCACTCAAAACCACTAAGTGCCAGACTTTTCCGTACGTCAGAAAATGTCGCAAAAAATTAACAAACTGCACCAGATTATTGCTCAAAATATGCTAGAAACAGTCTAAAAACTATGATTAATGTCCCCCATTGTGTGTAGTTGACCATATCGTAAAGCTTGTAGCAGTACAAAAAAAACACAATATCAATAAAAGAAATGTGTTCCTTATTTTTTCCATTAATATCACCATTGGTTCCCCCCATTGATGATGCTTGTAAAATTAATAGATAAAATAAATTTTCTCGCTTTAGTATTTTGTTATCAAAGTTAAAGCACAAATTTTATATCACTGAAAGAAAAATGTCTACATGATTCAACACTGGCAGAAAGCAGTTCAGCTCAGTGAAGACTTTCCACCTTTTAATGTTGGCAGGGTCACCATTTGCAAAGCTAAGCTTGGGTTATATGCTGTGTAAAGTGCCAAGTGCACAGAATAAACTAGCCTCGGGTGTTTATAGTTATCTATTCTCTTGTCAGTAAATGAATCCAAGTGCTTTATGCTTGTTTCAGCATTCCTGATTCCTTATGCTTATGTTTTTTGAACTGGCTGAAATGCAAAGGTTATCTTGAGACCAAATAAGCATCCATTTTTCCGAACTTTAATTTCAGAATACTGAAGATTGCAGAGTTGGGACTTACCATAATAATATTCACTAGTCAGCAATGTTTTCTCAGATTAGTTTAAATTAAGAGTTATGTACAGTAAGCATATGTGTTTTGTATGTTTTCTCATGTAGAATTCTAATATGACAAATGCATGCTAAAATAATGCCTGTGAATATTGGGTTCAAAATCACTTTTAAAGAGAACTTGTCATTAAGAGCAGGCACAATAAACCTTACCCTTCACTGTGCCTTTGTTGAAAAGTGCCATACAGTTTTTAAATTTATAAGCAAATGCCTTAGATATTTTATATAAAACTTAACATTTAATAATACTAGATAAAAATTGTCTCAGCATTGTACTACAAGAACAGACAAACACAAAAGTATTGTCAAACCTAGTCGGGGACAATCAACAAAGTCCAGGGCTAATGGTCCTGGGCAAAAGAGCATCCACAAAGTTTAAGGGCATAAAAATACCTCAGGTATGCAATACAGTGGAATTACAAGAAAAGGGGAAATTATACAAGACTTGTGTAAAGAAAGAGAGGCTTGGTCTCACCAGTCTTCATTCCAGGTACGGCAAGCATATGGTTAAGCTCTCACCTGTCTTCATCCAAGGAACGGGAGTAGGGAAGTGTGCTGCAGCGCTGTCCTAGTATGCCCTACTTAAACTTCACCCTGATCCCTTGGAATAGCTCCCAGCCCTTACAAGGGCGGTCCCCAGTCTGCCCCTGAATGTGGCTATTATGCCCTAAAAACTAGGGGATGCATAACAAATTCACTTCTCTACGCGTTTCATGTACCGGTCAGGGTACACTCCTCAGGGGAATAATGTGCAGAATTAAATTGAAATAATCGGCTTTTAGAGAGATAATGGACGTCGGCCCATCATCGAAACGGGAGACGGGCAGTGGCTTGTCCTCCTTGTGTAAGCATGGACCCAAACGCTAGGTTCAGGACGGCGTCGGCGCCAGAGTCACTGCGCATGCGCCTAAAATAGGCTGAGATAGGCCTTCCCATACCACGCCTCCGGCACATGACCGGAGTCTTGCGTCATGGTTCTGGGAGGAGTCAGTTGACGGAGTTGCTGAATGAAGATTCCAGCTAGCCCGCCCTGTTCGTAACATCACCAACCCTTATCACGCCCATCGATCGATTGGTTCTGGTTCATTTTTGTTCTGTACATACTGTACCGAACTATGGCTTATAGTCTTCAAGAAAGTTTTTACTCGGAAGCCCTTAAAACTTGAGGAAACAAAGAAGAGGTGAGTGGATAGTAACTACAGAGATAGGAACTACTCAGAGCCACGGTGCTTCGTAGAAGAGGCTAGGAGGGAAGAGATTCAGCTTAAAAGATGACTATCTATTAGTTTGCATGACTATACCACCTTAGGGACTCATGACATGCATATATCAGGGCACAATTGGGTTAATGGAGTGTACGAAGTAAGCATGTTATTGTATTCATTCATGCCTTACAGAATGAGTGGGATAGAGAAGACCTAGATATACATGTTAATTAATGGTTAAACCTCTAATTTATCGATAACCGCAAACAGTAGTGGGAGGGACGAGTGCCATACAGGTTTCCCAGCTTAATCTCTCTTCTTCCACTAGAAAAATTGTTCCATAAACTTTTTATTTCTTTGTCTATGATGGCTCGCCCATCTGACTTGGCTCCACCCATCACCGTTTAGCATGAAATATTGATAAGATTGATAAGTGATAAATACAACATACACTGAGAGGGACAACATTCTGGTAAGGACATTGACTGAACAGGGAGAGGACTTCCTGTCTGCTCAGGCCGACATATGAAGAAACACTGAGCTGTCAATCTTCAGTAGTTCACTGGAAGCCTGGAGAAACAACTCTTCTATTCAGAATTTGACTCTTTGTCTACTCATTTGCATATCAGCAAAACAACTGTAATTAAGATATACTCCCTTAGTGGCAGATCATTCTGGTTGATATGGGAAGTACTTTTAACCATTTACCAACAGGTATTAGGAGTTTTACACATGTTCTTTAGTGTGATGTTAATATAGTATACTGTAATCTTGTAAATGTTGCAACTTACAGTTTGTAGTCTCTACCATACATAGAGTTTGCATTGCAGAACATGTATCTGGTGCAACCATTAGAACCACTGCCTTGTTCTGTAATGTATCCAGCGTCTAAAGACATTACCTGGGACGTGTGTCCTAAATGGGTATCCTGTTCTTGACAAGGTGGCAACTGAACTAGGAATCTCTAAACTAGAGGAGCCTATCTTAATCCTTAACAATGATCCTTAATCCTTAATGAAAACACCCTATTTTGGCCTTCAGGACAAAGTGTAATTTTTCCATACTCAAATTCCAGAATCCCTAAATATTAAAAGTTTTTTTATGTGACATAGGCATATTGTCAGGGTAAGGGATCTGTGGATTCTCTGGACCACCGCGGGAGGTGGTACTAGCCGACACCTATGACCAGAATCTAAATGGCACCTGGTCTTCACCAGAGCCTGCCGCTAAGTGGGATGATCTTGCTGCGGCGGGGTGCCACCAGGTCGTTCCACAGGTGCGGCTAGCCTATGGTGGCAGCCAAGGTCAAGATACCTTTGCAGGAGACAGTCTCGTGGTTTGGTTCAGGCACAGGGTCGGGCAGGCGGCAGAGATGCAAGTCAAGTTCAATCCGAGGTCAGCAACGGGAGGTCCAGGCTTTCCAGGGAAATGGGAACACAGGAACGGACTGGAATACACAGGAACACAGGAACAGGAACAAGCAGGAACACACAGGAGCACACAGGAGCAGGAACGCCGGAACACACAGGAACGTAGGAACACGGGAACACAGAGGAATGTAGGAACAGGAACACAGAGGAACGTAGGAACAGGAACAACCAGGAATGCAGGAATACTCAGGGATATTGCAGGGGAGCTTTCTCTTTGACAATAGCACGCAAAAATCCGGCGAGGCAGGAAGGGAGGTGCCGGATTATAAGGAGAATGTGTTCAGCCAGCGCACCAATTGGGAGGTCCAGGCAGAAGGGAAATGGGAACACAGGAACGGACTGGAATACATAGGAACACGGGAACAGGAACACACAGGAGCACACAGGAGCAGGAATGCCGGAACACACAGGAACATAGGAAAAGGAACACAAAGGAACATAGGAACAGGAACAACCAGGAAAGCAGGAATACTCAAGGATATCACAGGGGAGCTTTCTCTTTGACAATAGCACACAAAAATCCAGCGAGGCAGGAAGGGAGGTGCCGGATTATAAGGAGAATGTGTTCAGCCAGTGCACCAATCAGCGGTGCGCTGGCCCTTTCAAATTTCCAACAGCCTGCTCGTGCGCGCCCTAGGAGGCTGGGACACGCACACAGCAGTCCACTGGGGAGCAGGAGCTGGGACAGGTGCACACAGAAGGACAGAGGTGCACTTGGTTAAAACTTGGCACTATGTAGAAGATCAAACAGTTCAGTGATCAGGGTAGCGGATTTTCACTGTGACCTTATTAAGGCTGCAGTAATCGATGCACTAATGGAGAGAACCATCCTTCTTGGACACAAAAAAGAATCCTGCACCGGCAGGGGACAAAGACTTGCATATAAAGCCCTTCTGCAGGTTTCCTTTATGTAGGCCGACGTGAGCTCAGTTTCAGGAACAGATAGGGGGTACTCTCGACCCTGTGGAGGAGATGCACCCGGCATCAAGTCTATTGGACAGTCATAGGGTTGGTGTGGCGGCAGAGTCTCTGCTTGCTTCTCTGAAAAAACTTCTGCAAAGTCCGCATATGGAGCAAGGAGACCCACCAGATGCTTGTAGGACTCCAGAAGTGAAACGGCGGAGACGGGACAAGGCAGCTTCAGACAACATGACTGGTATTCTGGTCCCCAGTGGAGGACCCCGTCTGCCAGTCGAGCAACAGTGCGTGGTGCTGCAACCACGGAAAGCCCAGAAGAACTAAGGACGTGCATCAGGTTAGCACATAAAAGGAAAGTCTCTCCTTGTGCAAAACAATCACTTGTAGGCATAGGGGTTCAGTTTGGTACCGGACCGAATCCTGGAGAATCTGCCTACTGACTGACGAGATGACCAGCGGTTTCTCAAGATGGACCATAGAAATATGGTACTGAGAGACCAAGACAACATCCACAAAGTTTCCTGCCGAACCAGAATCCTGGAAGGCAGAGGCTGGAAACAGATAACCCGTCCCGGAGCTGAGTAGGACAGGTTTGTTCAGACGTGGAGAAGCTTTTTCTCAACTAAGGACGCTTCTCCCAAGAACACTATGTGTGCGTGTTTCCCGGACACTGAGGACGGAGTGGAGAGGTTGGAAGGAAGTGTTCTGGGCTGGCACAATAGAGACAGAGGTTCTCCTGAAGTCGCCTAGATCGTTCCTGGGAAGACAGCTGAGCTCTGTGCACCTGCATAGGCTCCTCTGCAGATGGTACAGCCGGAGGCTGGAGCGGCCTTTGGAAAGCAGGAGCCAAGTGAGATAAACGTCGTGGTTGAACTTAAGGTTGCTTGTGCGGATCACTTCGGCACGCTCCATAAACGGCATGTTAATTCGAGTGGATACGGTGATAAGACCACTCAGGGTAGATGGCAGATCACAAGCAGCCAACGCGTCCTTAGCATGAGAGGAGAGTCCCTTTGGAATGTTGCGGACAGGGACGCATCGTTCCAGGAAAGTTCAGAGGCCAGGGTACGGAACTGGACAGCATATTCTCCCACGGACGGGTTCACTTGGTGCAGATTCAGCAGCGCAGTCTCAGCAGAGGAGGCCTGTGTGGGTTCTTCGAACACGGACTGGAATTCCGCCGGAATGCCCTTTGAAAATCCGTGACCGGATTGTCTCTATCCCAAAGAAGTTTAGCCCAGGCCAGAGCTTTCCTGGAGAGGAGACTGATGATAAATGCCACCTTGGAACGCTGTGTGACAAATTGAGACAGCATGACTTCAATTTTCAGGGAGCTCTGAGTATTAAAGCCCCTGCATAGCTTGGGGTCCCCATCATACTTAGCGGGCATAGACAGTCTTAGCCTAGGTTCAGCGGCAGGCAGGCTAACTGGAGCAGCAGAAGGTGTCGTAGGAGCTTGACACTGTGGCTGGGTTGGCAACAATTTCTGCAACATGGTGGTGACTTGTTCAGGACTGCTGAGCCACAATGGTGGTAGGATCAGACTAAAAAGGTAGCGGAACCTCGACAGGATCCATGGTCGTATCTTACTGTCAGGGTAAGGGAACTGTGGATCCTCTGGACCACCACGAGAGCTGGTACTTGCTGGCACCTGGTCTTCACCAGAACCCTCCGCAAAGCGGGATTGTCTTGCTGCCGTTGGGTACCACCAAGTCGTTCCACAAGTGCGACTAGCCCGCGGTGGCAGCCAAGTTCGAGGTACCTTTGCAGGAGACAGTCTCGTGGTAAAGTTTAGACACAGGGTAAGGGCAGGTGGCAGAGATCCAAAGTTAAGTCCAATCCGGAGTCAACGGGAGGTCCAGGCAGATGGGAACGAGAACACAGGAAGGGAGAGGAGCACGGGAACAGGTACGTAGGAACACGGGAACAGGTACGTAGGAATACGGGAACAGGAATGCAGGAACACAGGAACAGGAACGCAGGAACATGGGAACAGGAAAGCAGGAACACGGGAACAGAAATGCAGGAACGGGAATGCAGGAACACACAGGATCACGGGAACACAGGAACGCAGCAACACTGGAACAGGAGGAGGAACACACAGGAACGTAGGAACAGGAACAACCAGGAACACAGGAATACTCAGGGATATTGCAGGGGAGCTTTCTCTATGGCATAGGCTCAAAGATCCAGCAGGGTGTGCAGAGAGGCAGATTTATATAGAATTCTGGGAAATGGCCAGCACCAATTAATGGTGGCCCTTTTAATTTTCTGAAGCCGCACGCAAACGGCTTGAGGTCCAGAATCAGGCGCGGGGAGAGGTAAGCCATGCAAGTGCAACGCTGGCGAACGCAGAGGGGTACAGGTGAGCCCGTGACACATATGAGTACTTGTTTTTTGTAATAAAAGTTGTATTTTCAAAATGGCTTAATTTTTAGGATAAAATAAAACACTACTTGTTCTCTTTAAAATGTTTACATAGTTCTCTGTTCACTTTAAAGAAAAAAAGGATACAATTATTCTATAGATTAGCGCCATTAACATGTCAATAATACCCTGCAAAAAATGTTAAATAAAAAAAAATAAACTAATAAATCAATTAAAAATCTCCCTATGTATATAACATTTACATATAACATATAAAAGTGAAAATCACCATAAAACCCCACATATAAGGTATCCAGGACCGGCGCCAGCACTGGGCATACCTGGGCTAGTGCCAGGGCCCAGAGCTGCTGTGGTGGCCCACATAAGGCTGTAGATAAAGAATCCATGATGATGAGGGGGCTATTTGGTATGATAAACTAGGGCAGTGATGGCAAACCTTTTAGAGACTGAGTGCCCAAACTACATCAAAGACCTACTTATTTATCGCAAAGTGCCAACACAGAAATTTAATTTGTGATTTATACTCGCTTCTCTGTCACAGTTTTCATTGATACCAGCACCCTGAGGACACCAATAAAGCAGAAAGTAGTCCCAGGTAGAGCTGTCACTTTAAAATAGCTCTGTGCACAGCAAGTCCTGGACTGTCTGGGACTGCAGGAAGATACCTGGAGTCATCTCTGGTGATTGCCTGAGTGCCCACAGAAAGGGCTCCGAGGGCCACCTCTGGCACCAGTGCCATAAATTAGCCATCACTGAACTAGGGAATATTTTAGTGAACAGGAGACTGTTTTAGTTTCTGAATTTTGAATGCAGCCATGTGAGTTCATTGCAATGGATCCCACTAAGGCTCTGTCTCGCAGAGTCTACTGAAACCTGGAGCCGACCCTGAAGGTATCGCTGTGTCCAAAATGACCCGTACAAAATAGCAAAGTCATTATTGAACCCTCCTATTGAAATTTTCCTATCTTGTCCCACATCCAATGCAATAAAAAGTGATCAAAAATGTTTTCTATAACTATAAATATAACAAATTCTTAACTGATTATATAGACCAAAAATTAAAGTGTTATGTTACTTGGAAAATGGCATTATACATTTTTGCCCACATACAGTTTTATTCTACAAAATTAGAAAAACATAAGCAAAAATTTAGAAATTTGGTATTGCCATAAACGTACTGACCAGTAGATTAAGGATAACATGTTACTTAGGGTATACCGTGGACACAAAATCAATAACAGAATTGATGTTTTTTCTATGAGCCCCTCTCCCCCACAAAAAAGTTACCAAATTTTCATCAATAGGGCATAGCCACCCCAACAAAAATTTTAAGGACCACAAAAGTGTTCTCATAAACAAACTAAAAACCCCTCAACTTGCTAATGCATGGCCCACACGTAATGTCCACATATGGGGTGTCTCCGCACTCCAGAGAAATGGCATGACGCATTTTAAGATTCTTTTTATCTTTTGTGAATGTGTCAATTTAAGGGCTAAATTAATGTATTACTGGCTAAATCAGACTATACTAAATTTTATCTCCATTTTGTTTAAATTACTATGAAGATCTCAAAGCGTTAGCGATCTCTCCTGAAAGCTGTTTCTAATAGTGTAAGCTGTGCAGATTTAGGGTGATGTATAGGGGGTTTCTAATATTATATATTTCAAAGCTCAATACAAACAAATATGATCACCCAAAAAAATCAATTCTGAAATATTCTTGAAAATACCAGTTGTTATTCTGCGCCAACATTTAATACAATGATGTTAAATTCTGGCACAGTTTAAATCTATTTTCCTCTTAATAGGGTAGTTCTAAACTGTTCGCCACATTGTGGCACAGATTTGGCACACGGCTATTTTCAGCCCTGGCATGCCCCTTTTTCACAGGCCACACCCCCCAAGTCAGAAAAGTGTTTAAAACAGGTCTAAAAGCCTTGATAAATATGGTGGAAAGCATTTTCTGGCGTATGTTACACCAGAAGTCTTGAAAATGGGGCTTAATACATCTCAAACTGTGTGTTTAGAATCTAATAAATGTATCCCGTTCGGCATCACCTACAGTATGTTTAACATGCGTTATAAATTACTCACTAGCACTAGCCCAATTCTATAGTGGGGCTTGTACAGTGGGTATAGAAAGTATTCAGAGCCCTTTTAATGTTTCACTCTTTGTTGCATTGCAGCCAATTGGTAAGATCAAAAGATTTCGTGTTTTGCTCATTAATGTACACTCTGCACTCTTAACAGAAAAAAAACAGACATGTAGAAAGTTTTGCTAATTTATTAAAAAAGAAAAACTGAAATTTCACATGGTCACCTGAGACACTTCTTAGTCCCCCCTGCCTCTCCCCCCATTCCACCTTACTACATTGTTTAAAGATCTCCATCAGCATAGTGTACAATCTCCCAAAGTATTAACGCAATCCTGGATAACAGGTTGTTGATCCTTTGATTTTCACTGCAGATTTCCAACCAGATTCTTTTGCATATTCCCCAGACTATTCCTCATTACCATTGAGTTAGGAGAGATCTACTGCAGATTTTATGATGTAAATATGAAAATCCAAGGTCAATTTCTTTTGAGGAACATTCTACACCATGTGCATAGCACTTATGTAATCACATTGCTTCCTAATACACTGTATACCATAAAGGAATCCATTGCAATTGCACCTTGTGTCTTACATACAGCCCACAATGAATGTCTTATGTTTTCTCTGTAGTAGTTCATCTATAATACCCACAAAACTTTACAGCTACTCATTGGCACTGACTATCATAAGAGCGTTGCCTTCTAAACTCGGTTTGTTTAGTGCCTGTTGTGAAAATAGTTTCATTACTAGTCATGAGAACATTTTTGAGATAAAACTTGGGTAACAGTCAGCTTTGTAGATCGTATGCCTGAACATCAAACTGTCTCTCCCCAGGATAGGCAGCTCCTGACATCACTTCCTTTGACAGTAAACATGCCATTTTCCCTTAACATTCAGGTCTGGATTATTTTACAGCAGCTAAAGAGATATCATTGGGAACGGTTACAAAGAATTTGTTGTTACATTTCCATGGGATATACATAGACTTAGATTATTTTCTACTTTAAAGGAAGTGATGTCATATGAGATATTATTATAGTAGATAAGCGGCAGTTTGTATTTATGCACAGCAAGAAAATGGCCTTGAGTATTATTATGTTTTCTGAATTTCTTCCGTTGATTGATATCAGAACAGTATTCTTTACAGAAGTAGTGCTGGCATGAGAGAGCTGCACTGTGCCCATAAAGGGACTCTTTTGTATGTCTGGTTGCCAATATTAATGTCACTGTTGGATAAAGCTGTGGTTTAATACTCAAGTGATTAAAGGGTTTTTTTCCTCCCTTGTTTCTTTTTTTTATTTCTATGCGCATTTTGAAGAGGTTTTCAGAGAAAATTATTCCAAACAGTCTACGAGTCCCTTTGTAAACCATTCAGTATTAATAATAGGGAAAACCACATAAAAATGTATTACAAAAACTGAAATAGATTTTAAGTATTGAGTTTTAACACCCGATAACTCTTTCATATAAACCTTCTGGAGTAGAGGATATTTATTTTTAAATACTTTTCTAAAATATTTGTGAAGAAAAGTAATATTGCTGTATTTCAAAAAAGTTCCTGGTTAAATAAAATATAGAATTACCAACATCCTTCATGCACAAAAATTCTTCCTTGTAAAAGAATCAGTGACTTCTACTTCTTGCCATGACATGATCATAGAATTATAAAAAGGAAGACCCTTTAAGGTTAGGGAAACATGGGCCTAGGGATTTTCAGTCTTAGCATCATGGATGGATTTATAAAACACACGTCAATTATTGCTTCAGGTTCTAAATGGTTTTATAATGGTTAACCTTCAATCCTCCCCCCACCTTCCACAGGTAAAGTGTTGAGGATGGCATTACCGCAAAATGTCCACTACAGACGACCCCAGTTAGCCTGCATTGCATGTCCCCGGCCAAAATAGAAGTTTCTAAGATAAGCAAAACTTAGGCTACAGAAATAAAAGGAATAACATTCAAAAAAGGATCTCTTAGTCACCTGAACCCCCCACCCCACCACTAACAGTATAGAGGTAAAACCCAGAAGCACAAATTTATTCCTAAGATACTTATCACAAATAACAGTGAAAAAACTCTGGGATACAGTTGAAAGAAGAAACTTTTTGTATAGCCACAGAAGATCTGCAATCCCTAAATGAAACTTCTGATAACAGAGGGCATCTTATATGTGCTATCAAATGTTATACTGTTTGTTTTGCTTCTAGATAGTATTAAAATCTTAAAATAACAGGGAGCAGACAGAATAACTGAATCAATTGCTTAGTTATGAGTAAGACAGAGCAGAGCTTCAATTCTTGACGGGTCGCCCTGAACTGTGTGAGGCAGGGTATAGACCTGTACTTAATGGACACCTGTCATGAAGTCTCTGTAACTAATTCTGTCGCAAGCACCCTGAGTGTCACATCATTATACCAGGCTGTCAGTCATGTGTTTAGGAGTATCTCATACACACACAGGCTGCAGGGGGTGCCAGCACCAGTAGTGTCACATCATTATACAGGCTTTTAGTCATGTGTTTAGGAGTATCTCATAAACACACAGGCTGCAGGGGGCGCCAGCACTAGGAAGCACATAGAAGAGGCAGCACCAGGAGTGTCACATCATTATACAGGCTGTCAGTCATGTGTATAGGAGTATCTTATACACACAGTCTGCATGGAGCGTGGCAGCCAGCACCAGGAAGCACATACAGACAGCCAGCTGAATATGAAAATGACTCATTAGACCATCTCAGGACATTTGCATACAGCTTTAGTACCTGATTGTTCAAATTTACAGGCATGTAGAGGATCAATGCCAGGATAGAGGCAATGCTTTCGAATTGCAGTTTATGAAAATATATTTAGTTTTGGGTGATTTATTTTCCTGACAGGTTCCCTTTAAATACATTTTGAATATTAATAAGAAACCTGTTTGTGTCTTTGTGCTCCAATATTGTAAGAAAGATCAGATCCTTGGACTTGAAGGAAAACTTATGTTATCCTTGATATAGAGTAAATATAAAAAATACCAATTAAGATAGCTTGCGAAAACTGAGTAGGAAAGACCACTGGATTCTGAAGATGACATTTAGCAGAGAATTAAATGAAGTACTGGATTTCCCAGAAACATATATAGCAATCTACTCATTTTGTAGTGTAACAAGCTTCATATGCACCCTCTGCCCAGCCCCTTCTGTTCTATAACATTCTGCCTGCAGATAGGACTCTATAGAATTTTATCCTCATCTCCTGCTCTATAGCATGCTACCAGAGTATAACAAGTTCCCTTTAAGATTGGTGATTTCTAGCAATATATCCACGTAATATACATTTGGGAGACTGCTCCCAGAGTTGCTAAGCCATATTTCCTACAACTACTTAGGCCTTGTAGAGTGGTTTTATATTTTGCACTTTAAAAAACCAGTGAAGTTGGACAACAAAGCCATCTGTCTGTCAGGAGTCTTCACATTTTCACAACATCCTGCTAATATAACTTGTATTCAGAACTCTAATAGATGTGTATCAGCATCCTGTCTAGTAGACCAGCATCAGACACTGAGCAACTAGTACCTAATTTTACAGTATTTCTGTTAGGACAACTCTTCTCCCTTTAACAACCAATAAATTAAGGAGTCTTTTGAAGCGGAAAACAACACATGCAATGCAATTTAACTGAAACCTTTCATTTTCATCAGACATTCATTTAGAGATTATTAAACTCTTTTTCAATAAGGAGCAAAAGACTTTCTGCTGAACTACAATGTTTAATAGTAATTTCTGTATATATCCGAAAGCAAACAATAACTGTCCTTTTATATGATTCTTACAAATTGAAGGCCCAATAAAAAGGGAAGAAATGGAAATTAGATTTACTGATGATTATAACTGAATGAGGACAATGCTGTGTGAATAAAAGGTATGATAATGAACAATAAATGTACATTAATGCATATTACAATATATGGGATGAATGTGTGTATAACAGACATCAGGCTTGATGGCCCTTTCCACTCCCATAACCTCCAAACATCAATGTAATCTCCTTTATATACCCCAAGGCTCTTACTAGCTGCTAAATGCCTGTCCATGACAATTTTGTCCAAACAATAATAATACACAATAGATCAATGACAATGAAGTTTTGCTGTGATAATCTGATATAGATTTGCTAACTTTTGTATGAAATTCAATTTTGTTTGATCGCATCTTCATATGTTTCATTTCAGCCTGCAGTATTGATTCGGCAGCTCGGGTGCCAGCTGCAAAGGCAAAAAAATAAATAAAAAATGCCATATAAAATGACATTACAAAACATATTTACTATTTCCATTTATGTGGGCCCACAAAGCAGCCAGGAAATGGATCTTTATGGTCGTTATATACTTATGCAATTTACTATTATACTGTTTTTGTGAAAATTTATAGCCACTTGTTATTTCTATATCTTTGACATATAGAAATCTGTTGTCTGCTTCAATGCCGTCTGTTAGTTTCTGTCCATTTTACATTTTATCTGTTACATTTTATCACAGATCAAGCACCATGATATGTTCTTATAATAGATCTATGGACAAAAAAATGGATAACGGATCATAGTAAAATTTTTGTTTCATTCCTTTAATAGTAAATAAGAAGATATGGAAGGATCTGAAACGTATACAAATGTTATATTTATAATATAGGTGATTCCTACACCTACAACAATGATAGGATCAATGCATTAGACATAGAGGCAAGCACATTGTCCATCTGGTTAGTATATATAATTTACAATATTCCGAAGGTCCTGTACGGTGCATAATGTTCTATATTATATACATGTGCACGCACACACATGCATAAACACTCCTCGATGATGCATCTACTCTACAGTTATTGATCAAGTGCAGATGTGCTATTATTGTGAATATTGACAATGTCTGACAGTGGAACACATCAATACTCAGCCTTGTCACACATGGGAATAATTAGCTTGCAAATCTTCAAAATGTGGTACATATCAAGAAAATGAGCCATTCATTTCAATGTATTATTCAATAGAATTAGTGTTTACTTCCAATCACTTTGAATATTTATAGGTGATAGAAAGCAGCCTGTGCCATAGTTCATCATCCATGTTCTTTGTAGATTCAATGACTTGCAGCGAAGGATAATTACAACATATTTTGTTAACAGCAACAGGCATAAAGCAATTAATGCAATATTTTGCCTCGTTCTCCTTGACCTAAAAATAACAGTAGATTCTGGTTTAAACTCAACAGGAGAAATTATGTAGCAGACAGCATGATCCACTTGCTCTTTTTATTTTTTAGTTTTTACTGCAGCACACAAATTCCATTAAGAAACACATTACACAACAGAGTTGGACAAGAGGAATGCAGAACGAAGAAGTTGAAAAGAGAAAACAAAATATCACTTGGAATAAGATTTCCACCTTTTGAGGTTTTACTAAAATCACAAGAATTTAAAACTTATTATATAAGAATTTTGGTATTTTTATAGAATCACATTACAAAATCATATTGTACGAAATATGACAAATATTGCTGTAAACTACCGTATGTACCATTCAATGTACTATGGAGGTCTTGTGAGAACAACCAGCTCTTAGTTGTATATAGGTTGGGGATACACACGTTCTCAACTGCAACCACAGCTGATAGCTAACTCTTAATGTTCTTTCACATTTGAATTGATGTTCAGCTTCAGTTGTGCATCCGTTGCGTATTGCCTCCATTTTATCTCCATGATGCATCAGTTTTGTCTCTGTGTCCACAAAAAAAATTGAAGGTTTAACATTGCTTTGAAAATATCACAACAGGTTTTTCAGCCTCATCATCGAAAAAAACGAATGTTTCATCTGTTTTTTTTTTTTTGTTTTTTTTTTGGCAGAATCATAGACTTCTATTGCCTTCCGTGATCCTCCTTTGGGTGTGAAAACACCCATAGAAAACAATGGCTTTGTGAGGCATCCGTGGAAATCCCTGAACCATGGAGGTGAAAAATAAAGCCAATTTGAAAGAGTCACGTCTACCAGCTCCCCAAACATTATAATCTGCTGGTAGCAAGTACTAGCGAAATGCAGTATTATGTAAAAAACAACTTTATTATCTCTGAATATTATAATATTTCTTAAAAATCCAACTTTTAAGATGTATTGCTCATAAGAAAGTTGGTTGTGTTCTTAGCACACAGAGCACTACTTTTCCTGATGAGACCACTACCTTCTAAATCTGGATGCCTCTGGACTGCCTCTCTGTATACTTGTACCTCAGTCCAGATCTGAATGAATGGTGTCCTTTCAGGTTCCTTTCCTATGCACAACGTTATCCATCCGGGCTGTCCCTTTTTGCCCCTGATTTTCATTCTCTTCCTGGAATAATTCCTCACAAAGATTAGAGCATACCCAGTCATCTAGGGTTTTCTGGTTGCAGCCTACATCAATGATCTTTCTTTAGAAGAACAATATTCAGTTTACCCTTACTCGCAAAAAGAATGGAAAAAAAACGGCGCAACGAGGATACAGGTTAAAAAGATCCAAAAAAATAACCAGTAAATGTTAGTACAAAATTGATTAATCCTCCGCCTCTACGTTCATCCACTCCACATTTAGGAAAAAAAGATGCAGTACCTTTCCAACCAGAGATTTTTGGTACTCACGGGGACAGTCCTTAGTCCATACCCAATGTCCTCAGCTATGCAAAAACATTTCTCACAAAAAAAAAAAATTATGAGAAATGTTTTTGCATATGAATTGAATTTGCATATAAAAGCCACGTAGCCCAACACGCCGGTAAGCCCCGGAAGAAGCCATATCAGGCGAAACTCGGAGTCGGGCGGTATACCGAGCGTGTTTGTTTTATCCAAAAGGCCTTTTTAATCTTTACTCTTGTGAGTATTACCATTAAAACAATTTTAACGATCAAAAAAGTACTGCACCATTGTTTTTTTCCTTTCTCTTCCCAAATCGAATAGTAATTAGAAGAAGGAACGAAGAAAGTGGAACGAGTAGTGGAGGAATAAGTTCCCGGGTGGGAACAATTAGGAGTAGCACAAAAGCTACGAGCTACCTTGAGAATCCCCAGGAGGGACGCCGTGCCGAGCTACCGTACCCTGTATGAGGATTTTTCATGCCCTAGGCATGCAACGCTGAGGACATTGGGTATGGACTAAGGACTGTCCCCGTGAGTACCAAAAATCTCTGGTTGGAAAGGTACTGCATCTTTTTTTCCGAAATGTGGAGTGGATGAACGTAGAGGCGGAGGATTAATAAATTTTGTACTAATGATCTTTCTTTGTCAGTAGCCCTCATTGCCTAATCTTACCCAAGATTTGTGACTTACTCCATGATTTCCAATTTTAAAATTAATGAATCTAAGTTGTAGCTGTTAGTGGTTGGGGATCTCTCCTTCTCCTTTAGCTGTAAGTGGTCCACCTCAAAAGCTGAATTAGGGTAGGCTATTTTTGAATCAGTAATTTCTATGACATGAGCACTGGCCATCTCTGTCAGCTCTGGGAGCCTACACTGATCCCCCACAATGGTCTTCACCTTTTAAGAACTATGCAATGCTCAAGGAGTGATGCGATACTACCTTTCTCTGGCCTACTGTCTTGGATTCACTTCCCCTACACAACTTTCACCACCTTATCTTGGCCTTACCAAATGCTCACTTTGACTCTCTCTCTTTCTTATCTGATTTTCCTTGCGCATGCTCCTACCTGATTCTTCCCAATTTTTACATCCTTTGTGTGCAGGTAGCGTAAGACTATGTAATTTTGCTCACTAAAGTAGAGATAGCTGATGGCTATCAAAAAGTTACAGATCGCTAGATGCTTTGAGATGTTAATGATAGTTTTTATATATTGATTTATGTAAAGATAGTGGAATAGAATAAGATTGTGAAGTGCCCAAGAGACCCAACTCTTATTTCAGTCATATAGGGGCACATTTACTATGAATGTAGGAAAGTGCACTAAAAGTACTTTGCCAATGTATAATGCTGGGTATGACAGATTCATTAAGAACGTGGGCCAGAAATCATGAATGTGTCGCTTCCCTGCACTGGCCCGACAGAGTTCACCAACTTTTTTGTGTTTCACCTTTAACGTAGGGCATGCAAAACAGACTTTGCATGTTAAATCTGGTGCACGGTCCGACTGAGCACCGGAACGCCCCCTAATTTGTGTTGCATTGGGCCTAGTGCAGCAGCACCACAAAATGGTCGCTTTCAACACATTTGTAGTGCAAACACTTCTTAAGTACCTGTGCAAGGACTTTACAGCTAAAAGAACGTGCAAAGACAGTCAGTAAACTAGCTCAAAACCCTTAGTAAATGTGCCCCTTAGACTCGAACTATTGAGGATCAATAAACGTACATAGCCTGAGTTCTCTCATTGATAAAAGCGTTAAAGCACTAAGACTGGATTACCCCTTTATGTTTTTAAGATTCTACCATATGGAAGAACTATGAGTTGTTTATCCAGTATTCTTCTGTAAGAAACCATCACAACAGATACCATACTTAATCTTGATAGGAATAGTAGGAATTACAAGAAGCGTTGATTGTATATTTCATAGGGAAAACACTTTTGGTATAAATGGATGTTCTTGTGATGCATGTGAGGTTGAAAGCTACTAGCTATACGGAAAGAAAAATCACAGAAGACCAGTGATCCAGGATGCATGTTTTATTTTACTTATATCTTGTTCAACCTCAGAGCAGACTGACAAAAAAGCCTCCAGTACTTCAGAGAAAACGACAGCAAACTGAATTCTGTCATGGACATTTACAGCCGGCCCTAGCAGTGCACACATCTAAATGCCTATAGCAAGTGTCCTTTTCAAATTCGACTTTTTTTCCTGCATTTGCACTTTCTTTGTGGATTCTATTTTTTCCCATTCTCCCATTGCCTTTCTATTGTTATTCACCCTGTTTATTGCTTCAAGCATCTCTGACACACTGGACATCATCTGAAACTACAAACGACAGGATGCAATAAGCTTGAGAATAGCAGTAATCTGAGGAAGGTTCTTCATTCACTCTTGCTCCTAACTCTCTGTCTTCTTATCCTACATAGAAAATAAAAAAATCAATACCACCTCACACAGCTTGATAAAAGCGCTGGCCGAATACAGCAGGCATGCTGGATATAGTAAATTAAAGTGATCAAAATTTTCCAGTCGACTCTGCCTATAGCCTACATAAACTAACAACCCTGTCTGCCCAATGCCTGTCACCCTGGAATCTTTTTTTAGCCATGTCTTTTATTATTGTGCAAACTATATGTGAATGCATGCCCAGTCCTTTTGTATTGTACACACATAAACGTTTTTTGGGGGAGAATCTGTTGATTTGCTAAATTTGGATAACATATGTTCAAACAGAATGATCATTTCAATGCAATATTGTTGAGAAACTTACAATTTTATCCACGATCTTTGCTATTTTTTCTTTTAGACATTAATCAGAATGTTTTCTAAATATAAACTGAAATGTTTCCCGTCTTTTCCTTTTAGTACTAGTTTCTATGTATTCTTGATCATTCTGATTTACTCGTTGTTGGACTGAAGACAAAACATACAGTATTGAAAGTGTTTTTCAGTAATATAGTCTATTTATATTATTATATTTTTTAGCAAGGGCTCTATAGGAACCAGTTAAATATTAAAGCAATTCTCACCAATCCCTGATTCTGCAGTATCACCACTCCTGGGATCACGTGGCATGGGCTTGGCCTGGATAGATTCCGTATGCAGGCCATTACATTTCATTTTCAAACGTGTATAGTAGGTCTTTTTTGTGTGTGTTATTTATGTTGAAACATAAAAACCAAACTGCTAAGCATTTAGTAGTTTGTTCCTGCAATCTGCATGAAAAGTAACCTCTGTGTTTTTCAACTGCTGTACACACCCCCTTTCAGGCTTCTTCATACTTACCAGGCTTAGAGGTGGCATAAATGTGGAATTTGACGCAATTTCTGGCTGTGAGACAGAAATTCAGAGCTACTTCAGAGCTTGTATGCAAGATTTCTAGTGTAGAACAGCTAATAAATCCAGTCCATGCAATGTATTCCATTCATGAGTGATACCCTCTACTGCCTTCCTCTCTCCTGTCCTTTTCACCAATAAATGATAGCTGCAAACGTAATAGAATAAACATAAAGATAGGGTGCCCACCACTATCTGGGAACAAGGATGGAGAAGGGGTGGGAAAGCTCTGGGGAGGCTGAGGGAGCTCTACCCTAAACATACGGCCTTGAATATGGCATGAACTTTAATCTATTTTCAGCCATCCCGATGATTTCCATTTTGCGCCGCTCGGACAGGGGTTTAAAAGGGGTTTTTCGCGCACGCGATCGGATTTTGTCGCAATCACGCTGGCTTTCATGTGACAGAAATCGGGGGGATGTCGTCGGACGATCCGACGGATTCGGTCGAACCAGGGAATTTAACTTCAAAATTGCGTTGCAAGCCAAGCACTTACATGTATCGGGAGGAAGATGGTGAACTCCGGCGGACCTGAGCGGGGAAGCGACACATGCAGGAAATCAAGCACAAAATCTAAGTTAATCTTGGCACAGTGCATTCTGGACGGACAATGCACTTTCGGGAGCTCCAAGGGACCGGGTAAGTAAATGTGGTCCATTGTGTACATTGCAGAGTCTTGGGTCCATCTCACATGCCATGTGTAAACTTGATGAACATCACATGTAAAGCTCTTATTTTTTATGGTGATTTTCATGTCAGTTGTTTAATGAGGATGATATCCATCTCTTCCCACACTTTAATATATTTCACGTAAATAAACAAGTATTTATTCTATGAAAAAGGTACATGACATATCTTGTATTAACTACATATAACATAGAAACTGTGCTTGGCTTGTCTGAAATATGCATTTGGCCTTTGCTTGGGGTTTATAACTAAGGTTAATTGGATTATTGTCAGTAGAGGTCCTATCAGTCCTTTGAGAGAGGATTACCCTTTGTATCTTGAAAGAGAACAAAGAAAAAGACCTCCAAAGAAAGCACTGCTTGCATCCGACAAGGTACAGAGACTGGTCTGCTCATACACAATACGGATTTATAATCTATATTATTATTAGGATGGGCTTTAATAGGATGTAAGTATCTGATAGTAGGTCAATATTCCTGATAAAAATTCTTCAGGTTCCCTCATTCAGCTATTCAAAAAAGCATCAATATAGAAGGATCATCATTAGCCAATCCCAATTTTTATGTAAAAGCAATTTGGTAGATGTTCATTGGACCTTTTTGTTCACTCCTATTCTGTTAGATACTTTGTGCAGACAGTGGCCAAGATTTATCAATGTGTCCACTGCAGTTTTTTGTCTATGTTTGCACTAAAAAGAACATCTTTGGATCTTGCACATGTATTTAATAATTATAATAATTCCTTTATTTATATAGCGCACACAGACTACGCGGCTCTACACAGAGCTTGCCAAATCAGTTCCTGTCCCCATGGGGCTCACAATCTAATCGTGTGGGAGGAAGCCTACGCAAAAACAAAGAGAACATACAAACTCTTTGCAGATGTTGACCAGGATGGGACTTGAACTCAGGACCCCAGCACTGCAAGGCTGTATTGATAACCACTGAGCCACCATGCTTATTAAGTGTTTAGGCCACTTTTGTGTTGCGGCTGCACTTTATTCGACACTTTTAAAAATTGTGTACCTAAAGGAACATGGTAGTGCTTAGTTGAAGTTTGTACCACATTTATTTTTGGGATGTGCCACAATTCCTGTGCATGGTCTACAATGAAAGTGCACCAAAAAGAAAATGCTGCAACTTTGTCCACACTTGGCATAGCAGTGCCGATTGCACCAGATAATTGAACACCATACGCCAGTATTGAATATATTTGTACAACCTGCACAAGAGTAAGGTAAACTGCACCAAAGCAGTTTGTCCCAGTTTTCATATACCTGGGCCAATGATTTGTACCCAAGTCTTTAGTGCAGAAAAGCAGCAGTGCTAGTCATTAAGCCACTGCACTCTATATGTGTGTGTTTATAAGGACACAAGAAAGAAAGACCACGGAGGACAGTGCCTAGGAAGTAGAATCAGGGTATGGCTACAGAAATAACAGTGTACCTAAATCATACAGACCTTTCATGGCACAACAGACCACTCTATCACAACCCCCCAATCCATGGTGTGGCCGTCCTTCATTTATTTTAAAATATATTGTAAAAATCTCCTCTCTCCCAATTAAATTATATACAGCTCCTATAGTTTATTTAAAATATCACACCTATATCCAGATTCTCCCACATGTTTAACTATATACAGACCCCTAAATAGATTTGCCCCAAAAACTCTTATTTAAATTGTGCCCTTATACAGAGCCCACACTCACTTAAATTACATACAGTAACCCCTCCCTTTTAAATACAGCCTCCTCCTATATTCATTTTATATATAGCCCCCTCCCATATTGATATGATGCCTTGCCCTCAAGCTATATAAAATGTAGTTAAATTATAACCCCCCCCCCCCGAGTTATATAATGTCTAGCTCACCTCCCATATTATATATTATGAAACCCTCGTTATATTATATACAGCCCCGTTATTCTACAATATAAATCCCCTTTATATAATATGCAGCCCCCTTATATTATGTGCAGCCTCCTCATTCTAGTATATGCAGACCCCCTTATATAATATGTAGCCCCCTTATTATAACATATGTAGCCTCTGTATTATATAGTATACAGCCCCCTTATTATATAATACGTGGCCCCCTTATATTATATACAGCCCCCTTTTTCTATTAAATACAGCCCCCTTTTTCTATTAAATACAGCCCCTTTTTATTATATACAGCCCCCGTTTCTATTTTATACAGCCCCCCTTTTTCTATTATATACAGCACCCTTTTTCTATTAAATACAGCCCCTTTTTATTATATACAGCCCCTTTTCTATTTTATATGGCCACCCTTTTTCTATTATGTACGGCCCCCTTTTTCTATTATATACAGTCTCCCTTTTCTATTATATACAGTGCCCCTTTTTCTATTATATACAGCCCCCTTTTCTGTTACATACATGCCATTTTTTTATTAAATACAGGGGATAGGGCCTAACTTGCTGTTCAGTGGGGGTCTCAGTGCTGAGAACCCCACAGATCGTGAAAACGAGGGGTCCATCAGACCCCTCAGCGCTCTTTCAGACTAATAGAGTAGACAGCCGCGCATGACCGTTCTGCTCCATCAATCTCTATGGAGCTGACAAATTACTGAGCACCGTGCTCACCGATCTCCATCGGCTCCATAGAGATTAATGGAGAGGGCCTAACTTTAGTTCATGGGAAAACCCCTTTAAAACAAGCACCTCAAAAAGTAGAAGGCAGCTTTCATCAGGTTCACAAATCTAGTAAAACGTGGCAACCCAAGTGTTGTGCATTTTTTTTGGAGCAAAGTAGCCATGTTTTTTCCAGCCAAGAGTATTCTATTTGCAGATGGAAAGAAACAACCACCCAAATGTAATAATTTCAGCCTTCAATAAGCTTATATTTGTAAATATGGATACCCGTTATCAATGTGTTTGATTATGTCACCATAACTTGTGCCTTCAATTCTCTTTAAAGCAATATTTCCTTTGAGTAAACTACTGAGTTAAGGGCAACTGTAATGAACATCATTCTAAATAAATTATTCTTGGGTCCAACCAAAGACCATGTATGTAACAATACAGATCCAGCGGTGAAAGGGTTTCCAATATTCTACAATAGCATTTATGCAGACAACAGAATCAAATACACTCTGCGGCTCAATGTGTTTGTGCTCTTGTCTGCTTTTTTCAAAGGGTTTTTAATCACAACTGTAGCAGATTGATCAATGACAGATATAAGCAACAACTTTTGCATGCCAAAGGTGCAGGATATTTTTATCTGAGATAATATTTCTCTCCTAAAAGGGCCCTGCTCTGCTATGTATTAATTAAAATCTAAATACTAAATATTGATTGATGCGTTATCAGGCCGAGCAGTTGGGCCCTGCCACATTGATTTTTTCCTGTGATTTATTATCATATTTAAGAAAAATCATTTTGTGTGATTATACGAGGAAATAGACTTTAGTGAGGGTGTAATTCTTTTGTATCACTTTTGTTGTGAGGAGGACGGGCCAATTCCTCAATTGTGTCTAAGATTGCAGATATCCTTCATTGCTTCTTCTCTTTGGCTTCCGACAGCTAATGCTTTAAGCCTGCTTGGTCTTGTCATTAGGAATAATGGGTATTAGGATTAGCTCTTTAATCACAACTAAGATTCACAGATGGTATGAACCTAACATCTTCAAATTATCAAATTATTAACTAGTATTTATATGTAACAGGTTTAGATTAGGGTAACAAAGAAGCTGAGACACCGAGGAGGAGTGGATTTCAAGGAAGCAAGATGCATGCATCCAATTGTTGGTAATCATATGTAATATCAATAATCCTATTCCCAGGAAATAAAAATAATTAAAACAAATAAATTGTTTTACTGCCTCCTATGAGGTTATTGTATTAATCTATCTAACCCCCCCACACACACACCCCCTACAATAAAAAAACAATCCTTTTTTTCCACCTGAAGGAGCACAATTAAGGCTGAGAATTACAGGGATGGCACAAAAGCCAAAATCTTCATTTATGGATATAACTTGATTGATTGTGTCTGGATTACACAAACCAAACAAGGTCTGAAAAATAGATATCTTGCTGAATTAAAAACATAAAATAGCTAAACATTACTATTTTTGGGAAAGCAATCTTTTACAATTTTTTGAACAACGACCATGATTTATATTCACATAAGGAATTGCAAATCTAAAATATGCTTGTGCTCTCTATACCAGTCTGTAACACCAGTATCTTCAGTTAATTGAATGTATTAACTCAAAGCAAACCACTGTTATTACCATTTTTTCTTTATTACTTTTTATATTTCCATTAACAGATTTGCATTGGAGTTGGTTTATAGACAAAGGGTTACCTAATATGATTATGTTTTGATCCAGGAAACGGGGACCATTTAAAAAAATATTTTTTTTTTTCATGTGCTTCACTTTTTAGACACTCTTCGATGTTTTTTGTGATCAGTATGCTGCAATGCTGATATGTTGCAGCATATTACATATTTACTGTATTTTCATTACATCATGCCACAATGGTGGCTGTAAGCAATGGTTGTATGCTGTGCGATACATTAAGTTCATACTGTATAGAGAGGGTTCAGGTCCTCATCTGAAAGGTTGCATTGAACCCTTGTCAATTAGCATCAAATGAACACTTATATTTCAGCCCAATGGGGCAGATTTATCAAGCTGTCTGAAAGTCAGAATATTCCTAGTTGCCCATGACTACCAATCACAGCTCCCCTTTAAAATATTCATGAGCACTGGTAAAATGAAAGCTGAGCTGTGATTGGTTGCATTTCATTTTTTTTTGTGGATATATGAAGACAATAGGCTTGATCTGGAAGGCTGTCCCTGCTGTCCATCCTAGTTGGATGTGATGTAACCTAGCCAGATATAGTTAAAGGGCAAGGTCACTTGTCAAGCACTGAGAATGATACCTAAGCAAATGAGTCAAGGATAAGAGGAGTCAAAAGGTCGGAAAGTAGAGAAATACTCATCATAGAAAAAGTTAGAGTGGAGATAGCTTGGCCCTTTTTAAGCAAAAAAAAAGCTTACACTTAAGCTGCACACAGTCACAAAAACATATGGATATTTTTGTAAGTTTTATGACATCATAAAAAAGATTGCAATCCAGCACGCCAACGAATAGTAAAATAAAGTGTTTTACCATGATTAAGACTTTAACCAAAATAAGCATAAAGCGAGGGGTGTGGGCATAGAATCTCTATCTCAGATAACCCCCCACTATTTTCATATAATACAACCAAACTGTTGAATATACTTAAAAGATAATAAGTCAGATAAGTGCCAAACAAAATAGACCTTATTAAATAAACAAGTGGATGGCAATACAAAAGTAGCAATAAAAGTATGAAAACAGAGAGTGCCAAAATAAACACAAAATCATGAGCCAATTGGGGGAATCAGACCTGGTATATGAGACATGGCATCAGTCTGAGTCTTATATGGAGATACCCAAAGTAAAGGCGAAACATTATACCTCATATGGAGTTAACACCGAAACATAATTACCTATGTCAGTCTAACAGGCACACGCTGTACACCACTCTCTGTTTTCATACATTTATTGCTACTTTTGTATTGCCGTCCACTTGTTTATTTAATAAAGTCTATATTGTTTGGCACTTATCTGACTTATCATGATTAAGACTTTGTAAAGTCGAAACGCTTTGGTGTAAGGGTTTCTACGTATATGCACCATGGAATTTTAATCTTAATAAAAGGACTTTCACTATTCATTAGAGTGCTGGATCACAATCTTTTTCTTCTTCTGCGGCACCTGCTTCTGGACGAAGGTCTGTGTATACTCCGGATGTGGAAGGATCAGGTGAGATGAGTATATGGACTTGATTTATAAGATCATGGAAGGCAGCAAATGGCACGTCTATATAAATAAAAACTGCTTACCACTCATAACACCCATTTTAGCAAGCCAGCACAATGTAACAGAGAAGTGGAAGAGCGCTACGCTACAGAATATTGACCTTCCTTTAGTTCACCTTGATGTTGTTCTGCCAGATTCACTCCTCCACTGCTATTCAACCACATGGGTAAAGTCCAGCGCATTACAGTGGTGTCAATGTTGAAATGTACACAGCTACATATTGACGCTAGTTACAAATCCAAGGATACGACGGCCCTCGCTGATACGATCCACAAACTTTATTTAGCGTACAGGCAAGCAGACATGTGAGGACCCCGAGGTCCAAAAGGCAACAGGCTGTTTCGCGATACTAGCGCTTTGTCAAAACCTCCATATTGACGCTAGTTAACCTGCTTAACTCTCGCCAAGAAAGCAAAAAGTATCATGTACTACTGACTATGCTGTATGTAGAAATAAAGTAAAAAAAACATCCATATCTTGCCACTGTTCCTGAGAAGCTATTTTATGGTTTTAAAACCATATACATTTTACATTTCAAAGAAGACGTGTATCAGATCTGTAATAGATACTTCATTGTTTCCTGTAAGGCTAGCTAGAACTAATAAAGGATCCATTACAGATTTGCAATGCATCTTCTTTGAAATATAAAACTTTTATGGTTCTACGGAATATCACCCAGCTCCAAAGGGCAGCGTCCACTAAAGGAAAACCAAAAAAGGTGAGACCAACCTATTTTCAATACATTTTATCCATAACCTTATTACAATATCAGAGCCTGCCTGTTTCAATTTTCTCTTTTATTTACTAGTATTTAGTGAGTGGCCACACAGAGAAAAAGAGGAGGAGGGGTAAATCGAGCAAGGTGAGGGCAAAAAAAAAAATCTTGCCTGGTGGCAGAACCCTTTAGGAGACAAAAGAGTGTCTTACTCTAATGCAGGCAATTCTGGTGCTCATGGCCCAGAAAAATGTATTGCACCCTATGCTATACAGCTATCGTCACCGCTCTGTACTGCAGGGACACCACCTGCATGTCTGTACAGAGCCACAGGTGGCAGAAGAGCCCGTGGAGAGCCACCAATGTGAATGAAAATAATCATTTGTACAGAAAGTATACAGTGTACACCAGTAGAACCATAGCTAGCCTCTCATGTTATAGATGGAATGCACCAAAACAAAAAAAATGAGAGAAGAAAGTCAGTATCAATACTTTAAGATGAAGAGCTGTATTAAATACAAAAAATGTTAAAATCAATAATTCATAAAATTGTGTATTCCAGGTAGGACACTGGGAACCAATCAGGTAATATCCCCACAGTAATATGGCAACAATACATATATAGACTTCTGACAATTTCCAATAAATAACATATATTGCAAGTAATGATGTAATGGGTCTGATATTTGAAAAACAAAAGCCCATTAGTGCTGTACAACATCACATATAAGCATAAGTAGTAACAGTATTCCACCTCAACGCACGTTTCAACCCCTGTAGGTCTTTCTCAAGGAGTCTTAAGGATGCTGTATGTAATCAGTTAAAGAGGATGCAGTATATATTTTTTTAAATGTACAGTGTTGTTATCCAGGTGACATTATACTGTAAGTGACTCTGGTATTTTTAGGTGTACAGTGTGTGGATTTTCTGCACAGAGCTGAAGACATCTAGCAGCAAATTCAGCAGTGATAAGTCACAGCTGGGAGAAATTCTAATGAGACCTCTTCCTAATGAAGCGAATTGTGATCTATAAGGTACTACCACCAATGCTTCTCAGAATATGCTGTCAATCACAGAGTGTGGGGATGTTATCAATTGTTAGTAAAGTTTTCCATTTTCTAAACACAATGTGGGTACTTTGTGTATATATTCAGTAAGCTGAATATGGCAGGGGATCAGAAGTTATGGTTTCGCCTCACCCTGCAAATAGGCTAGAATGAGCCCTACATGAAGAAAAATTCACTACAGTTCATTGAACTTTTTTCTTCTTCCTTGTACTTTTCATAGATCATTGCAGGAAATAATAAAGAGAACTGAAAGGCCTTGATTCCCAAATTGGTTCCCTGAGCTCTCACGTATTGCATGTAGGGCCCAATATAGCTACACAAGCTGCAGAAATGGTAGGTCTGTTTATGGCATAGCAATTGCCATACTCCAGGACAATAGCAAATCAGTAGAAGTTAAGTAGATAAATTGTGGTTTACTTTGGAGAAACGCCAGTCCAAAATTAACTTTAGTCAATCTTCAGGTGGAAAGCAATAACTTGTCGTATCAAACCCATCAAGTTCCCAATTATTAATAAATACTATTACAACAAACATATTGGGACCAACAAGCTGATTAAATATCAGGCTGCACTTCTTTCTTTACTAGACCCTTTCCTAGAATAAGAAAGTTGCATAAAAAGTGTCTCTAAATATGTCAGAAAACAACACACCAGAAAATTATTCCTGAAGCCCACGCTTTGTAATTTTCAGCAATGGAGAGACTTAATTTCTATAGGTCCTCCTTCTATTAAAAAAATGTGTTTATCCTAAAAAAGTCAGAGAAGACCAAAGATGGCTTTCAGGATAGTCACTTTTAGGATTTTTGAGAAGGTAGATGTTTCAAACAACTTTTCTTTGTGCTTAAATGTTCTACTTTAAGAATTGGTATAGCAAAATGAGACCAAAGAATTTACCTAAAGTATATACAGTTGAAAACAGAAGTTTAGATGCATCGCTTAAGAAAATACAGTGGCCACTACCATTACCTCTACATCGTGACTGAATAATTCCTTCTTATTGATACCTAAAAGCATATACAATAAAATACAATAATAAGCTGCATGTCATAAAAATGATAAACAGTATATTTATCTGATGACTTGCTGTTTTTTTTTCTATAGCTCCCCCTGTAGTGTGGGACCTCTTGACAAGCAGTAATTATTCTTCTCCATTATGCAGAGAACTTCATTAAAACTAATCCAGCTGTGACCTCTCTCTGTAGAATTTGCTACCAGAAGTTTTTAGCTTTTGCAGCTTATCTACCCACTGCACCCCTAAACATAGCACAGTCACTTACAGGATAGTGTTGCCTGATATATAAAGCAGTAATGTACAGCTTCCCTGCTCTCTTGCCCCCCTGCAATACACAGTATTATACTGTACTACCCTGCATCTCTGTTACACAGCAGCCATTACGGCCCCTCAATATACAAGACCTCCTAATATACTGTCTGCTCCCATCTCGCCCCTTTATACAACACCTGCCAATACACTGTGCCCTTCAATTCCGCCACCTCTATACAGTGCTCCCCCTCTATATAGTATTCCCAGTCCCATCCCACTCCACCTCTATATAGCACAGTTCAGCTAAAAGTGCCCCTTTTATGCAGTCCTCTTCTGTAAAACAAACCCCACTATGTAGATCCCCCTTCCTTACAATGGACCTTTCCTTCTACAGTGGGTACAGAAAGTATGCCGATATGTAGATATTTTTGTTAATTTATTAAACAAGAAAAACTGAAATATCATATGGTCAAAAGTATTCAGACCTTTTTCTTAGTATTCAGTAGAAGCACCTTTTGAGT
This sequence comes from Engystomops pustulosus, assembly GCF_040894005.1. NCBI lineage: Eukaryota > Metazoa > Chordata > Amphibia > Anura > Leptodactylidae > Engystomops > Engystomops pustulosus. The sequence continues at coordinate 74,665,651 of NC_092415.1, forward strand.
TAGTACAGCCACGAGTCTTCTTGGGAATGATGCAACAAGTTTCTCACACCTGGATTTGGGGATACTCTGACATTCTTCCTTGCAGATCATTTCCAGTTCCCTCAGGTTGACTGGTGCGAGTTGTTGGACATATTGGGACCAACAAGCTGATTAAATATCAGGCTTCACTTCTTTCTTTACTAGACCCTTTCCTAGAATAAGAAAGTTGCATAAAAAGTGTCTCTAAATATGTCAGAAAACAACACACCAGAAAATTATTCCTGAGTCCAACCCACTTTGTGGCGGGCTCTGGTGAATACTGGGTCCACCACCAACAACCCTGACACAAAGCACTATGGAAGACGTTTTCATCCAGGATATCTCTGTACTTGGCTGCATTCATATTTCCTTCAATTGCAACCAGTCGTCCTGTCCCTGCAGCTGAAAAACACCTCCAAAGCATGATGCTGCCACCACCATGTTTTACTGTTGGGATTATACTTGGCAGGTGATGAGCAGTTCGTGCCTGGTTTTCTCCATGCACACACCGCTTAGAATTTCTCAGTCTGAAATTAAAATAGTCTTACGGTCTACCAACAAGTTTTGTCAGGTCCGTGCATGGAACAGCTAAGACTTATGGGGCCTATCATTGTTTGAAAGCCAAAACCAGGTTAGGGTTCAAAAACAAGAAAAAGTATTTTTACATTATAATTTTTCTTTGTAAATTTTATTCTTGGTGTAGGGACAAAATAGCTTGCAGTATACTGCCTTGTGAACATACCTTTAAAGGGGTTTTGAAACCAGAATAATTGCTAGAAAATACTACTGAGACTAAAATTTATATACATTAATAAATATGATAAAAGAAATAGTACTTACCCTTCAAATCCCCTGCTATACTATTATAGCCGCTATGGTGAACTTGATTGAAGTTTGGCTAAAGCTGTCGTATCAACCTATCACATAACAATAAAAAAATCAATATGGGAAAAACTATATTGTTAGCAAACAAGGGGGTAAGGAGATGACCCAAGTTTGAAAGATTTATCAAAAGAAATTAAACTCCAGGCCCAGCTTTTTCTGGGGGGTAAATTTTCTATGTACTGTATGCCACTGATAATACTGCGGATTTATCTAGAAATTACTATCATACAAGTACTCATATCCATGCACAGTTCATACCCCACTAGCTTTGTTTCAGACTATAGAAACCCAGAGTTCTACATTGTGTTGTGGACTTGTATGCATGTGAACATTTGATTACCATGCATCCATTGCAAGTAAATTGGAAAACTGCACTATGCATCAGCTGCTTTAAAACACTTCTATAGATTTTTTTTCTCTTTAATTCCCTTATCGTTTTTATTTATTTGGTTAATGGTATTGAACAGATTTTAGTCTTAAGACCTCATTTAGCAGGGTTTATACAGTCTATAAGAGATGTAACCCTTTGTTGGCAACGCCGATGAGTCTTAAATGAAAATCTAACATCTACTATCATATCTGTTGTTTTTCTTTTTATGAGAACACAGCCACTGGATTTACACTCTTACTGAAAGTGCTACCGCCCTGGCCCGCATTCTGCTATAAATAGATACCACGAATAAACTACACAGCATAGGGCTTAAAAATAGGAAGTGACGGCTATCTATTTCGTTTGGTCCATTTAACCTAGGCAGTCTACATGACATGTATTAAAAGGTTGCATCTATAACACTGTCTTTTCCTGTTGGATTTCCTCCCTTTTCCCTATCTTAATTCCTCCATCACTGGTTTCAATATGACAAGTTTGCAATCTACAATAGTGTCCTACGTTACTGTCTAAGATGCTTTGAGTCTATGGCTTATATAACTGTCCATTTGTGTTTGTAGCTTACTATTGTTAATATTAGGACTTTAATTTTGGTGACTAACCCTACCAATCTCAAAGAATATAAGTCAAAGAATCCGGTTGTGGATTCCCCATGAGGGAAAATGTGGTCCCATGCAAACTCATTAAAGGACATCTACCACCAGGATGAAGGATTGTAAACCAAGCACACTGACATACTGCTGTGTGTCCCCTCTTCTTTAAGCTTTCTATACCCTTGTTTTTAAGAGAAAAAAGCTTTACTTATTATGCAAATGAGCCTGAGGAGCTCCAGGCTCCATTAACACCTATGGAGCCCAGAGCCCCTAAGGCCCATTTTCATAATTTCTGAGGACTTTTTTACTTCAAAACAAGGGTAAAGGAATCTTAAAGAAGAGCACATCCTGCCAGGTGGAGCACACACCATCGAGTTCTGTGCTATCTTACTGTAGGGGAACCATTCTACATTATTATGGGGTCTGTGCCTCATTACTAATGAGCCCTGTGCTACACTAATATGGGGGTACAGTACCATATTGCTCCTTTGCTATATTACTAAGCTGCTCCTGCTCTATATTACTAAGTGGGTCCTGTGCTACATTACTAAGTGGGGTCCTATGTTACATTAATATGGGGTGTCCTGTAATATATAACTATGGGGAAATGCTGGGCTACATTACAATGAGGGCTTTGGGGGCTACAACATAACTGGGGCTGCTGTGTTAGCTCAATTAATGAATAGGTGCTAAATATGAATTATTGAGGGGGAAACTATACTTTACAATATTGTATATCAAATTAAAGGGTAACAGTGTATTAAATGTATATAAGAGAGACATTGTCATCAGTTTTGAGGGTACTATGCAGCACTGTCGGATATACTCGTTATCAAAAAGACATTATACTGACTGTGATGATTTTAGGGACAGGCAGAAGGTGGATCTTTGTGCCTAGTGCCTCTGAGAAAGCTATTTCATGTGATTTGCTGTATTCCTATTTTCCGGTTCCTTTCCTGACATTGACTATGTGCTGCCTGTCCTGACCTCTGGGCTCTGGTGAAAACCAGGTGCCCCTTAGACTCCACTCCCAGGTGTTAGCTTATGCCATCACTAGCAGTGGTACAGAGGATCCACTACCTCAGATCCTGACATTACCCTACTGCATGAACCTATACAGTGGAGGACAGCTAGGTGTTGAGAGGGGGCATCGGAAAAGCCATAAAAAATTCACTGGAATTTTCCTTTATGTTTAAAAAGTGATCATACCACCAAAACCACCCAACCATCCCAGATTCAGCGTGACAGTCCTAATTTTGGCCTCCATCCCAATGTCCCGGGACATAAACTTATCGAAGGAGTTCAATACATTGATGATATCAAGAGCCGACAGCTCTTGGCAATGTCACCATTCCATTGAGGCTGTGGCGCAGGAGTCAACATGTGTATTGTGACATTATGTATGGCTTCAGTGCTACACACAACAAAATAGGAGAGCTGCTGCATGGGAGTGGGGAGAAGCAAGTATTTGGTGTTTATTATTTTTTATTCTGTTCTGTAGGAACAGAATAATGGGTTGCTTGGCACAATATGAGGGGAGCTGGGCACAATAAAAGGGGACCACAATATGAGGTGGAGCTAGGCACAATATGAAGGGAGCTGGGAGCATATTATAAGGGGAGTTAAGCACAATGTGAGGGAGAGCAGGGAGCACCCCTTTATACTGTGCCCTCAGCTCCCCCTTAAAAAAATATTAAAACCAGGTACTTCCCATTTCATTGCAGCTGCTCCTCTTTTATTCTATGTGTAGCACTGAAGCCATAATGAAGGCATAATATGAGGGAGCCACAATGTGGGGAGTGCTGGCAGAAGCATAATGTAATGGGGAGGAGCGACAACATTGTGACAGGGAGTTGTGGGGGTACTAAGGGAGGAATTATACTGAAAGTGGGAAAAGGGATGGATGTGGGAAAGGGGATTGATCAAAAGGGATGAATATTTTTTTCCTTAAGGCAGAAAATTTTGATCTTTTTTTATCTCCACATCTCCACAAAAGTTAGGAGATAAGCAAAATCATCATAAAACTGTTCCTTACTAAAACCCCACTATTTAAATATCTCACTTTAGCTCTGATCTCAGTACTGTTATCAATTTAATGCAGCGTATGAAAGTCTAAGGTCAGTTGTTGTTGTAAACATAGGGCACCGCTTCATATTAGAACAATAAGCTACCCGCATGAGAGCATATTTTACAATATAGCCTTCGTCCCTGATTGTAATCCCTGAATTCCTTAGTGTAAATGAGGGAAAATATAAAAAAAAACTAATAAAAATAATTCATATTCAGTATATTTTACTACGTCATAGTCATTTGCAATTGTTTTCCAATAGCATCCAGGTAATTCTCACTAAACATTATTTTTCTGACCTATTTGTCACCTAGAAAAAAACCTGTAAGGCAACAAAATTCATCTATAGGGCCCCCTCTTCCATAACTTTGGATTAACTCAGATACAGTGATAATGCAGACTGAGTATGGGGTAGATCAGGGCCACATCTGCCATGCACAATCTCAGGCAGCAAATTGCAAAGCTCTGAAAATACTACTGGCAGAAAATTTCCAGTAGTATGGACTTGCCAAAATGCTGTCAAGTCCATACTAAGAGGAAAAACTATTACATCTGCGTCTTTATGACACAATGCAATTGAAATGCAGAATGGTGCAGTACAGACCCGCTCATCTGCACCGATCTGCATGACACAGGCTGGCACAGGCTGGACGACAGCAACCTGGTTCTGCAGGTGAGTATTAATTTTATTAGTATTTACAGGCCCCTTGTAAAATATCTATGGGGATGGGGCCTTCCTGAATATATCATCTATTGGTATACTATCTGTATAAACTACCTATGGGGGTACAACCTGTATATATTGTCTATGGGGCTTCTGCCTTTGTATACTATCTATGGGGGTGAGGGAGCTTGCCTGTGTATACTATCTATGGGTGGGGGGCCTGCCTTAATATACTATCTATGGGGGTGGGGGGCTGCCTGTAATAATGTCTATGGGGGTCCTGCCTGCAGAAAGTTCCTATGTGGTTGGGGGACTTGCCTGTATAGAATACCTATGGAAGTGGGGAGCCATGCTGTATATACTTTCTATGTGGGTCCTACCTTAATATAATATTGTCACGGATCGTAGGGACGAACCGTCAGAGAGTCTCTGTGGGAAGAGTCTGTGGACTCCCTGGACCACCACGGGAAATGATGGTACTAGCCCCGGAGTCTAAGTGGCCCCTGGTCTTCACCAGAGCCTGCCGCAAAGTGGGATGGTCTTGCTTCGGCAGGGAGCCAACAAGTCGTTCCACGGGTGCGACCACAGTGGCAGCCAAGGTACGGAAGCAGACAACAGGAACCACAAGATGGCACAGGAACCACAGGAATAGATCACCAGAGCTGGAAACAGGAACAGACGGCAGGATGACAGGACCTCGGCAGGATGGCAGGACCTCGGCAGGAATACAGGACCGCCACAGGAACACAAGACCGCAACAAGAACACGGGAACGCCACAGGAACACAGGACCGCCACATGAACACAGGACCGCCACATGAACACAGGACCGCCACAGGAACACTCGGAGGAACACTGGTGTACAGACACAGGAGATCTTTCACTTCAGGGAATGACTTGAATATTTGGCAGTGAGTGAAGGGAGGTTCCCGATTATAAGGGCGAGCTGGATTAGCCAGTGCCAATTAGGAGGACGCTGGCCCTTTAAAACAGGACAAGTTGGTGCGCGCGTCCTAGCAGCAGGAGCGCACGGGCTAGAGTGGAAGCCGGCGTGCAGCCTGGATGGGGAACAAGTTGCATCAGGAGCCAGGAGAGGCTAGTACAGGCCTGGGGAGCAGGGGCATCATTCACACAGGAGGACACGGGTTCACCTGCGATCCGTACCGAGGATCCCGTGTGTAAACGCGACAAATATCTATAAGAGTGGGGGGGTGGGGGCCTGTCTGTAAATAACACCTATGGAGGTGGGTCTGCCTGTGTTATCTATTTATGGGTGAGGGATCCTGATTATATATACTATCTGTGAAGGGGACTGGCTGTATATACTAATTATGAGGTTTCTGGCTATACATACTATCTATATATTAATTAGCAGGTCTTGTATACATAAATATTGCAATAAAATTTGGGTACTGTACATATTTTATTTATTCAGGAACTATATATCAAATGTTTTATTTGTAATGACAGGGGTATCAATTATTTAGGAGAACTGTTATCCAGGTGACATTATATTTTTAATAACTGTGGTATTTTTAGGTGCACAGTGTGAGGATTTGCTTCACAGAGCTGAAGACATCTGGCAGCAAATTTAGCAGCTATAAGTCATGGCCAGGAAAAAGTGTAATGAAGTCCTCTTCCTGATGAACGGATTGTCACCCGTAAGTTACTAGATGTCACTAATGTATGTGTCACTGACTGACCTACTATTGTGTGAGACAGCATCAGCATGTGTAGTGTTACAGTGATTTGTTGGCGCTGTGTGAGGATGTACTCAATTGTTAGCAATGTTGTCAGCATTTTTTGAACAGGTTTTAGATGCTATTTATAGATTTCCTGGTGAGCCAACAAAACAGGGGATCAGGGATGGGCTGATTGGGGGGGGGGTGGCGGCGTCATTTCAACAAAAAGGATAGAATCGGCCTTGGGGTAGAGGAGAAGTAACCAGAAGAATAATCGGAAAAACAACAGTTACAAAAAGGTAGTAAGGTATAGTAGGGACAAGGACTGTAAAGAAGATAATGCAAGAGGGTAATTAGAGACAGATACATTTCAGTTCAAATTTAAGAACAGGATAAGAAAATAAAAACATGGTGCTGAGGCCAATGCACAAATTTATCAAGTACACCACCTGATACTTAGATTGTTATGACTTGATTTTTACCACATAGATTGGACCACTGCAGACAATGACATAAGCCGACACCTGGGAACGGAGTCTATGTGGTACCCGGTTTTCACAAGAGCCTGCCGCAAAGTGAGTTCGACTTGCTGTGGCGTGGTACCACCAGGTCGCTCCACAGGTGCAACTTTGTCCGTGGTGGCAGCCGAAGCGAGTCATGCGGTAGAATGGTGGTCAGAGACAGGCAGGAGGTCAAGACAGGCAGCACAGGTTCAACGTCAGAGGCAGAGCAGAGGGTCAGGGCAGGCAGCGGAGAAGCGAGATCAGGAACAAAACCGGGTCACAACGGGAAAGGAGTCTGAAGGCAGGAGATATGGGACACAGCTTTTTAAATGGCATGGAAGCTCAAAGATCTGGCAGGGGACACAGGAAGGGCCCGGGAATTCAACAGGGAAGGCTGCCAGTCAGCGCAAAATATGGGCACGCTGGCCCTTTAAATCTCAGAACACCAACGTGCACACCCTAGGATTCGTTAAGGTAAGTTAAACTCCACTCACAACTACTACTTTTTATAAACTATTTGATTGTACAGCACTTCATATAAAGGACATAAAGGCATTTCCGCTCCAAAACCTGGATCACCTAATGAAAACATTGTGATGCTGAACTGTATGTAATAAAAGAAATAATTTACACTAATGATGTAAATAAAGAAGCAGCAGGAACAAGGAAGAAAGGCGTTCATTCTGCTGTTAACTGGTCATAACTGATAGATAAGAAGTTTGTAAGTGATCAGAATTTTCTACAATATAAATTAGATTTTTCTATGTAAACAGTACATGATTCATTTCCAGTATGCTATACATTGCCAGTTTACCGCATGCTCCAGCATTCATTCATTCTGCTACTCTTAGCCTACTCTCAACTTGTTAAATCAGAACATTGGACATATATTTGGCAATGTGACTTGCGAAATCCGTGCACAGCAAATTGTGCAATTAATTACATATACCCAAATGAGTGATATAATATACTTAACATCTAATTTTCTAAGAAACTGTCTCGAAATTAATATACTGCATTTGTCACACATGGCTTTATACAGATTCCGTTACAATGAAGTACATTTGTAGAGTCCATGTCTGTTTATGAGCAGATCTTTTTTAAAGCTTCTATTTCATCAGAATGTCCTAAACGTTATGATCATAGTAAGCTTGGACTGTTTGCATACAAGCAATAAACAGGCATGTTAGTAGGAGTACGGCTTATTAAATGGGGATTTATGAATGCCTCCGTGACAGCCTTGAGTATGGACAGAAATCCTGCAGCAGATGTAGGCTATTAATTAGCACCCTGTAAATGCAGTCAGTACGGTTTAATACATGTGATACTACAGAGGATAATGTCTGAAGAGGCACTTTAACTGAGTAAAATTGGACCTTTTTTTAAATATACGCTGGCTTGCGGAAATCTCTAAATTTCTACGCCTATCTAATTTACCATTTACAAAGGAGGAAGATTAGGTCAATGATACTGTAGGACTCTCTTACAATTCACAAGTACAATAATTTAAAAGTGTACTTAGTGCTAGGCGTTAAACATTTAAACGCGCGATTTAGAGCATTACAGGGAAATTGCTTAACCATTCTGTTCAGTTTTATATGCAGTTTGTTTCCTGTCAATTGTGGTGATGAACTTTGTAATGGAAAGCTAATGCCCAGTGGTTGTTAATAAGGGTTGTGAGAAAGCCAAGGAACAAACAACTAGCACTTCATCTTACTCCATACAACGGGATTGTCTTAGCCCTGTGGAGAACATGAAGGCTAAAATGGGAAGTTTCTATAGAAGTTAACTCCTTCTGCTTACATTAAGACATTAGAAATCTTGTTTTACACACATCTACATGAGCACATATTATTTTTCCTGAAGCAAAGGATTTCGGATTTATACCAATGTTGTTCCAACAAGGTCTATGACTAGAATACAATGACTACCACAGTAAAATTCATAAGATATAGACTTTGATTGTCTATGTGAAAACTGCATTTATTATAAGAATAATATATAACACTTTAACCTTAAATTCCATAAGAATGTCATCTGTTTATGCAGATCCACAAATAAAAAATAAGAACAGAAAGCAGGCATGTTATTTCACTCCCTGAAGGGATTTTTGTTAAACGGCAAACACAAGTGTGTCACCCATGTGCCATTAGTATTTTCATATTTCCAAAGACTTCTAGGCAACCCAAGCAGTCTACAGTCTCCTACTGGATCAATAAAAATCACGCTCATGAGCATGGGCTCATTGAAACTACTGTGTCAGTGCACCCCCCACAGAGAACAATGTTCATGTGCCTAAAGCTTTAACTTATGAAACCTTGTATGTTTCAAAATCCTTATTCACATAACTTTTTTTTTCTGCTCTAGACTTCTCCAGCTGTTCGGGGCCAGATGTGGTTGACAGCTATCATTGCATCTTTGGTATATTTCTCTGTTACCCTATTACCAATGAGTCTTTTAGTTCTTCTCTCCCTAGCAGTCAATTTCAGTAAATAACTCTCCCATTCTCTTATTGTGCACAGACATTGCTGATGGAATCTACACCTATAGAGTGTCAAATATGACCTTGTATCAGTGACCTTATGTTGTATGGCCATCAAGGATCTGTCAACAAAATAAGGGAAGACACACATAAATGTTTCAGCAACACCCCAAGCATAAAAAAATGTACTATTTAAAGTAGTCTAGGGTTCTTCTGGCAGATGATGGGGAACCAATACAATAATAGAGTCCCAGGGTAACACTGTGAATGGTATTGTTATATTGAGCTGCCCTTGCACAAACCATACACATGTGGAATGCCATCATCCAAAGAGATTCCACATATTTTATCTTTTTCCTCTACCTATACATCTGTGTTAGATGATTATAAAGGGAAACAGCTCATATAAACTAAACATAAGGCCATGTAGGTTTTTTGCTGTTGTTGTTCCCCATTCTGAATTAAGATGGTAGGATTACAGGTTGTAGTTAAACCTGACTGCTTATTCAACCTCTTCTACTATGAAACCACAGCTACAACATCCAATTGAGTGTGTATTAAATAGTTAATATTATAAAGAACATTATTGAATGAAATGTTAACTACTGAGAACCGTGGGAGAAGGTAAAGGTGGTTTATTACCATTCTGCTTTCCGCACTACATAACACTGATGTGTTGCTGCCTCTATACTCCCGGTGGTCACATGATCACTAAGTGGTTGGGTCAGAACAGCCACATCTGCTGCTATATGGAAGTTGCCCTTAAGGATGCCCCAGTTACAGTGGAAAATTAATTTAAAAAATTGAAAATAAAAAAAATTGTAAAAGTGTGGGGAAAAAAAACAACTGTTCACTTTAAACTATCTCTAAATGTCATGAAAAAAGGCATAAAAATGCACCGAAAAATAATGCTATGGCCCTTAAACTATTACTGTATGTCTGTAAACTTGCCAAAGATTCCGATCCTTTTTCAGGCATCTTCATGGAGGAAGTCTGTTTTTCACATGTCAGACCATCATCTGCATTCATAGCCTGCAACATAAAAGATAAAAAAAATTGCGACAATTATACTTCAATGGCGACTTCAGTGTAAAATTATTGCTTGGTTCTAGTTTTATAGTACTACATTTTACATCAGATTCATTGACAATTGTAACCAGTAGAATAAAACTAAATATTATACATTGCTCTTAAATAGGAGAAATGGAAACCATGCATAGCAAACTACCCACCAGGAAATGGTTGGTCTACATTACATTATACAACAGGGAATTAACACTATACACTATGCTCTCCAACAGGGAATAGCTCACTATTTATTAAAGTCACCACCAGGGACAGGGACAATATACACTGCCTTTCAAAAAAACGTCACCATTCATTAAACTTTTGGCTATATCATATTGATCATCCATTAGTGAGAAACTCAAAGGGAGAACATAAAAATGAATTAATGTAAATCATATTAAGTATACTTTATCAAAGATCTAAAACAATAGTACATTTGGAGTAAGAAATACATTGTAAACATGAAAGTCTATTAATGACTTTATTAATTTAGTAATAATAATAATTCCTTTTGATATAGCGCACACAGATTACTCAGCACTACACAGAGCTTGCCAGATCAGTTGTAGGACATGTAGTATTAACTTATATGCCTCTAGTTCATAAGAAGATCTACAACAATGTGCTGTCATTTCCAATGACTCTTATTCTATCTTACTTTAAAAGCAAGTGTTGATTTCTCGAGGTTTGACCTGTATCTTCCTGTAATCCTTTTAGTGGAGGAGTAATCTGTGACTGGATTCTCTCCAGGTTTATCTGCTAACATTGAATGAGTTAATACATCCTTAACCTTCCAGAGAGATTACATCTATTATTATATTATGGTGCATTGTCATTTTGACTCAGGCTTTTAAATGCTGAACAAAAATATTACTATAATGGGTTCTGAAGATTCCAGCTTCTTATAATGAAATAAGTATGTGGCAATTTGACAGAGGAGCAGATAGATAGAAGTCAGCTTCTTATGACCTTGGACCCTGTAACTTAATCCCTTTATCCCAGGCAGTATAAAAAGACTAGGTGCTATCAGTGTCTGCAAGTTTCCATCAGATGTTAATGCTTTAACTGAACTATTATGAACTCTCATAAACCTACAGATCCATACAATAAGTGATCCATATGGGGGACTAGTTACACATATATATAGAATTTGTCAGTTTGTTTTTATTATGTCAATATTTGCTTTTCCTTCATTAAAAATAAGAAAACATTTGTGAGTACATTCAAATTCGGCGCATTCATTGTATGATTATGAGGGTCCATTCACACGCAGTATGCCCACTGTGCGGGCATACCGCCGTGTGCTGGAGAGGAGGAGGAGGTGACCCCTCCTCTCTCCATAGAGCATGCTCTATCTTTTTGCGGTGTGCGGGTCAGATCAGTGCTACACACCGAGCCCTGAATTGCTTGATGCATTAAAAGGTTTGTCTAGAGGTCGAAAACATAGATGCTTTCTTCCACAAACAGCAACACATCTGACCATAGTTTCAGTTAGCAGGCAGCACCCACGGTCAGGAGAGGAGATGATTTTGGAAGAATGCAGCCATTTTTTTTTCAAACCCCAAACAACCCCTTTAACTTGGGTGTTTTGGTTGGCATTGGATATAACCATAAACTCAGCCTTAACTATAATTCGGCAGGTCTTCCTATCAGCTCTGATTTCTCACACATGAACACACATCTCCTGTACTACAGGGGGAGGAGGCAAAAATCACTAGAGCCACAGGCACTTCCTGTACAGCAAGGTAAAGAGGAGAGCAGCTCTACAAATAAGATGTGTCGTGATCCGAAGGGGTAGGAGGCACAGCAGTGTTGAGTCTGTGTTTAATTGATTAGGTGAGATAGCAATGCTGAGTTTGTTATTAGCGATCTTATATCCATCTAATGACTCCGATGTGTCTTATTTCTCTTTTTCTATGTGTCAGATATTAGTAGAATGTTCAGAAGCTAAATGAAAATGTAAAATATTTTAATGGGGCCCACCTCTGTACATCATAGCTTGCTTTCTAGTCATTGCCTTGGACTGCTATGGTCTTAGGAGCCCTCTCAGTAACCTGCAGGACTGGTCTTTGTCTTTAACTTATGCCATTCAAGCTCTGTGAGCAATATTAACTAATAAAATTGGGCCTGGGGGTCGACCAAGCTCAGGGGCTCACTGATAGATCCACCTGTTCACTTGTGGTCCAAACCTGTCTCCAGCCTGTACCATGATTATCTAAGAACATTGTCACACAGCAAGAGGAGATTGTAGGATAGGAGGATGGGCACAAGCATAGCACAAGCAAATCAGGAAGTGTCTGCTCAGCTAAAGACCGCCCAAGATCTGAATCAAACAGCGAGAATCGGATGTAGTGATAGGAGCAAAAGCGGCAACAAAACTGAGTAAAATTGCAAAATAAGTGGTAAAAGTTATCTTTATCATGTAAGCATAGCTAGGGATTAAGATTTGAGGACTTTCTTTTATGGTCAAACCCCTATAATAACAACTTATGGCCCAGCACAGTCATGCAACACCTGAAGTTACTTTTCACCTTCCTGACATGGCCCATTTAAGCAAATGGGTTCAAATTTGCTCAAAGTGGTTATAACTTTGGAATGCTTTAACATATCCAGTTGATTTTTTTCTTCTGACAAATTTTAGTTTATGTTAGTTGAAAAATTTTGGTGATATGTTTTGCGTTTATTTATGGAAAAAATGATATTTGGAAGTTTTGGGAAAATCTGGAAAAAAGGTTATACAATCTTTATTTATTTATTTTTTTACAATTTGGACATATGAGGTCTTATTTTCTGTGAGATGCACTTTACAAATAATTCACTTTAGTGAGTCTTTACTATTTGATTCAATTTTACTGACTATTGAATGTATAGAGAAATAGAAAATCATCAATTCTGGTTTTGGATTTTTTGCATTTTTGGGGTGGCCAATCACTGCACAATAAAAATAATGGTTAATGGTTTACTATGATTACGGTGATGCTTCATCTATATAGTTTTTTAAATATTTTACCGAAGAAAAACTAATACAGAGAACTTCTTATTGGTTTTAGTATTTTCCAGTAGACAGGGTTGGTTTAGGGCTTATTTTTACTTGTTGGGTTGTTCTCTTCATTGGTACCATTTTGGCGAATATTTCTCTGTTTGCTCACTTTCTGGAAAATTTTTGTGAAGGGATTTTATTAAAAATGTATATTTTTGGCAAGTTTTTAATTTATTATACAGATTGTTAAGTATGCAGCAATACCAAATATGTTTTTTTTGTAATTTATTACATGTGAACAGGGAATGATGGTATTTAGGAGACTTTTACTTTATTTTATTAATTTTTTTTTTTCTATTTATTGTTTAAACTTGTTTTTTTTATTACAGGTTGGCTTGATCAAGCGGTCCTCTGATCGCTTCTTCAAGCTCTCATTGATCTAACACAGTGCAATACAGATATATTGCATTGTGTTATGTAACAGACTGAGCATGCTGCACATGCTTAGTGTGTTACAGATATCCAATATGCAGCCGACACCCACAGCTTCTGGCACTGGCACCATTCAGGAGTCAGTGTCAGAAGCTTGATGAAATAGTACTGCACAGGTCGGCAAGCCATTGCCAGTCATGCCGTACTATTATGTCCAATGTGGGTAAGGGGTTAAACTTTTTTTTATTTTATGTACATTTTGCAAAACAATTCAGTAAAGTTTCTGTTCAAGCTAGTTGGCTGAAAATAGAATATAAATATAGAAAAAGGAACATATGCTGTTTCAGTATATCATTTTAATTATCAGAAAAATTGAGTACCACAGTGCAACTGACCAAGAGTGTTTATTATATTTCTGCAGGAAAATATCAGTGAATATCAGATACAAACAGACTGAGTGAATGGAAACAATCATCTTTCCTATTGAAGATCAAATTGCCTATTGATCTTCATGGGAGAGTGTAGTGAGCATGCCCAGCGAGATGTAGCAATCACTATTGTCAATGCTGGATCCTGTACCATCTGACTCTTGTTATTTAATAGAGATGTTATTTTATTTCAGTCTTAGCTTGGATGACAAATGAGCTGACTGGAAGAAATAGCCTAGTGTTTATAAGTTAAAGAAAAATACATGATGACATAAAAGGGAACAATTATTATATGATGGAGCCCCTCTGTCCTTCACCCACCGGATTTATTAGGAGGCTCCAGCTATTGTGACATAACCTGTCTCTCAAAGGGAAAAATTATGCGGCTGTCCACGCCCCCATTCACACCACTGCAGGCCCAATTGCCGTGGAGGCAGTGTAGAGGGGGAAATAGGCGCAATTCTAGGCTGTATGCCAGGAATTGCACCTATTTCAGGGCTGGTATGCCAGATTCCGCCAAAAATGAAATTTAAAGAACACATTTTCTGATAATAAATTCTTTTAAAGTTTTTGTTTTTTGTTTTTTTTTACCGAAATTGTCTTTACTATCATAACATTAGACAGAAAAATTATTCAGAAGTGACTGCATTCCCAACAACGGTTTCTTATGTAGGCATCAGAGCACCTTTTGGTCCTTGGGGTTATTTATCATTAGGCCGGCTCCCTGGAAAAGTTCTGTGTCTGTCTTTGGAGTTCCTCTGCCCATCAGATTCATTATAGTGCCGTCTTATACTCTACTTGCTGTCTGGGATTTAAAAAAAACGTCCCAGCACATACGCCAGCAGGGGACTGGAGTGACTATGCAATTTTTTATGTGACTTTTTGCAAAAAATACCAGGTCATGAATCTGGCTTTGCACAGTGTTACACTAGCAGTAGTTCTATGTCTACAGATTAATGAAATGATAGAAATAGTCCTGTGAGAGTTTTTAGCAGTGATACGGCCCAAAAAAATATCAACGCAACTTTGAGACTTTTTTAGTTTCAACAAAATTTTATTGAAGAAAAACAGAATGGGGCCTTACAATAGGTCACGGCAAAACACATACCCCTCGCAGGGGGAATTCACAGAGTTTGGTATTATACATAGCCAGCAAAATGAAAGGGGGGAGGAAAGGGGGGGCAGAAGAGGTTGGAAACCTGGGTAGAGATTACTAAAGGTTATTAGGGGGATAGAGCTAGAGCCCTCTCAAGGGTTAGTGAACCTTGTGCTGTGATCCATGGGTTCCAAATGCCTTCAAATAGGGGTAAGGTGTCTATCCTGGTTGCATCTATCCTTTCAATTGATTTTGTTCTTAACTGCTGTGAACAATAAGTCTGGGGACTTCCATTTTGCCGCTATATGGATTCTAGTTGCTAAAGCTATAAACTGAACCAAGGGATGAGCTTTATTTTTGACCCTCGCTGGTTTATCCCCTAAAAGGAGTACAGCTGGGGTTACAGGGGTTGCATTACCTAACAGAGAGCGGATAAGGGTCTTAACATTGTTCCTTTTTTGACACTTTTTTTTTTACACTAAATAAACCTCAGGAAAACCAATAATAAATAACTCCCATTGAGTTTATCTCCAAATCAACCCTAAAATGGACTTCCACTAAGAACACTCATAACCTGTCCTCAAGTCCTATAAGAATGAAGCATTGTTGCATGATCTGGGGGCTGTACATAGAGTCCCACAAGTAAGTTAGTACTCCATTGTCAAGAAGCGTCAACAATACTTGCTGGCCCTTTTTTCATAATTGCACTTCCTTATCTTGTGGTACTGCAGCTCCTGTCTCCTTCAGCTGCAATAACAGGTATCGAAACCAATAAATAAATACAAAAAGTGGAGGTGTCCTTTAAGTAATGTGTCAATTTTTAATAAGATCATGTTTATAAAACAACCAAGCAGTATTTGTCACATTCTCCTGTCCCTGAAAAAAACTCTGGAATGTCCTTCAAAATTGAACAACAGAGGTGGCCCATGAATTCATAAGAATCCAAATTGTGATTTCACAATTATAATTAGGAGACTTCTTGTTCTATGTAATAATTAACTTTAAAACAAAGATTTGTGAAGCATTTAGGAGTCAGATGGAATCATGTGAAAAGACCACTTCATCTATTTTTACCATTATTTGTGTGGCAGTAACTTCTGACCTCTACATGCTGCTCGCTGACACCTAGGATCTGTGATAAAGCACAGCATGGATTAATAATGCATTGATCTGTTTAAAATACTAAATTATCCAGTAACAGTACAGACTGGACTTTAAATGTGACCATGGCTGCCACAAGGAATTTTCAAGGCCCCATATACGCCAAATGAATGCCCTCCATTCAATACCCATTTACAGTGCAAATTTCAGTTTCCCATCTAACCACATATTACATCCATATCTTTGTCACACAAAATAATAGGTCTGATAAGGGCAAAAGAGGCATCTAGCAACTTGTTAGCACTGTGACCAAGTTCCTGATGGCAATTCTTCCTAGATGGTGGACTTGCATGTGATCAAGATATGACTTCCTATACAACATAAAACACGGTGGCTGTATTCAATATGGTCAATAAAAGTTCAATCAAAAAACAGTGTGAGGGACATTTATGAATACTTTTTGTGGTGCAGAAGCACTGAAAAAAATGATTTGAGATTACGACACTTCCACTGCATGTGTCCCATGCCTGTGCAATGTTTGTTTGCTGATTTCTATGTAAAACTGCTCCAGGGCGGGCCTAGGGTAGTTTTGCCCAGTGGCGCGGTTATCTGACAGATACCTCAAAAGGTCTAAGCCTCTTGATGTAATCCGCGGGACAGCGGGGTTGCGTTACCAGCATATGATAAATTCCCCACAAACATCTAAAGCCAACACCTGGAATTTAACACTTTGTGTTCTGTCCATAAAAAAACATATAACAAAACAAAAACATATCTATCAAGTGTCTGAACGTCAGAAGATTTCCAGTTGCCCATGGCAACAAATCACAGCTCAGCTTTCATTTTACCAGTGCTCATGAATATTTTAAAGGGGAGCTGTGATTGGTTGCCATGGGAACCTGAAATATTCTGACTTTCAGACACTTGATAAATCTGCCCCAGTGTGTTTTTAGAGGGAAGGGTCTATAGAGCAGTTCAACACAGAGAGCTAAAAACTCAGCAGTGTAAGATCATGTCCTAGAATAGAAACTGAGATATAGGTGCTTATTTGGGTCCACAGGAAAACACTAGGGGTTTTTGCACGTGAAAGGATTTTGGCGCATCGGCGCCAGCTTTCATGTGACACAAATAGGGGGAGCGTGCCATCAGACGATCCAACAGATTCGGACTAAGCATGGGATTTAACAGAAGGTGAACTCCGGTGGACCTGAGCAGGGAGCGACACATGCAGGATATCCGTTGCAGCCTCGTAGTGAATCGCGGCACAATCCATGATCGTCGGACATTCCGGATCAGCTTCCATGATGGCCAACCTGAAGGATGCCCTGTGACACCTGTGGGGAAAGGAACAAGAGATGATAAAAGGTCCCACCCTGCATCCGCCTGACAGTGACTACCAAATAACCACACTGGGAATTGATACAACACCAGTTTATTTAGCATGTTAAAATTTACACACGAAATACAAGCAAGAGAGGGTATATATACACTCACCGGCCACTTTATTAGGTACACCTGTCCAACTGCTCGTTAACACTTAATTTCTAATCAGCCAATCACATGGCAGCAACTCAGTGCATTTAGGCACGTAGACGTGGTCAAGACAATCTCCTGAAGTTCAAACCGAGCATCAGTATGGGGAAGAAAGGTGATTTGAGTGCCTTTGAACGTGGCATGGTTGTTGGTGCCAGAAGGGCTGGTCTGAGTATTTCAGAAACTGCTGATCTACTGGGATTTTCACGCACAACCATCTCTAGGGTTTACAGAGAATGGTCTGAAAAAGAAAAAACATCCAGTGAGCGGCAGTTCTGTGGGCGGAAATGCCTTGTTGATGCCAGAGGTCAGAGGAGAATGGGCAGACTGGTTCGAGCTGATAGAAAGGCAACAGTGACTCAAATCGCCACCCGTTACAACCAAGGTAGGCAGAAGAGCATCTCTGAACGCACAGTACGTCGAACTTTGAGGCAGATGGGCTACAGCAGCAGCAGACCACACCGGGTGCCACTCCTTTCAGCTAAGAACAGGAAACTGAGGCTACAATTTGCACAAGCTCATCGAAATTGGACAGTAGAAGATTGGAAAAACATTGCATGGTCTGAAGAGTCTCGATTTCTGCTGCGATATTCGGATGGTAGGGTCAGAATTTGGCGTCAACAACATGAAAGCATGGATCCATCCTGCCTTGTATCAACGGTTCAGGCTGGTGGTGGTGGTTTCATGGTGTGGGGAATATTTTCTTGGCACTCTTTGGGCTCCTTGGTACCAATTGAGCATCGTTGCAACGCCACAGCCTACCTGAGTATTGTTGCTGACCATGTCCATCCCTTTATGACCACAATGTACCCAACATCTGATGGCTACTTTCAGCAGGATAATGCGCCATGTCATAAAGCTGGAATCATCTCAGACTGGTTTCTTGACAATGACAATGAGTTCACTGTACTCAAATGGCCTCCACAGTCACCAGATCTCAATCCAATAGTGCATCTTTGGCATGTGGTGGAACGGGAGATTCGCATCATGGATGTGCAGCCGACAAATCTGCGGCAACTGTGTGATGCCATCATGTCAATATGGACCAAAATCTCTCAGGAATGCTTCCAGCACCTTGTTGAATCTATGCCATGAAGAATTGAGGCAGTTCTGAAGGCAAAAGGGGGTCCAACCCGTTACTAGCATGGTGTACCTAATAAAGTGGCCGGTGAGTGTATATATGGGCTCTGTGATTCATAGGAACAAGATAGATAACATTCTTCAGCCATCTATCAATAGTCGCCTTTGACACCTCTCTCCCCTTACTCTTTATCTGAAATCAAACATGAAGGTTATGATCCTTATCCCAAGTTTCGGTAAGCTCCATATCATAAATAGCAAAGGTTGCCGGTTTTCTACTTGACTTGACATCTTTTTAGACAGCCCGTGAGATTTTAGGAATTTCCCTTCAGGATACAGGCATCAAGATGAAACCTCTAAACATACTACAGGCCCTTGACATAGAAGGCCCTTCTCAGCAGGTAGGATTATCGGATCTTGTGGAGCCATTGACCTCAGCTACTTTTTGGACAATTTGGACATAATAATATCACTCTGGTCTTGTCCACGTATATTTTCTGAAGTATTCAAGATTTTAGTGAAATAGAAAGAAAGGTGTATGCCAGAGGCGTACTCCAGTGGTGACTGAAGGAGTCCAGAATGTTCTTGGATTCCCTTGTGTCTAATGAATAAAAAAAGAGGATATTTGGCATTCTTCCTTGTGGTAAACAGGTCCACATGACATTGAAAGATCTCTAGAGCTAGGACCATGGTCTGTCTGCTGAGCAAGTCTTCTGTTATATTTTCCACCTCTTGCCAAGATAGAAAGAACATTCCTTTCTTCCCAGACAAAGATTTTCTATGAGATGGATAGCAGAGTTGGAGACTTTGTTCCTCATTGTCTTTTTAGATAAGAGACTGCAGTCATGTTGTCCCTTCTGTAGCTTTCTCACCTGCAGCCTCTAGAGAAGATCTTCTTTTAGTGCTGTTCTCACTGAGATGCGACCCTTACTCTGAAAGATGGTGATCTGATAATGGATCTTTTGTCCTTCTAAAGAAGAAAAAAAAATGTTAGCCAGATTCTAACAAGACTCCTAAATATCTTTTTTTGTGTACTGGGTGTCAGGTCTGATTTTTGAAGTATCCAACCTAAGTCTGGTAGTGTAGCAATTTTTAAGTTGTGGGAACAAATTAAATGGTCTACGTCTTTTGCTACTATTTGTAGGTCGTCCAATTAAGGAACGTTGGCATCCTTAAGAATGCCACGATTTCTACCATGATTTTTGTAAAAACCCTAGGGCAGAATAGATGCCAGGAATCTAAAGTTATGAGTGTTGCCATCTGGTGAGAAGATGGGGAACCTTAAGAATGTTTGTGAAGAAGGGTGGATAGGTACATGGTAATATGCATCTTCTAGATTTATTGTGCACGTAGAGGTACTTTGTTAACGATAGTAGTGGCTCATCTTACCAATTCCATCTTGATGAAGCGGTTGTGGATCCTCAAATAAATGATTAAACTATTTGTTAGTTTTTTATTAAAAACAAAACGGAAATAAAACACAGAATTTATATGGTCTTGAGGTACTGGAATTACTGTCCTTATCAATATCAGGAATGGTACTTCCTGCCATATGATAAGTATATAGTAGAAGACCTTGAGGAAACAGTTCTGAGAACAAGTTCTGTTGTATTTTTATGGGTGTGTTGGTTGAGCTCTATTCTATCTATTTATTATGATGTCCAGAACTGTTGGATTTCCTCTGATCTTTACCTTGTAATCAAAGACTCCCCCCAACCCTGACATCACTTTTGTTGGAGTCATTGGATGATGACTCCACGGTTTTTACCTCCTTTAGGGTAACTTCAACATCCTTGCTTACCTTTGCTTTTAAAGGAGTCTTTTTGCACTTTGTAATTACGAAAGGAACACTTCTTTTGTACAGGTTTATTATCTATTATTCTTTTAATCAGCAGATTTTTCTAATATTGTATCAAGCTCTGGACAAATACAAATTTGCAAGAGAAAGGAAAACTGAAGAGTTTGTTAGACCGGATATCACCACGCCAGGTTTCACCAAATAAGCTTCATACAGCCCTGGAGATATGTGTAACCATACATTTGTGTTGTTAGTAGCAGCAAGACTGTGAACAATGGATTTATATTCCAAGATTGTAGCTGAACCTCCTCAAGGCACATCCGCTCCCCTCTGTTATGAGTAAGAGCAGTAACAGGCTTTTGTTTGAATACTACAGCAGTTACCAAGGGGAAGGGAGTCAGCAGTACATTGAGAAGATTGCGCGAGAGGTCTGTTGCTACTGACAACATAGAGAAATATATGACTGCACTGCTCTTTAGGGCTGCTGCCTAACACCATAATACCATCTGCAGTTTTACGTGGTCATACCTGTCCATGTTGTCCCTTGCACCCCAACCTGTGTCCTCCCTCAGGTCTGGAGCAGCACACTTTACATTCTAAGGTTTCATGGATGGTATTTACAAAAGTGATTCCACGTAATACCACCCACGTAACCTTCCCTTATCAAAAAGAATTCATATGTTTACTTGAGAAAAATATAATGTTTCCCTTAAGAGATTAAAAGTGTCTTCACAGTATGGCTACATAGGAAAGCAGACAGGTAGTTTGACAATTAGATGGCAAGGACCATAGTGGTTTTATTATACCCCATTAGAAGAGGATCTGTCATCAAGTACAACATGATAAATGACAATCTTTGTACCCATGATACATTTTAGGTCTACTTTTAAAATATTTCAACCATTTGAACAAATGTTGCCCGATTTATGCAAATTAGCTGATACAAGTAAAGGGGTGGTAACCTTTTATTTTGTCCGGTGCGTTCTATAACACAAGTGGTATTTTGTGGCTGGTGTTTTCCCAACCTCCATTTTATTATAACTGCCCTATCATGTTGACTACTACTACTACTACTAGGAAATCTACCATCAAAATTAAGCATCATAAAAAAGGGACACTTACTCATAAATCCAGGCACCATGACTGTGGTCATCTGCTTATATTTGTTATCCATGGCCTCCTAGCTCCTGAGGGAGCTGGGGGAGGGTAATGCATGCCCCTTCACAATGTAACACCCTGTGAAGCCTGAGCACTTCTGACTCATATGCATAATTTTAAAAGTTGATTTTAGAAGGAGGGAGGCAATGGATAACACATATGAGAAGATTACCAAAGTCATGGTGCCTAGATCTATGAGTAAGTGTCCCTGGTTTATCATGATGGATTTTGATGGGAGATTGCCATTTAACAAAGACTGCAGAGACTACCAATGCAACTATGTAGAATACCTGCACAGACTATGAATATGAAAATACATTTAGTTAAATTTATCAATCAGAGAATTATATGCTGGACATACACATAAGATAAATGTATTGATTTAATATATGTGTCCCTCAATATTGCCCCCTAGTGGCAACATATTCAATCGTTTCTACCGTTCTTCTGCCAGATGTGTCAGCATGTTGTTACCATTATAATATACATGCACAATCAACCAAACAAAATATACATGTTAAAAGGGGAGTTGGATGATTTTATGTGTATGGTTGGTCCTAGTTCCTTAACTATGACAGACCGGTGTTCTTACAAATCAATTAGCTGTCATAACAGCTAACATCATGTCCTCACAAATACAAAAACATCACCTAACCAATACTCAGGCATTTTTTGCCCAGTCATATAATAGGATGAGAGTCAGTCGTGGGTCACTGTACAATCCTAGTAGCTAAATACTACGGTTATGAATAGGAATCAGTGATGCGGAGGCTTTCTGCTGATTTCCCTGCCATAATATGTTAGACATCCCATCTCTTAATTATATTTCCTGTGCCTGTGTGCAGAGAAATGTGAGCTGTTTTATGTGTTTTCCCACTCAGCTGTTCCTTGTGTGAACATGTGGCGCTGCCAGGGCGCTTGTACTGGTCAGCTACACTCCTTTTATTTGGAGCAGATTTGATTTCATTAGACCTGTGCTGCTCTGAATGGTTTTATTGCTAAAGACTAGTTCCCTTTTAAAGAAAATATATTTTTATAACAAGAAGGAATGTCCAGCCCCGGAATAAAACTTTGTACACAAAGCTGGTGGTATATTTTTAGCTTAGTGCTGATGAAGGCTCATTTAAATAGGTGGAAAATGAATACCTGCAAGAGGGTCCTTTATACTGAAGACAGGAATTCCTTACGGTGTTCCTGTAAATCCCATGCTCGCTATGGTCTTAAACATTTAATCTCAGCACCATTTACACCCTTTTCCACAACATAAACCACAAATTCCATTCCATCTCTTGCCACTTCCTCCCAGAAGTGTTCTTAGACATCAGTGGTTTTCACTGTATGTGAGGTTCCCTGAACCACAGACCAAGGTAGTAAGATTCACCACAGATAAAGTATAGAAGCTTTTTAGATTACTACTCTACTTCTTGGACCTTCACTTTTTCACATAGCCAAGAAATGCCATTGGCATCTCTGCAGATCATAGAAAGATGCCTCAGACAGGAGGTTATCTTCCATAGAAAGAAAGGCTGAGGCACAGAAGTTTTATTGTTGGAGAATGCACAGTTAGACATTGGAGGATACACTCGATGGACACCTGGAATGTAGGAAAAACAAAAAGTTATAATAGACTTACCTACAGCTACAGTTACTACCTGAAGCTAAGGGAATCACATGTTCACAACCATGATAAAGCTGGCTTATGTTTAGGGAAAAAAAAAATTAAAAAAAATTTTAAAAAAAATCGAAATTTACATTATCAATTAATTTAATTCATAATTAAAAGTTAGAAAGCCAAGTGTTTTTTTTTTTTTAAATTATCTAAATGAAACCATATTAAAGGTTTCTGCCCTAAGGATTATCTCATCAAATCATAATGTGGACATAGTTGTGCATCCATAGTTATTTCAATCCAACTGCATCAACCATATTGAACCTATAACTGTACACCTGCATTAGCTGACCAGCCATTAGTGGTCAACAAACTTTTATAAATGAATAGTACAAGTGAATACAAGAAAGTTTGTAATATATTTGTAAGGTGTTTCTTTCCCCACTTACTTAGCTCCTATTCTGCTCTCTCCCTTCCTGATAAAATGAGTTTCCTTCTGAAATTTCTGCAGAAAAATATCAGATGACATTGAGTAGATGTTTTTGAGAAGGTAAAGGAAAGTGTGATAATTCCCATGTATAAATATTTTACTATTGAATTATAAAGGTTATGTACACTGCAGTGTATTAAATTGTGTCTTAGAGCATCTAGGTTTTTTTTTCAATTCCTGGAAAGTGTCATGCTCTAACCAATGTAAGTATGCTCACAATGCAGGCCTTATTTGAACAAAGCTGAATTGATAATAATAATTATCATGCTATATTATTATATTTTAATGTGTCTTACAATATGTAGAATTTTTAAAACATTATTGTTAAATCATTTTCGATGTTTTTTCATTAGTTAATTATCCGTTCTTTCCTTATGTTCTAAAGGGCCATAAAAAAATAATGGGAATAAAAACCGAACCATGCTAAAAGCTGTCACTGTGAAAAAAATAATGATTTAATGAAAATTTCCAAAACAAACTTTTGTCTTGAATATATACGGATGCTGCAATTTAACCAATAAGGTTGCAATAATAAAAAAAAACATTCAGTAACCGGAAGCAATGTTTCTCTATGTGCTTTTAAATCTGGTAAAATTAGGTTTCTAGAATATGGTCTTATACGGTGCTTGAAGATCTTTCTGCTGTCTATAGTTTTGTTTAGATATGACTGGGGATGCTTTAAAAATAATAGAGCATATACTTACCTCTCTCCCTGCTCTCGTTCAGCTGTAGCGCCACCTTTCACTGCAAGGTCTTTGTTTGTATACAGAGGCTGGTGGTCCAGTCCCAGCTACAGACCCCACCAGCGTTAGTTTACAGCTATAGCAGCAGCTATAGCAGCAGTCCGTCAGTGGTTGGGATGGCATAACTAGCCTCTGTGGCATCACGGGTGAATGGAAGCAGGGAGAGAGCTAAGTATA
Organism: Engystomops pustulosus; assembly: GCF_040894005.1. NCBI lineage: Eukaryota > Metazoa > Chordata > Amphibia > Anura > Leptodactylidae > Engystomops > Engystomops pustulosus. Next base: position 74,690,626 of record NC_092415.1, read on the forward strand.
TGCTCTTTAATTTACAAAGCTGATTTAAGAAGCGGCCATGGATAACAAATATAAGATTACCACAGTCACTGTACCTGGATCTATGAGTAAGTGTCCCAGGTTTATCACTGTTTATGGTAGATTTTCATTAAATATTGTTTCCTATTAAACTTATGAAAAACTGTATGGCTGTGATTTGTGAATAACTGTCCCAAAAAGACTACATTTTATTGTGGACTCAGTCAAAAGTGTACTTAGTTTTTAATAGGCACTCGCCTGTTCTAACAGCTGAGCCCTCTCCTTAGCCGGTGAGTGTTTGCTGCATATTGCAGCAAACACACACATGTAACAATAGTAACACTGTTAATCATTCAATCACTGGAGGCAGTAAAAAGACAGGGACGCTTGGACTAGGTCCGCACAAAGACCGGTGCACAACATGTATTATAATATGCGATTTGAACGTTGTTGTAGATGGCATTTTATGGTAGGATCAATCACACAAACTTGGGTTAAAGTACCATATGGGGTAAATCTAAAAGAGAGTTTTAAAAAATGTAATTAAAAAAGACATAAAAAATCAAATCACCCCCCTTTCCTTAAAACTGATATAAATATAAATAAACAGTAAAAGTCTAAACATGTTTATTTCTGGCATTTAACCCCGTAATGGAAAATTACTCCCAAAGTCAAAAATAACTGTTTTTTGCCATTTTGCTAAATATAAAAATTCAATAAAAGATCAAAAGGCTGTACTGTCCTCAAAATGGTAGCATTGAAAATGTCATCAGAAGTTGCAAAAATTGACAACACACACAGTTCCGTACACCGAAGTATGAAAAAGTTATTAGCGCTAGAACATGCCAAAATAAAGAATTTTTTTACAGGGTGTTTTAATTTTTGTAAATGTATGAAAACATTATAAAACCTATATAAATTACATATTGCCATGATCGCATCGACCCAAAGAATAAAGTAAACATATCATTTGTGGTGCACAGTGAAAGTCATAGATTCCAAGCCCCCAAGAAATGGTGCAAATGCATTTTTTTCACCAATTTCACTACATTTTTTTCTGCTTCCCAGTACACGGCATGGAATATTAAATACTGTCACTATGAAGTGAAATTTGTTATGCATAAAACAAGCCCTCACACAACTCTTTACATGGAAAGATAAAAAAGTTATACAGTTTTCAAGGTGGGGAGTGAAAAATTAAAAACAAAGAAAAGCCTGGTCATTAAGGGGTTAATTATGTCAGATTTATAATTGAGCATTAGATAAATGCTGATAAAGACACCCAAACTCCCAAATCCTCAATAGGGCAAATGTATAACACCTCATCTACCAGTTTTCGAGACTTTTGTATCCGCGTGCTAGAATTCAACCAAGGATCCCGTTTTGTTCCAGTACAGAATTGAATTACTTGCTTATATAAACCCTAGCCTTTTAGCTATTTTGTTATATATATTTTTTTTATTTATTTATTTGTTTGCTTTGTTATATATATATATATCATTTTTATGGTACCATAATTTACAGCATCTCCTCTAATTGTAATAGATTATATTACTAGTTGTGGACAAATCTGCACCTGGTCCAGGGCAGGTGCAAAGGAAGGATTTTTTTTTCATGGATCCTGTTTTAACATGTAAATTGGAATTATTTAACATGGTTAAAATGTTTAAAATTGAGCTGTGTTTTTTTATTTAATTTTTGCATTTACATTTATTGACATTTGCTTGGTTACTTCTAAGGGCTCGGTCACAGTCGGTGTCAGTCACACATGCATTTTTAAATGCATCACAACCGTTGAGATGACGTACCTAATTACATTGCTGTCAACATGTAAAGACAAAGTTAAAACATATGTTAAAGTGGTGTTAACACACACATTTGTTAACATTGTGTTAACACATGTGTTGACATATAGTGAACACATACATTTTGTTAACACCTTGTTGAGAGCAATGTAATTAGGCAGATCTCCCCTTCTCAGCTGTTGAAAACTCATGTATTAATACTAGATGTGACCGCAAATCATATGTCATCATCACCCTGGGGTGTGACTAGAATGCTTAAAAATGCAGGCCACGGCTTGAAATCCAAAATTTACAGTAGTATCCTTTCTTGTACATAAACACCTCACATCAGCAATAGGTAAATGCTAATAAAAGGCACCAAAATCAACACCAAAAAAAAAAACTAAAAAAAATATAACACCTTGTGTGTTAGTTTTCTGTCCTTTTGTTTTCACTTGCTAAAGTGGGTGGGATAGGGAACAATTTATATCGAAATACTGTTGCTAACGCGACGCTAGCACGCAGGGGGAGGTCCTCGGCCCGAACGCACATGCGTTTCCAGAGAAATGCATGCGATCGGCTTAACAATCGCATGCGCTCGGGCCGAGGACCTCCCCCTGTGCGCTAGCATCGCGTTATGATGGACGCCTAGGGGTATGTGTGACCGTGGCCTTAATAATCCTGACAAGTCTGGCTCAAATGGAGCAAATAAACAAGACACGCCCACAAAAAGTAGGTCAATATATACCGGCCTCCAGCCTAAGACCAGGGCTACATGGGCTGATTTGCCACATAACAGGAAGTAATAGATATGCCATGTGACATATTTTTTTTATCCCAGGCATAGCCACAGTGGAATTTCTGGCTGCTAACCAACCACATTGAGCAATTCTGTCCAACCTGTCTCAGGTTATCACAGGGTGACATTTCCATTTTTCGGTTGCCAAAAATTTGCAGGCAATTTTTGGTAAAAATTTTTGGTAATTTATGGCAAAAATGTTAGGCTACCATATAGATCTGTTTAACTATATTCACTATATAAATTAATCAATACATAAGTAGCACTTAATCCGTTTGCTAAAAAATGTGACAAAATTAATCAAAATGTATAAAGTTGCAAAATAAACTGAAACTGAAAGTTGTGTGTAGACATTCTTTACACCCAGACATAAATGGACTTCATTCCACAGTGAATTGCTTACAGATTGTCAGATTACCATGTACTGTACTATTTTCTGTACTATTTTCCTAGCAATAGTACAGATTACATTTGCTCATATCCCACGGTTGAGAATTGTTGTGATTATATAGCTACCTTTTAGTTGCTGGATTTGGAATCATTTCTTGCAATGCAGGTCTCAAGTGACCATTCAAAGCCAATTGACTAAAAGCTTGCAGTTTCATGATGTCTGGGGAGGTTTCTAGGGAGAGAAGAAAGTAAACGCCTACAAGAAGACGGCAACCAAGGGCTACTTAAACTTTAATTAACACACATGAATATTCATAAATGTCTAGTAAATGGCCACCGTCATGCAGGCATGTGGCAATTAAGAGGGTAAATGCAGAATCTGTCTAGTAGATGGTTAAAAAATGCTTGTATGCCGGTAAGGAGCACACTCTACTATCCCATGCATAAGATATAATGTCACTCCGACAAGTCAAGAGTCTAACAGCATTTTAATACATTACATGACAGGAGCTCTTCAACTTTTATTCTTGATGGACTGATCTAATCCTCTAACAATATCTACCAGAAACGTCAATGAACGGTCCTGTGGGTATAGATGAGGGTGAGCACAAAACTGCCACAGGGCCTCAAGCCACTAGACAAAGGCTTGGATCAATTTAAATGCACATACATTATTTAAAGCTTTGCAGGTCCCATATTGTAATTCTTTATAACCCTTCAGCTTCTGGACAGGCCAAGACTCTGATCTGCATTATGCTGTATAGCTATCTAATGTGTTTATCAATACCATCAGAAATCATTTCATTTACCCCTTCAATTGACTCTATGTGCAGAGCCTGGTACTTATTCTATATACAAAGTTGAAATATACCAAGTCCTATAATAAAAACTATTTGATATAGATTTCAGAGAGGAAATAGAATATTCCTTATTACATAAACCTAGAACTAAATTGGCTTACCATTCTCCAGGCCCACTTTCATCTATCCCTAGAGTGATAAGTGACCACTAGTTTAGCTATATCATTACAATCACTCTACTAACACACTTAGGGGTCAATTAGGGATCTGAGATAGTTCTAGAAGTGTTAATAGTCCAATAGAAAAATATGATGTAACACTAGAATGATCATTTATGTCAGTATTTATAACTTGAAAAATCTAATGTGACCAGAGACGTGGCACCAACCATTAAAATCATACACTTAGGCGACTATATTGTATTTCTTTAAAGAAGACATTTTTTGTGAATTTTCTGTTTTGGGACCAACTAACAGCATTCTGTATGTGGGCCGCTAGCACGAAAAGTGTAATATGAAACACCTACCAAATATATGTATTTGGTTATTATGTATAACTGTATATACCATATAAGATAGTCTGCAGTACTAAATTATAAGACATCTGCAGGTGTCTATTCTCTAAACAGTGCTTCACATTACAGATTCATAAAAACCAAAAAAAAATTAACTATATGAACCTGACACAAAAGAGACGTAATAAAAAAAAATTCTACTACAAATATTTTAAATTGTTTTTTATCTTGTACGTATTCATTATTGATAGGATACAAGGTGGATAAGCTCAGAGCCCTGCAGTAGAGCAGACAGTATGAGAATACACATACTGTAGTGTAGCAGCCACTCAGCTGGCAAATCCATTGTAAAGCAGACACTTCATGTGACATTGATCTCACAGCTAAAAGCTGCCTTTTATTTGCTGTGTAAAAGCATCCCTAGGTCTTAGCACAATATTCTACAGCAGATGGTTTCTTTAGGGGGCAATTAAATCATATAAAGGTGGTGGAGGGCAATATATAAAAGAATGGTAGTCTACATACCAGGGTATCAGGAGAGATAAAACTTCTCCCTGCATGATGGAGCCATGACAGACAGCTGAGCTCTGTGACCATGCCCATGTTACTAGTTACTTTCCATATTTCCAGTTATACAAGTAGCAGGTGAAATGCCCACGCTGCACTCTTAACCCCCTGTCTGCCAGACAAGAGGCCTGGATGCCCAGGAACAGTGCCTTGCAGGAAAGGGTTAACTAGTGCTGAAATCTGCTGAATTCAATCAGCCATTAAATAAAATCAACATACCGTTTGCATGAAGGGGAAACCTTTCCAGTTCTGATTGCTCCAAAGGGGATTGTGCTGGTCCCTCAGTCACTCACACCTTCCCAGTCCTCATCCTCCCAGAGTACACATGCTTGTAATTACTGGTGATTGTGCTAATGCTACCCTCAGCAGAATCATGCTGGCACACTCAAGGGTGAGGCAGGAAATCCACTCCATTTAACCCAAATACACTTGTCTTAAAGTCCCACTTGGCATTCTCAGCTCTCAGACAAATACAGCTGAGTGTTAACAGAACTAGGTATTCCCATTACAGAAACTCTTCCACAATACAAGGGAAGCATCTGGTGAATGTAAACCTGTTACTATTGATCAAAAACCTATATTACCTTCATTGCTTGTAATCAAAGACCCACATTGATTTTAGTACTACATTTATCCCTATCTATTATCATGCCATGCACCTATTATCATGCCATGCACCTATACTATATATATATATATATATATATATATATATATATATATATATATATTATACATTAGTGTCCTATATTCCCAATTGTTCCCATTCTGGAGAAATGACAGCCCCCCCTTCTTCTTTCTTTTCATCAACAGGAAATAAAGATTAGTTGGCCAGATTAGAGGATTCATCCTGTGTGCTGTGCTGATCTTTATTCCAGAGCCTTTGTGATGATATTGATGATGATGATGGCCAAGTGGACAGTTTGATTTTTGTGTTTGGAGCTAGTTATAAAGAATCAATATTATATCAAGGGGTAAGTTTGGTGATAAAAGACTTTAACCAGTGCAGCTATTCATCATAAGTCTGTAGCAAGCAGATAGGTCAAAAGAAATTATATTGCACTAAAGACTGTGTCTTCTTATCTCTGCTATAGCAGGGGAATAAGGGACAAGGCGATCGATACAGTGGCTGCTGTATACTTCTGGCAATTATCAATAGCTGATTCCCTCTCTGCAGAGCTGCATCTATTAATACAAGCTAATAATAATCTGCCTAACACAAGGGCCACTTGTCTGTAGCTTGGACAGCTATGCTGAGACAATGGCTGCATAGCCCCCCCTGTCTATTTCTATGCCCAAGTGGAGCAGGGGCAGCGCAAAATAGAAATAAGCTATCCATAGATTCATGCCACTGCAGGGTAAACATGCTGACAGCTAGCTAATGAGGCACAATGCCCAGCTTACCACCTAGTACAGTGATACATTACCATGTGTAATATTAAATAACTGTAACAAGAATCTCAGAAATGTAATATAAAAAACAGTGAACCAAGAGTGCAGCCGAGGGTTAATACAAACTAGTGTTAATAATATGTAACATTAATTTATTAGCTACCTTCAAGAACAATACAATATATATATATATATATATATATATATATATATATATATATTTATATATATATATATATATACGTTTTTATATGATATATATATATATATATATATATATATATATATATATATATATTTATTTAAAAAATTGTATCCATCTATCTAGGATGATTTGGGTGAGCCACCCCCTTGTCTTGTGTGCAGCACCCCCCCCCCCCCTCCCCTATTGTAGGGAACGAGTTAATCCCTCTCAGTGTACATCACACCTCGGAGTAGTATCTAAACAATTCTTGTAACCTCTGACTTCATTAGCTGGATCCCTTTATTCTTCCCTTAACTTCCAGGACACTTTGGGACAATCTATCAGCAGTCTTTAACCAGTGATTAAGTAACATTATCTCCGAACCTGCTCAGTAGCAGGACAGAAGAGAAAGAGTCATGTGCCAGACACTACTCATCTCCAAAATAACCGAAAACGAGATCTATGGGTATCTGTCAAAAAATAGAAATAGGAAATGCTGTAATGAGCGTAAATCAGAGAAAATTAGAGAAAAAATGAATATGTAAAATGTTAATCGTACTTATGTAATCCTACTTATTGCAATGAAATAATAGACAAACTGCTCGTACTCTCATACTCTCTCCATTTTATATATATATATATATATATATATATATATATATATATATATATATATATATGTGTGTGTATTTTATTGATAATACTATAATAAAAGTATTAATAATTTACATCTACATTGTTGATATATTTCTGTGTCGCTTTCCTCGCCCGATTTGTTCAGTTTCCATGACAGGTTGAGCTGATCAGATCGCAGGAAAGTTTTAGCTGCTGCCAGCGTGTTTCTGGGGCACAGCATGGGGCATCGTTTGTAGACAATAATGGAACATCTTTGTAATTGACATGTGACCTGCTATTGGGGCAGCCTGTGGTAGAGCAGGCATTTATCCTGACAGTGGCAGCTGCTCTTATAATAATATTACTATGGATGCAGTGTAAAAAGTTGGCAGCAGCTGGCACAGTTGTGATAGCGGCGGGCGCAGCACGGACTGGGTGTACAATGCCACCTCACACCAGAGCTGCAGAGTACACGATCTACCGCACCGGCACCAAGCGCAGCGAATCCCTAATTACACCTGAAAGAAATACATAGAATATTATGCAGAAAAATAATATCGTGCCCTCGCCTCCATAACAAAACAATGGGAGATCATGGACGAATTAAGAGTAATTTAACTCCTATCTACAAGTGTCACAATGTAGCTGATCCCTGCAAGTAGTATAATATATATATATATATATATATATATATATATATATATATATATATATATTTCAATTGAAATGGGAATTATGCAAGTGATAGTAATTATTGAAATTATTATTATTATTATTATAATTGTTATCATTATTAATATGATGTTCATTCTGGGCGTGGCTGTACATGCAGGTAATCTGATGATGGGCTATTTGCTGACATTAAATATAAGGGGGTATGTGGAACTTTAATGTGCTGAATGTACATTAAATCCTGACATACTTAGATTGATTTTTGGCATGTAAGTCAATTAAAAAAACGTCCCCCACCCTACGATTTGTCCACCACACCTTCACGCAGTTAACCCTTTTAGTACTGTAACATAATATGTGTTTATTATAAAAAAAGGGAATAGGAAGGTGTGATTTGTTCAGGGTCTAAATATATATATATATATATATATATATATATATATATATATATTACACACACACAGGCTATAAATAAATATGAATAAATAGAGAAACATATATATATATATATTACAACTATAATCAGCCTTAACATTAAAACTACTGTCAAGAGAAGTGAATAACATTAACTATCTCATTCAAATGGCATCTGTCAAGGGGTGGGATATATTAGTCAGCAATTGAACTGTCAGTTTGTAAGGATTGGAAGCAGGAAAAAGGAGCATGCTAAGGATCTAAGCAATTTGGACAAGGGCCATGTTATGATCAGGTCAGTGCATTGTCAAAATAACAGGTTTGTAGGATACAACAAGTTCTACAGCCATTAGTATCTACCAAAAGTGATATAATATAGGACAGCCATGCACCTGTGCCAGAATTAAAAAGGCTTACTGGTGTCTTTAGGGGGTACCAAAGGGGCTGTCTGATCTCATCTCACAGATGAGCTAGTGTATTACAAATTGCTGAGCAAGACTACCTGCACACTAATGATACAGTAATTGTGTATTAAAAAAATTTACTTTTTTCAGTTTTTCATGGCCAATTTGCTGGCTTTGTGAAAAAAGGTTCTGTCTAGTAGATCTTCTACTTGTTAAAGCATAGGCTGCACAGATAGAATAATGGCCATGGGGACTGATCCATTAAAAAATATTGCAAGCAGTGCAGCCATGTGCATCCATTCTAATGTGTGCTTCAGTCCTTAATGCTGGAAATAGAAAGGTGTCAGAATGGACAACTGAGCTGCATGGCTGCAGAACAATAAGAAGCTGCCCCAATACTTCCTACAGTATAAGGGGCATGTGGACCGCCATGTGGACATTAAAACTGTCATATAACAATGAAGGAAGATTACCTGGACAGGAATCACATCTTATTTTACTTGGTGTGTATGCAACACTTAGCTAGAGAAGAGATGCAATCAGTATGCATTAATAATTCTTTATTTATATAGTGCACACAGATTACGTAGTGCTGCACAGAGCTTGCCTGTCCCCATGGGCCTCACAATCTAAACATCCTACCTGTATGTTTTGGAGTGTGGGAGGAAACTGGTGGACCTGGAGGAAACCCACGCAAACAAGGAGAGAACATACAAACTCTTTGCAAATGTTGACCTGGGTGAACCCAGGACAATAGTGCTGCAAGGCAGAAGTTCTACCCACTCAGCCACCGTGCTGCCCATGGGACAGAAAATGTATCTTTATTTTGATCTACTTTTTTTCTCTTATTTTTGCTGGTTCTTTAGTTTTTAAGACTTTTAAGGTGCAAATTGGAGACTTTTGAAGTACAACTGACCCCATGCTTAGTTCCATATACGCCGCAAAAAAATAAAAATCAAAAAACCCGCAAAACAGAGACCAAAAAAAAATCAGACATTTATCACAATAGCAAATTTAGAAAGATACATAGCACTGCTAGGGTATGCTGATTTTATCCAACTTTAAAAAGTTGCAAAGGTCTTATTTTACAGGGACATCTTATTTTTACATGAACAAGAATTTACATTTATAGTTGAACAAAAAAATGAACATTTATTAATATACTGTAGTCATGTTATCAAAAACATCAGCATAAACATCGGAATTCCATCAAGAAAGTCTTGTGACGTTATTTCCATGTACAACAATCTATGGTAGCGCAACAGTCATTGATTTTATCCCATGACTTCTTCCCCCATGTCACAGCCTCTTGCAGTAACTCATCTACTAATACTAATATATGGCATGGGGGAAACTGTAGCCATGACCGCCGCTGGGTCTTATTTTCAGGGAAGGTTTTATATTTCTAAGCTTGAAAAAAATTGGCACTAGGCCTTATTTTCAGGGGGTGTCTTAGTTTCAGGGAAACATGTTATCACACTTGATCTGAAGACATTTATAATAGTTTAACCCTTAATAATAATTCTATTATTTATATAGTGCACACAGATTACGCAGCGCTGCACAGAGCTTGCCAAATCAGTCCCTGTCCCCATGGGGCTCACAATCGAATTAACCTACCAGTTTGTTTTGGAGTGTAGGAGGAAACCGGAGTACCCGGAGGAAACCCACGCGAACACGGAGAGAACATACAAACTCTTTGCAGATGTTGACCCTGAGACTTGAACCCAGGACCCCAGTGCTGCAAGGCATAAGCCACCCTATCCTATTTAGTTTAGTCACCAATTACAATGCTTAAGAGGTTTCCACTGCGCTATTTCCTATGGTGGGTTTTCCCTTGCTGATTTATGATCCACAGCATGTCATTTTATTTGTGCGGAAATCAACTTTTCAATGCAAAGGTTGAGCTCCGCCCCCTCTTGGGACAAAATGTCAGTATAAATGTATTAGAAACTATTCTGCCAATTTTGTCAATTTCCTGATGCCTGCGGAATAGCTGCGGAATTACTGCTGGGGTAAATTCTGGAGCCATTACACCACGTGTGCAGATAGCCTAGAGTGGTGGTAGTAGTACCATGCACAGCTGTGAGAAAGCTGAGATGCTAATTCCTTCGTGCACTCATCCTGTAAAGACACTTGATAGGACCAATGTTGACAAATATCTGCAGAAAGTTCAGTGTGGCCTGCATGACATCCACAAAGGGGACTAGAAAACTAGTAGGAGACATCCATTACACCCTTAATGTGGCATATTAGTATATGAGTCCCGGGTCTCAAGTATGTAATGTTTACCAAGGTATTAGAATTACAAGGTAAATGTGCAGGCATTGTCAGTGTGCCCACATGACCACCAACTGCAGGGTAGCTGCAAACTCTTAATACACGCAATTAACCCTTTTAGTGCCATGAACTAATCCATTTTATTTAGTAAAACACATACACAGTAATATAACCTGTTTATTACTAATTCCCAAAACTACGAATACATTACATACACAGCTATCAAAGGACACATGCAAGCAGAAGAGTATAAAATAAAAATATAAAAAATATCACAACAGACCCATGGTGAAATGAAATTGCAATAGATTGCAGTTTTCTCTGGATTGTGGAGATTAAACACCCCTAATTTTTTTTTGTGGTCCTAAAGGCCCTAAAAACTACATTTGACCCTAAGGGGTTAAGATTCTGCATGAGGACTAGATAGAATAACAGGAATGCTGAGAAGCAATGGAATTAATTGTTCTCAGAATGTCCTGGAAAATAATGTTACACACTTCATTCTTTGTTTCTGTTCTTTTCTTCAACAATTTATTTCCAGCTACAAATTTGGTACATCCCTATTCCTTGATATGCAAAAATTGATATTGGTTTCTGAAAAGAGAAATCAATAGTAGTGAGCATTAAAAAGAGGACTTTACAATTAGACCTTATATATGCTGTAATTCTACACTTTGTATGCCTTTCACATTGTCCCTTGGTTCTGTACAAATGAAACCTAAAAAAGAATTTAGAAATATTTGCAATAAATGTTAAAGGTAACTAAAGCACATACGCAGACCAGAGAAAGGGAAATATTTTTATTGATATTCCATTGCATTTGTAATGATGTTTTTTTGGATAATCATTTAGAAAGCCAGGGCTGTATGTGCATATAAGGTTGCATAGTATCATGTATCAGTTAGCATGTAGAGCATGTTACCGCTATGAGTAGTTAATCTAATGAACTGATAACAGGTGGTAAATTATATGATATTCAGACCTAATGAAGTGTAAATTGAGATGGTTTCTTGTATAGTGATTGTTTAATGGCTAGATATACTCATAATACATTTACATTTTAAGGAGCACTTCCTAATGTGTCACATGACCACCAATGAGGTTCTCCAACTTTTGTGACAATATGGAGTCAGCTTCCCTATTTGTTCCTCGATCAGTCTGTTAGGAATGAGCAGAGGAACTGACTTCCTGTCCACACATAATACACTGGGGGAAATTTATCAGAAGTGTCTGAGGTTAAACTGTTTAAGTTGCACATAGAAACCAATCAGAGCTCAGGTTTTATTTTATAGACAGCGGTGGGAAAAAAGCTGATCTGTGATTGGTTTCCATGTGCAAGTAGAACAGTTCTACTCTGAGACACTTCTGATAAATCCCTCCCACTGTGTCAGTTAGTGAAGCTGATAGCTGGTCATGTGACAGAATATTACAGTGCTAGGAATGCTTCTATAAGGTCGTGTCAATCACTTATGATTATAAAAATGTCAATATTAATGATAGATTGCATGATAAAGCATGTGAAGTACAGATGATTGGTCAGCAGTCAAGCTTGTGATCTGCTTGTCTTCATGATATACTTATAAGCGCTTAAAATGTATCTAAATCTTAAAAGCTAGTTTTTATTGCAGAAATAAATAAAGCATGTAATAATAATAAACTTTGCAATATGCTTCATTTTCTGACTTGATTATCTGCTTCTTTCTCCTGTAGAAAGCAGTGTATCTGAAAGTTTTGTGAGATTCCTCCACCTCAGACAGATAAGGACATGATCTTTAACTCTTTCAATACCTAGAGCATATTTCACTTAATGATTCAGCTATAATACTGTTTGTTGGATAAAGAATTTTAAGAAATAGATCAAGGACTATAGAACATCTGAATAGTTTTGGCTATAACAATGAGATGTTACATGAAGAATAAAATTAGTTTTGGTGCACTGTGGCCATTACAGTGATGCATCTCCTCTGGATGTCTCCACAGGAGTGGGCTTTTACCAGGGAAAAACACACCTTTATACTGTTCGTAATTATTTTAAGGAATTGAAAGCTATACTCAATAAGATAACATTGTGGAAAGGGAACAGAAAAGATATTAATGAAATCTGAAAGTATTGTGGATGTGTTATAAGTGAATATAAGGCCTAATAGTCAAAGAATTAATAAAATAAATACATTTCATTTATATAGTGGAATATGCTCTGCAGCATTTTACGGATCATGGGGACATATACAGGCAAAATAAGATGTTACAGAGCAATAACAAAGGCAGATGGAACCATTGGAATGAGGGCCCTGTTCACAAGAGCTTACAATCTACTAATCAATTGTTAACATGGACATGTAAGGAGTTTTTGTATTGTTTTATTTTTTTCTGTTGCTTGTCTATATGCAACTGTAGAGGATTGTGGGTAAAGAAGAGTTCTGTAGTTAATGGTAATGTGCAGGGACTGGAGAAAAGTTGTAGTAAATATTAGTAGTAGTAAGAGATGTTGAGAAGAGCAGTAGTGGACAAGACGGGAGAGGATAACTGTGGATGCTCTCTCCCTGATAGAGTTACAAGGCTGGCAGCTGTGAGCAGTGCCAGTAAAGTGAGGAAGAGATAAAGAGCAGAGCGCGGTACATGCCAGGCCGGGGATCAGAGTGTGTGAGATGCTGCTACCTGATGTCTAGTGTCTGGCTGCACATGCTCCATATTAGCTGCTGGGAAATCCTCTAACACCCACTCTCAATAGAACGTGTGAGGGAGAGGGAGGGTGACACATGTACAAGTGCTGCACTTTCCTCTTCTAACCTGGCTTCCCTCCCATCTCCTCCACCACCCACAGCAGAGCCCATCAGGACCCACCCCCTCCCTGGCAGCTGTGTGAGAGTCTAATGTGCTGCTCCCAGGGTCCAGAGAGAAGGCAGTGCAGCCAGGGACGGGACGCAGCATCTCGCAGCTGAGGAAAGTCTGCACACAACTCTGCAGAGCCCCAGGCTGTCATCTTTATCACATTGATTATTACAAGTCCCCAGAACCCCACCCCTCTATCCTGTGCCCCAGGGGACCAATCAATTACTCATCCACCTAAATCCATACATAAATACAACATGATCGGCACAATGTGATCGGTGGACGCCATCCAGCCTGCGATAGTCTCCTGCTAGTCCGGGAGACAAGGCAGAGTAACGGAGAGAGGAGTGCAGGGGATGTGAGCACAAGGTCGTGTACATGGATTAGGGACACCACAGTGAGGAGAAGGGGCGGGAAGGCAGAGCAGAAGTGCACGGCCACAAAGTTTCCTCACATCTCTGGAAGACACAACAGACACCACAAAGGACACCAGGGGTCACACAAACACGGCGTGTGCCCAGGACCTAGCGAGGATGTGACCTTCCTGCCTGTGTGTGCGTTCGGGAGGAGAGACAGCAGCTAATTGCCGGAGCCCATCCCTCATCCCCCGCCCCCCCCCCAGCAGATAATCGCTGTGTATTATTCACCATTATACAGGCACATGCGCACTGTGATCCACACCGGTATCGGCTCATTCCCCTCATTTTCCAACTCGGCTATTTGTGAACTATTTTTTTTTTTATTTGCCACTGATGTATCTGCAAAATAGCAGCGACGAGTCCCAGCTCCCAGCAGCAGTAGCAGCATGTCTCGTCGTAAGCAAGCCAAGCCCCAGCACCTGAAATCGGACGAGGACATCGGCAACACTGAGGTGATCACTGACAGCAACGGTGAGTGACGGGACAGGGGTCCTTACCTATTATTTTCTAAAATTCACTTTTTCTCCCACTTGTGCAGCTTTTGACAAGAGTACAAGTATTCATTCTACTGAATAGCATTAGTAGTCACACTTAAGATACCATAAGTAACTACAATTAAATATATTAATAGTATTAATATCATTACTAATATAACATTATTAGGACTTTATAAGTTGATGTACATGTGACATTCTCCATGACAATACTTTATAATACTTTAAGACTGGTATTTGGAAAAACTCTTTGTGATATCTGGATGTCTTATCAGTGGATTTTCATACGACTGTCTTATGAACCTGTCAAGTTATTTTAACCCAGATCTATCAGGATACACAAAGGAAACAACTCAGTGACAAATTCAGCTCTGCTACATCTGTGCATCTCTGGTGTGTTTATTGCCTCAGGACATTCCAGCATTTGTGAGAATCGAAAAGTATTTTT
The DNA here is from genome assembly GCF_040894005.1 of Engystomops pustulosus. Taxonomy (NCBI): domain Eukaryota; kingdom Metazoa; phylum Chordata; class Amphibia; order Anura; family Leptodactylidae; genus Engystomops; species Engystomops pustulosus. The sequence goes on from NC_092415.1 coordinate 74,705,631, forward strand.
ATGAGTTTGGGGAGTGATATTGACAATCTTTCTAAAGCTTGGAGCTTGACCAGGATTTTGCACCTGCAGAGCAGACAATAGTGCAGAGCAGAGTGGCTGCAGGGAGGACTCTGCCTGGTGTTATTGGGATGTACAGGGCTTGTGTGCTGGTGGCAGGGGGTATTGCCCTCTACAATAGGTGTAAGTGACCTCTCCTTGTTGAAGTACATGGGATACAAGAGAGAGGGAAAGTTACAGTGATCAGCAGGAGCTTGTACCATCCCAGTCTGTGTCCTTCCCTGCAACTACTGGGGGAATAGAGAAGGGAGGAGGAGGAGGGGGCTCTGCTGATCTTGTTTTGGGGATGGAGAAAGATCGAGGCTTGTGAAAGCCTTTCCGGAAACATTGTGCATTCTCTTGATGTCTCAGACACACACACAAGAAGAGGGGCACTCCATGCCTGCCCCTGCCCTTTCTGATGGGGAGCTGCTCCCAGGTTCAGCCAAAGGTGAGGGGACCCCTTGGACAGGGGCTTGTTTTGGGAGCTACACTGCTGCATGTGCTTAAAAGGTTACAAGGGACAGCGGGAGGTGGGGATTGGGAAACAGTAGTTTATCCCATAGAGGACACATGGAGCTCCTGTATGTACTGATGACCCAGGAACTCCTATTTTTGTTTTCTAAGATTATCCACACAGGCGGAAATACTTACCCATTACCCTTGGGGGTTTCTTTACATTTTATTCTGCTACCAAATCTTTTTATTGTGTTATCAATAGGAATAACCAATTTAATTTCTCTTTCTATTTTTCTTTACTCAAGCCTCCTATATTTGAAAAAAAAAAATAATTTATTTTATTTACTGATATTATTCTTAGCAGCTGTGGAGAAGCATACTAGTGTAAAACTTTCCAGATAGATTTGATGAAGTTTCCTGAGCGGATGAGTTTTTGTGGCTGGTCAGGGCAGCGGGTCCTAACATGAGAAGAGATAATCTGGTGGGCTTTCTGCCTCCAAGTAGCCGTATCATGCTCACTAATGATAGAGGAGAGGTGTTGAGGAGGACAGGCCTTGCTCGGTGCATGTCCTTTGAGGCTGAGAATCCCAGATGCTCCCTTTTATTTCATTAAAAAGAAGAAGGCATTGTAAGAAGCCCTTCAGAAGAGTTTCCTGGATTTGGGAAGAAAGTATCTTTCTTGGGAGCTGTTTTTATGGCTAACTGTGAGTTTTATCTATGTAGCTGTGTCACTAGAGATTAGAGAAGGAGATATGCGAAAAGAAACGCTTGCATATGGTCTGTAGATTAGGGCAAAAGGAGGTTTTTGTCATGGAAATGTTTTTTTGTTTACTTCATCACTTAGCATTTCTTACACTTGGTTTGTTTTGTATTGCACTCAATGACTACACGATCAAATGAATGGATTTATTTCTTCGGAATGAGAAAGACAGCCTTTCCATCAAAGAGGCTACATTGCAGCCCAGCGAGGATTTTTTGAAGCCTGCTTATTGAGGCTCTGAATGGCTTCAAATCTCCTTTCAGTGTAACCCAAAAAAATTAAACTATCCATATAATTCTGCAACCAATAACTGCACTGTGAAAGAACAAGACTTACTGAAAAACATTCAATCTGTTAAAACATCACACTTTACAATAGAAAGGTATTTCCATTACCCAACAAATAAACTCCGTGGGATGGTTGTAAAATCCAGAAAATACTATTAATAATTTTTCAAAGGAGAGATATTTGATCTCTTGCTTAATACAATAATACGTCTATGTTTAAATTTCAGTTTTAGATATTGAATCCACTTACTTAAGATTGTTACAAATCAAATAATTACACTGACAACAATTTGTACAATGTGCTAATATTCATTTTTTATCTACAGATAAGTTATGCCTCTCATAACTGTCCATCTGTAGAGATTAAAGATATAAGAAGCATATGTATATATAGATAATTTCTTTTTATTTAATTTAATATTTATTTAATGTTAACTAACATGTGTAATAATTACAATAATGACACCTTTTTTTTAATAATAAAACAATTTTGATTTGTCTACAGTGGTGTAAACGGTTTATTACGATTGACCTTAGATCTAAAGATAATTTATTGAGTTAAATAGGATCTGAGAAAAGGACATTTTATTGTAAGTTTGGCTTAACTAGTTGTCATTGAAATTAGCAGTTTAGAATTTTGAAATGTCAAATATGGATAAAATAAAATTTATATATATATATAAAATCACTTAGCTAGCATGTCAACATTTTATTATACAAATGCGAATGTAATGCGGTGAGGCTCAGAAGTGTGAACAGCACTTTTTTTGCCTTTTAGTACATAACTAGGGTTTTAAAGTTGGAAAATGAAGCCAGCCTTGAATATCGGAATGCTCTCTATATGTTGCAGCTTGAATCAAGCATAATTCTTAAAGGCTCTGATGAATGCTGAATAACAATGAGATGCTATAGTCTTCAACCTAAAAAAAAACTTTCACAAGAGTGATTGTTTATAGATGAGTGGTGTGGTTTAACTGGCTAGTACAGAGGACAAAAAGTAGACCGTTAACTACAACAAATTTGTAAAACAAGTGGTTATTTTTGTATTTAGTATAAGAGAACGCTGCAAAAGATGGGTTAGGTTTCTTCATATTCGGCTAATTCCTCTATATTCCCCTATTGATCTTAGATGACCAGAAGGATACTTAATTTTCCAATTGAACTTACGCTCTGAGGCAAGATTAAAAAAAAGAAAAGAAAAAAAAAATAAGCAGCAATATTTGCTTTAAATATATATTTCAACAATTATTTAATGTTTTTAATATTAGTTTGATAATATTTTTTTAATAAACTTTAAGTAGAGGCCCATTATAAAAACTCATAGTAGATGTACCAAAAATTGTGGTTACATGTTTTTTGCATGAATTAATATAGATGTACTATATTTTTCCGTATTTCTGCTTTTCTGCTTTCAATAAATCTTTTATAATCATATGACATAACAGAGAATTTTTTGTTCTCTTACCCCACTACTGTTTAAAAATTCTTTTAAGACAGCCTATTAGTGTCTTATTTCTAAGCACTAATGCCCAGCATACACTAGAGATTCATTTTGTTTAGTGACATTGAAAAGGTGGGACTGCATGAAGTGCCAACAGGTTTCCAATGGCTTGTCCCTGAGGGTGGGTGTTTAGAAGTGCTTTGACAAGGCTGGCTGATTTAACCTTTGCCTGTTTTGCCCTGCCAGGGGTGGCCACTAGATGTCAAGCTCATAATACAATTAGTACATCTGTGCAGTTGACCTTGGCAGCATGGTTGCTTCAGTTGTGATAAGTGTTAACACTAGAATTGAGTGTTACCTAGAGCCCTTGCTACATGCTATATAGTATGTTTCAACTGCTGCTGAATACATATGTAGACCTAGTCAGGTATACGCCTCTGACAAGATAAATTAATTAATATTATTTTACCAGGGCCCAAAAAGTGTACAATAGATGTAGCTTACATGATTAGTGATCAATTACATAACATGGATATATATATATATATATATATATATATATATATATATATATATACATATATATATATATATATATATATATATATATAATGTTTCATTTCTACATAGTAGATTTTTTTTATCTTTACAAACTGGAATTTAATTTGTTATTTATTCAAATATGAATGAGTTTTTTCTCATTATTCATCGAGAAATAAATGTAACATTTGCAATGTAATGCATGCAAACTGATAGCCTCATAGAATCCATTGGTTTTGATTACTCATTTCTAGTGATCTTGAAAAACCATGAGCTATGTACATAGTTCCCCCCACCCCTTCTGAGTAAATTACATGACATACTGTATTTAATTAAAATTATTCAGAGTCTAATTTAATAGGGAGCCCGAAGCTCTATCTACTATATTGTGTTCCCTGAAGGTATTGTCATAAGTAATAAGCTTTAAATGAAAATATTTATTTTATATATCTGATGACAACATAAAAAAGAGATTGAAAAATGGCACAACACAAAATTTTGCATTTTCTTTAAACCTTACATCCAATTCTAGTTTATGATTTATTTCTTGGATTTTAGTTTCAAATGAACTGATTGATGTTTTTGAAATGTAATACCATACTAGTATATACCATGGATTTTTATTAAAAATATTTTTTTATCACTTTCACCCTCACTTGACCACATTATAACAACTAAGTGAAATTATTACTAAAGTGGATAACCAAATTTTCCATAATCTGCATAATTTCTAATGATACTGGAGATGTTAAGGCAGTCCCTAAACAGACTGTTTAAGTAGTTCATGAAATGCCTTCATGATTGCAAAACTAAAAAGAAGGGAAAGAAAGACAAGAAGACATTTGGTGACTATGCCACAGGTGGCTGTTACTTAACAAATTCTGAGATTTAGGCCACTGAATAGATTAATCTAAATATGCTAGGCCTATAACGTTGTGCATAGCAATAGTGCCCTCCACTGTTCACTGTCATGTTGACAGCAATTGTGGTGTTTGAAAGAGGGCAAAAATTTCTATTGAGTCTGGAATTTCAACTACATTGTTGAACACAGTAGGGGTCTCTATTTGTCTCCTCCTGTTTCACAGCTTGGGCTCTGTATGCGATAATTCATCTTCTTTTATGGGAATCACAGCCATCATAAAGAGTTAAAAAGAATTCATTTGCAAGAAAACAAAATGTTCTCAAACAGTTTCCTAGAATTCAGTAGAATCAGTTCAGAAAAAGGAGAACCACTTTTTAGCATAAGACATATATTTTCATGTATTCAATTATATACCCTGGAGATGATACACCTACAGTCTGTGTTATGTAAAGAAAGAGGTAATGGGCTGAAAGATTATCCCGAGCACATGCTGAAATCCAGATTCTGTTCATGGACGTTTCAGCAGAAAACTATATAGCTATGCACTTTGTTGGGATATGGGCTGTTCTGTTCATATAGACATCCACAAAACAAGCTAATTCAAATAAAATATTATAACTTACATGACTATTTAAAAATGTTATATTTTTATTCAGCTTACCCTGCTAGGAACTATAGCATATTACGTAGGATGTTATATAGATTATAAATAGATGAAATTGTATCATCATCTTAAAATTGCTGACAATCTGGTGGAACAAATAAGGTAATGGTAATAATTTAACATAAAATGAATAAAGTACACTTTTTAGATAAGATAGTTTGCACTCCACCCTCTACATATAATGTGTAGTATATATCAGAAGGGAAAGGTGTAAATACAATAGGTCAGACCTAAAGATAGATAGATAGATAGATAGATAGATAGATAGATAAATAGATAGATGCTAGATAGATAACTGATAGATAGATACAAAGAATACAGCAGCATTCCATGTATTAAATGAAAAAACAAGTGAATTTATTCCAAACACATTTTTTTAGATATATAGAGAAATAGATATATAGCGATAAACATTATACACTTTAAAGGTGATTAATTGTAACGTTGAACATTGTTCATTATTAGAATGGACAATATTTATTTAAATAGTTCAGGAGAATGCAACAAAGAATAGGCTGCCTTACATTGACTATTAGCATTCATTATACTACATTAGGCCCGTTCTATGATTCTAACTGCTATCCTCTCTGTGTGGTCTTGTTCAGAAAATGATTTGCAGGAGATTGTAGTTTCCTACATACATGTGGTAAAAAAATTTACGAAAAAATGCATCTTTTAACTAAATGATGTTCAGCATAGATCTGATACTTCTGTTTCAGCCATTATTTTGAAAGTCCATTAAGGACAGGAGAAGCAATTAAATATTAAACAGGCCTACTAAGCATAGTGTCTTTGGTGTGTGTGACACTTCTCACTTACTCAAATTTTACTTAACTTAATGGGGAATAGAGAAAACCTTAATATCTGTATTGGCCGAGACCTTCTTTACTCCTCTTAAAGTTACAGGTCAAACAAAATTGCATTTCAAGTGCAGTGAAAGATGTCATTTAAATAGCTTCCCTCAATCGGAGCTGCCTGCTTGGGAACGTAACATGCTTTTTACATATAGATGGGTTCCTAATTAATTGTGTCATTTCTGGAAAAGCCTTCTATAGGGTTTCTGTTTTCTGTATAAAACTGTACTTTAAAACACATTGGTATCCTTTTTAGCTCAGTTTTTTTAGTAGTTTTGTTTTAATTTTTTTTTAAATTCCATATTTTTTAAAATTTTATTTAGTATCTGATTGGTACATCGCAGTTACGCCATGGTATGACTTTACTGTTTGTTCAATATCTATCTATATATCTTACTAAGTAATTGTTCTATATGTAAGGGGCATTTATTTTCCACTTGTTTAGCAGTTAGTGATATTGATATTTAGAAGCAAATAATGTTTACATCTGATGGTTTATGTGTGCACATTCATTGAGGTGATTCAGAACACTACTGTTTCACCAGAATACATTAAAAATCAAAACAATCAGGGCAGTGTTAATTCATCCAATTCTACAGGAAACCACTTGAAGAGAAACATTTTTAAACTGCTGTAAAAAAGCCAATTCTCAGTGACCGATTCTGAATCTGATAGTGTGTTTGATTAAAAAAAAAAGTGCACCACAGCTGCTCTCATTGCTGCACGGAACATCACTGTGTAAGGGATCCAAATGTAGTAGTAAAAGAGTTTGCACCTAAGATATATTGGTGGGATATTCAGCTAAAATGTGTGCATTTTTTAGCTGTATCATGGAAAAAAATATAATCATATCAAAACCAAAACTAAATTATATGAAAAAAAATACATACATTATTATTTTGCATATTTTATTTGCCACTATCACAAAAAATATTTGATCAGAGCATTTGGGATAGATTTTTACACAAATGTGATAATACATTTAATGTGCAAACAGAAAATTCTAGTAGACTACATATCTTTAAAAGTTTGTCCAATATATTAAATATTATGTACGTTGTTACATTTTTATAGTTTTTAAATAATCTTTAAGATTGAATATTTATAACTGTAAATTTGTTTATTCTTTTATAGTAAAAATTGCTTTACTATTCTATTTAAAAAAAAGAAATTAATATAATATTTGTAAGCCAGAAAAATATTTTTAATTTTGTACATAAAAAAAATCACATTATTTGGGTAATATCTACAAGATCCCTAATAAAGGTGTAACGAATTTAACGAATAATTATATAAAAGTGTATACATTTAAGTGTATATATATAAATAGATAGATATACATATATATTAATAGATGTTATTGTTTTCATAAAAGCTGTAAAATTTTGAAATTTGTAAAGATTTTAAATAGTATTGACTCGTAGAACATTATAGTTTGACTTTTTATATTTCATGTACATAATATTGCGTTTACAGTGGAAGATTTAAACATCTGTGCCACTATGTCAAAAGACTATCTCTGTACTGGAAAGGAATATGAAGTTACTGAGCGAAGAGTTTGCATTCCTCCCAAGCAGTTTTTTGAATACTATAAATGTTTTTTATATGTTCATTTCTCATTCCAGCACAGCTATTTATTTGATCAGGTGTGAATTAGAATTCTGTTCATTAAACATGCTTGTTATTCAGCACAAGAGGGTAACGCAAGTCAGAGGAAGTGACTGCCTACAACAGTAATTAAACATGTGTAACCAATTAGTGGGTTTTCTACAATGGCACAAGCATATAATTTACAGAGCCTTTCTATAAGAATAGATGAAAATAGGTACAAAACGTGTGTCTGACGGCAGCATACTTATGTTTAAACATGTCAGTAGAAATGTAGTTTAAATATGTAATTCTTAGTTTGTTCACAAATCTGTGAACTCGATGCTGTGTCGGAATAACATGTAATTTTAGTTTCCTGCTAACGAAATATGGCATTTGACAGCATCAATTATTTTTGTAGAAGAGTAGCAGTTAAGTGTCAGGTATTATTTCTTTTTAGCAGTGAAAATACAATTCACATCAAATGTTTAGCATATATCCATTTACAGCTAGGGAAGCAGTTTGCATATAGATACTTTGATTTTATTTTAAGACTGACAATATGTCTTTAAAAGTTCTTAGTGTTTAGGCCGAAGGTTAATGTAATTAAGATATTATGCCTTTGCCACGTTAAGTACAAAAGAGCACAAGCAGATCTACTACTAGTTACCCTACTTAAATGATAGCTAACAGTAACAGTACTTTTAGTTCTTTTAATAGTTACCTTCACAGAAATATCTTCAAAAGTAAATATAAACTGATTGATCTATTGTATAAAATTACATAAATCTAATACGTCTCGGACAATAGGTGCATATCAGGGTGTGTATGTCAGCTTGTTAGCTTAGGCACTGCTTCAAGTTTGAAAGGTTACAGATTAGTTTAGCAATGTTAACTGAACTGGCAAAGGCATCTATAATTTTGCTGGAAATTAGGAAGCTTGATGCTAAAGGGGAATCCTAATGAGCCCATCAAAAGCTTGATTTGTACCCAACAGACAAGGCTGCTGTGAATTGTATGAAAATATTGGAAATCAATGGCTTCTATGGAATTTCATTAAGAAGCAGTATCCACAATTGATAGAGCTTCATAATTTGATGGATTGTGCAAAGAAAAATATTATCTAGGTAAAAGAAGTCATAGAAAATTGTTGAAGTGGGGTAATTTGTACAAAATAAAAAGTATTGATTTTACTCGTGCAAAATTTTCAAATGTAGAGTACTTTATCTTTCAGCTTAATAGCTTATGCAGTCTTTTCATTTGCTTTTAGCAGTACCCGGGGAAGGACCAGATGATGGGGATAGCGGGAATGAAAGCCGAAGTGGAAGTGAGGAGACCAATGTTTGTGAAAAATGCTGTGCTGAATTCTTCAAATGGACTGACTTCTTAGAGCACAAGAAAACTTGCACTAAAAACCCTCTTGTGCTGATTGTAAATGATGATGTAGGAGCTCCAGCCACTGAAGAGTTTCCCGAGCCATCTCCTGCAAGCTCTTCGAGTGATCACGCAGAGAGTGAGACTGCAGAGGAAGCTGCCCAGTCAGAAAATAATGAAACCGGTGATATAAAAGAAACAGAAAAGGAAGAGGAACCAATGGAGGTTGAAACCATTGAAGAAAAACATTTTCCAAATCAAGAAGCCTCAAACACTTCTACTCCTCTACCTCAGATACCTGACCCATCTTCCATAACTAATTACAACATGCCAAACACTAATGTTACATTAGAGACTCTTCAAAGTACAAAAGTGGCAGTTGCACAGTTTTCACAGAATGCACGGTGCATAGGTGGCACAGGTGCTGCAACTGCAGCAACAGCTATGGCAATTCCAATGATTCTGGAGCAATTGATGGCACTGCAACAACAACAGATCCATCAGCTGCAACTCATTGAACAAATACGAAGTCAGGTTGCACTGATGAACCGCCAGCCACTACGTCCTCCATTGACCTCTTCAGTTCCAGCACAAAATCCTCCAATTCCAACACCCAGTCAGCTGCAGAGCTTTACTGCACATCAAAGCCTTCAGTTAACACCTGTAGTTCCACCCACTCTTGCAGGATCAGTAAATAACAATCAACCATCATTTGAAAATCCTCAACATACATCACAGCCTGCCTCTGGGGCAAGTACCCCAAATATCCCATGTCCTATCCCTTGTACACCTACAGACACAAACATACCCTTATCAAGTAATGTTAAATCAAGTAGTGTGACCCCTAGTCCTGTGCCCAATACAACAACCAGTACTACTCATCCTCAGAGCTCATCTACTCCTCCATCCATTGGACATGGAAATATCCTCACCTCACCTTCCAGTTTGCCAAGCCCTCTTCTACCTCAGAGTTCTTCAAGTAGTGTGATCTTCCCTAATCCACTTGTAAGCATAGCTGCAACAGCTAATGCATTAGACCCCCTTTCTGCACTTATGAAACATCGTAAGGGAAAGCCACCCAATGTATCAGTGTTTGAGACCAAGTCCACCTCTGAGGACCCATTTTTTAAACATAAATGCAGATTTTGTGCCAAGGTCTTTGGGAGTGATAGTGCTTTACAGATCCACTTGCGCTCTCATACAGGTGAAAGGCCTTTTAAATGTAATATATGCGGAAATCGATTTTCCACAAAAGGCAATTTAAAAGTTCATTTTCAGAGACATAAAGAAAAGTACCCCCATATTCAGATGAATCCTTATCCTGTTCCAGAATATCTTGACAATGTCCCCACTAGTTCTGGAATCCCATATGGAATGTCTCTTCCTCCCGAAAAGCCAGTAACAACATGGTTAGATAGCAAGCCAGTATTACCAACAATTCCAACATCTATTGGGTTGCAACTTCCCCCCACAATACCAGGTGTTAACAGCTATGGTGATTCACCAAGCATTACCCCAATGAATAGATCACCTCAAAGGCCATCTCCTGCATCAAGTGAATGCAACTCTTTGTCTCCAAGCATTAATCATACTGAGCCATGCATGGTAACATCTGCAGAATCTCCACAATCTGCTCAAACAGCCACAACCACTATTCCAAAAACAGAACCAATTGCCCTCCCTCCAATAGTCCCGAGAACCACCGAACAGAATTCAACTGGACAGATATCTTCCCCTGTGACAACAGCTATTCCCACACTAACAGACACCACTATATCAACAAGCCTCCCAAATCCAGCGCTTCCATCTATGCCTGACCAGTTCAAAGCAAAATTTCCATTTGGTGGTCTTCTTGAGTCTATGCAAACATCGGAAACATCAAAATTGCAACAACTAGTTGAGAACATTGATAAAAAAATGACAGATCCAAATCAATGTGTCATTTGTCATCGAGTGCTTAGTTGTCAGAGTGCTCTTAAGATGCATTACAGAACCCATACAGGAGAGAGACCATTTAAATGCAAAATTTGTGGACGTGCTTTTACTACTAAGGGGAATTTAAAAACACATTTTGGTGTGCATCGGGCAAAGCCTCCATTAAGAGTTCAGCATTCCTGTCCAATTTGTCAGAAAAAGTTTACCAATGCTGTGGTCCTACAGCAACATATCCGTATGCATATGGGTGGACAGATTCCAAATACCCCTTTACCTGAGGGCTTCCAAGATGCAATGGACTCTGAGCTCTATGATGAAAAGAATCTTGATACACTGAGTAATTATGATGACGATTTTGATGATAATTCTATGGATGATGAACTAGATATGAAAGACACAGCAAATGACTCTTCTAAGCCTTTAATACCATACTCCGAGTCATCACCTTCCTCACCTCCCACTGTCATTTCAAGTATTGCTGCTCTAGAAAATCAGATGAAAATGATTGACTCTGTTATGAGTACACAACAATTTATTGGCCTAAAAACCTTAGAAAATGGATCAGGGGAAAGTGATCGGTTAAGCAATGATTCTTCATCTGCTGCAGGAGATCTTGAGAGCCAAAGTGCAGGGAGTCCTGCAATGTCTGAGACTTCATCCATGCAGGTTTTGTCACCTGCACATAGTCATAGCGAAAGCATAAGATCAAAATCTCCCCATGCATCTAATCAAGAAGAGCCACCAGAACTACAGCTTAAAACAGAAAAGCCTGACAGTCCCTTGCCTGCCCCAGAAAATGAAGGTGCACTGGATCTGACATCCACCAATCCTGTGAGACCAATCATCAAAGAAGAGGCCCCTTTTAGCCTGCTGTTCCTGAGCAGAGAACGTGGTAAGTTTAAAAGTACTGTTTGTAATATCTGTGACAAGCCTTTTGCTTGCAAAAGTGCATTGGAAATTCACTACCGCAGCCATACTAAAGAACGGCCATTTATTTGTACAGTCTGCAATCGTGGGTGTTCCACTATGGGTAATTTAAAACAACACTTACTGACACACAAATTGAAAGAGCTCCCATCTCAGTTATTTGAACCCAACTTTACTCTAGGTCCCAGCCAAACTACTACTAGCCTGGTCACCAGCACAGCGCCTGCCATGATCAAAATGGAAGTGAATGGTCACCCCAAGCCGATCTCATTGGGTGAAGGTCCTCACCTTCCAGCTGGAATCCAGGTTCCTGCTGCACCACAGACAGCGATGAGTCCAGGCATCACTCCTATGCTGGCACCCCCTCCACGACGAACTCCCAAGCAACACAACTGTCACTCGTGTGGGAAGACCTTCTCTTCAGCAAGTGCACTACAGATACATGAACGCACTCATACTGGTGAAAAGCCATTTGGTTGCACAATCTGTGGTAGAGCATTTACCACAAAAGGGAATCTTAAGGTAAGGTGAACTCTCTACAGTCATACAAAAGAAAACATAAGGATTTGGTGAAAAGAGCTGTCAGTCAATTACATTTATAAAGTTCAAAGAATTTGTATAGTTTAAATGATTTCATAAAGCAAATGACATTGCATGTTCTCAAGACTGCCAAGAGAGAAAAGGCATACTTGTGCCCAAATGCTTTGAACATATGAGAACTCGGTAGGCACATGCTGCAGATGAGTCCTTGAACAGTCATTAATATAAACTATAAACCGTATGCAGCTGTAATTTCAATTTAGTTTTGTAAACTTTGCAGTTTACTAGGTCCCTGTGAATACATTCACACCTCCTATGAAATTAAGACTTTCCAAACAAGTAGGTGAAACAGTTGAAGGTTAATTATATAAAGTACAGCAGTTTTGTTATGACAATGATTTAAATCCTCCAGTCCATAATATGTGAAAAATTCTGCTTCAATAAACCCCCCTTCCCAGAGGCACATTTAACATATGTATTACTTTTCTAATCGTAAGCACTTTATAGTTATTTCATATAGCACTGATGTTTATTATAATTGTGTATGTGACATTAGTAGGCTTTCCCAAAAATGATATTTTTTGTCACAGAGTAAGAAAGAAAATTTTGTTTTGTTTGTGTTTATTGCTGAAAATCACAGCTATGTGCTGTATATCCTGTGCTTCTCATTTTTGTCAATGAAAATAACAGTTCTATTTTGTAAACATAAAGCATGGGAATTATGATCACTGAATCAAGAGCTATGCTATGAAGTGCACAAAGATCTTTATAGCTGGATCTAACAAAAATATCATATTTTCTTTCTTACAGTGACCGTGTCTGTAGTTTACATCTTTTTTTAAATAAAAGCTTTGGTCAAAGTAACATTTTTTCTCTTGTACAGGAGAGTGATTCTGAATTGTTGTTTTTGACTGAGCGCTATTTTTTGTAGGATTTAATCGTTTGACTTTTTGATTCTTCTAAGCACAATGTCTACTATGTTTTATTGAATAAGTAGACTAAATGTGCTATATCATTGTGTGTGTTAACTCATAGTCATATCCAAAATATTTTTTTGGTTTTATCTGCGTGGAATCATTATGCAGCTTGGAGACTCTTCCATTAGGAATAATTGGCAAATATAATCTCCCCTAGAGTCTGGAATCCTAACATTCCGTGAGCACCTAATTGACTGAAGCTGTTACCCCCTTTCTAATAGATATTAGTTCAAAGAGGCTTTTACAAATGAGTCTACAAAGTTTAAAGTACATTTTTGGGGTATGAATAATGACCGTCAATAACAATTGTTTAGCTATTTAAATAAAAAGAGCAGTTTATAGTCATATACCATTGCTCCTTTTAAGGTGGCTCCCTTTTTTGTCTTTGCTTTGAAAAGTCTAAAAGTAACATTTATCCTAAAGGAAAAGATCTCAAATAAGTGTCTGGTAGACAGATGAAAAAATGTTAAAATATGATTTTTTACCATTGATGCATACAATATTTATAGGATTTAGATACACAGAGTTCATCACTGCTGCCAACTCCCTCTAGGTATGAGGCAGGTTTTCTCACCATCTGGATATTGAACAAGCCATGGCATTACTTGCTTTATTATGCTGGAGATTTTGAAAAAGAGTTTTTTTTCCTATCAAAAATGATGATTGTTTGTGCTGCTTTCTACTGTATGTTTTCTTGTTTCACAATATACCTATGTAGAGGAATGCCTGTGGTAGACATAGTTATTGCTTGGCTTTGTTATTTTGTGCACCTGCAATCCGTAATTGCAGACCTCACAGAGGCATTTTAGAAGAATTGCCAGTGCTAGTTTTTGTTATTCAAACTAAAGATATAAATCGAATAATCGTGGACAGAATAAAAATATCATTAGGGCACAATTAATTAACTGGTCAAATATAAAATTTGAATTTCATATACAAATATCAACATATTCATCTAAATGTACTATTGTTTGCGAAATAAGGGGCAGTATGATATTTTTGTAGGTTTTAAAATAGAAATATCCTAGGTAAAAATCCTTCTGGTATTTGATAGAGACGTATATTTGGCAATTGCATCATCTGACTAAATTAATGTTTTTGCTTCAATATTGTTTGCTAAGTATCTTAACTTATTAATTGATTTCCTTTATGTTACATTCCATACAATAAATATACTAAAGCCTATGTGCTTTGTTTTTTGTTTTTTTACGCATAGGTTCATATGGGGACTCACATGTGGAATAATGCCCCAGCAAGACGTGGTCGTAGACTTTCTGTGGAAAACCCCATGGCTTTGCTAGGAGGAGATGCACTGAAGTTTTCTGAAATGTTTCAGAAAGATTTGGCAGCTCGAGCAATGAATGTCGACCCCAGTTTTTGGAATCAGTATGCTGCTGCTATCACAAATGGACTGGCTATGAAAAACAATGAAATTTCTGTTATACAGAATGGAGGCATCCCCCAGCTCCCAGTCAGTTTAGGTGGAAGTGCGATTCCACCTTTAAGCAACATGTCCAGTGGGATGGACAGAACACTTACTGGTAGCAGCCCCCCTATTATTAGTATGGACAAAGTGGGCTCTGATTCTATTGTAAATCGGCCATTCACAAGGTTTATTGAGGAAAACAAGGAAATTGGCATAAACTGAGTGCAATTAGAAATACAAAAACAAAACTATCAAAGACTTCATTCCTCAAGTGTTGTACTATTTGTTGTACAGGTTTTTTTGAACTTATCACAGTGACCTAATCCATATACCTACTGCCCCCTCCCATAGCAGAGACCTGTGGATGCTGAAGAGATGTATTTTCAAGAATGTGCATGGTACTTTCAGCAGTTAAACTGACTGGAATAGACCTTTTCCTGTATAAACATTATTCAAAGTGCGTTGGAAAACAAAAGGACGCGGGAACCCAAAAGCTGTTTGTGTCTTATAAGAAATTATTCAACTTCTGTAAGAATGACTTCTTTGTCCAAAATAATTGCTGGCGTTGTTTAAATTAGATATAAACTTGAAGTCTGTAAAGATTCTAATACAGTACTAAATAATCTCAGTTTAGTATTCCCAAATGCTGTGTATTATTACAGTTATCCTTGTCTGTAATATTTATAATAACTTTATGCGGGTACTCAAGATTAAAAAAACAGCCCTATTCTTCAATGAAATTTTGTACAGCAAGATACATCTGAATTTGTGACCTTTTTCTTAGCAAGTTTTGTTTGCTATAATCCAGTGATGTTTATTCCAATGCAGCCAAAATTGTGACATTTTATTTGGACGATAGCATGCTATACATGTGCGAGTAACTGTCTGTAACAAATCCTTTTATTTAAATATTTGTAGCTGCTATGTGGACAGTCATTGAATATAAAAGAGAAAATGTATGGAAAATTAGTTTGATGGTTGGAACACCACTCACAGTCAAAACTTTTTCACTCTAAAGTATTCACGATAGGAAGCTGTGAATAAAAACAATCTTCATGTTAACTTCACTGTACAATAAAAGGTAATGTTTGTATATTGTGCTGGCAAATTATTAATTTATAATTTTGCACTTTTGGTATTTTGTATGTGGGGATATTTGTAAATGAACTAAAGTTTATTGGGTCAAAGTTACATAAGGTAAAACAAAAAATGGAATTAAATAAAGAATTTTCTGTTCTGTAGAAAAACAGCCAGATGAAAATTGTTTGGCCTATGCAGGACGGTACATATTAATGAAAGACGAGCATTTCAACAAAATTACTGTGTGTAATAGTAATAATATTTTACTTCCTTAATTGTGATTCTCCCTATAAGGTGCATCAATTAAAAAAATATTATTAATAATTAAAACACATAACACATATTGTCAATGTTCATATTTTTCCTTTTTTTGATACAGCAGTTATAAGTGACAACATTTTTTTTGCCATTATACAGTATATATAGAGTTCACAGTGGGTAAAAAGTGCTTTGTATTATACTGTACATATAGCAGTTCAGTGACAGTAGTCAAATAAAAGAATACAATGTTTAGTTAACACCTTTGACATCAATTCTAAATTAATTTATTGTCACTCTTGTGCAAGAATAATGCAGCATTAACCAATAAAAACAATGTCACACTAAATATTTTTAACAATTAAGTACAATTTAAAACATTTACACCTTCGTTTTATTTTTAATATGTCTCGATGGCTTATTAGAAATAGTATATATAATATTTTTTCTACCTTGTTTCGTCATTATGGGAATGATGAAGCAAGCCGATCATACTGGCATCTTGTGATAATAGAGCTTTATTGTGCTCAATGTCTTGTATATCAGATGATAAAAGCAACAAGAAACATATTTTTATACTGTAGTGCGACTTAGAGGCAATAAACTGCTTGAAACATGGGCCCGAAAATTATGATTACGGAACCTTTTTTTATTCATTGTCTACTCGCTTCACCATGGAAATGAAAAAATACTGGAAGGAATTCTGTTTGCATAGGATATAATGTCTATAATTGTTTACAAAATATAATTGATAACTTCATAACATATGTGCACTGCCAATCAATGTTAAACTTCTTTTGTCCAGATTTTTCAGTGGCCAATCTGATTTTTTTTCTCTTTTCAGTGATGCAAAGATGCACATGATACAAGTGAAATCGGTATTTTAGACTTGACAAAGGTTTAAAAATGAACCTATTCAATATTATTTTAGAGTTTTAATTTAGCAGTTAATCAGATATAGAGTTAAATAAATAATTATTTATCCTGGTGCTTCTCACTCTTCTCACATATGTTTATATCATTTGTTATGCAAGGACATATTTTTCTTTTTTCATGTGGATTTTAATGCAGAAATAGCCATTCAATCATGAGTTTAAGAACAGTAATACGTGAAAGCAAAATATATCCCAATAGTAATATTTTAGATTAACTCTAGAAAATGGAGCTCGACTCTACTGTATAAAATAAACTACATAGGACAATGAACTGAACTGTTTTTTCAACATAAATTCATCACAGTATTGATAAATATATAAGTAATATTCAACAGACAAACCTACACCAGAAAAACATATTATAAATAATAGAGGGCATTAGTATTTGCAAAATGAAGGAGGCCAAAATGAAGGAAAACAAAAGCAAAAGCTCTTCATCTTGTTTTTCCACTGATTCATCTTCAATGCAGGAAATTATATGGACTCTGTTTAATTTTTTCCTCCATTATGTAGCAACTGTACATCCAGAAGTTTATAACTTTTATTGCTAGTTTTAAAATGAAGACTATTATAATAATGATAACTGTAAGAAACACAGTTTAAAAATATTTATTATTTTATTTCATGTAATCATTGAAGTTCAGATAATATTTTAGTTAGACTTTATTTGGGATGCACATTTTGTGGCCCTTATTGATGAAGAGTTATATTTTCTATTTAAATGCAATACACTTGTCTAATGTCTAATATCACTATAAAGGCCAATATATGAGATCAGTGTATATGTTACAGGACCCAGAAAGTAAAGTAACCATAAGAATTTAAAATTATGCATACAATTAAACAATAAAAATGATTCTATGTGAATTTTTTTTAAATTAACAGTTAAAACTCTCCATATGACTACTATATTGACCAGACCATAACCTTATCCAGACCAGATTTCCTGTAGCCAAAAAATTTCCATCAGTCAAATGAAAAGGTTTTTTTTAATGTCTAAAACGATACGCTTCAATTTCCATTTATCTTCCATTATCACCATGGCTGTATGCCCATATACTGGGGCAAAATAAGCATGGATTTTAAGCGGCGCCGGAAATTTTTTATTTTTTGTTCCAGATTTCCTGTAATAGATTCCAGTTCTACAATATTATGTGAGAAGGCTGACTCCTAGTATTTCTGTAGTTATAATACAGTGTATGTATATTATAGTTACAATAAATAATTATATTTCGATAAATATAATAAAATATATTCTGTACTTTTCTTATGATGTGATAGGTTGGCCTGGATAGAAAAAAGAAAGCTCTCTAACAAAAAGAAATGCAACAAACTCCTAGCCAAACATTAGCCCCAATATTATTTTGACGGTGCATATCTAAGAGATAAACACAACAAGATGCTTGTTGATACCACAGTTTTTATAACGTCAGAATGTTAAAAAAATAATATTAACACTATTTTAGTCTGTTGTGCAGATAAAAACAACAACTACATTGAAAGCAGGAAAGATTTTCCCAGCCAGTTGCTAATGTAAGGACAAAATATGGAAGTCACTTCCCATTCTTCTTTTCACAGTTTTTCCATTATATTGTCTTTAAATAAAATGCACAATATAAAAGTAAAATATTTTTAATGGGAATGATAATGCTATTCAGATTTTTGGCATTATCATTGTGCTGTTTTGCTCAAGAGAAATAAGCATGGTACAATAATCATAGATTAACATAGAAGTTATTTTAGGAGCATTTCACAGAACTTTATCATTATTTGTATGAAGTCCCATTTTTTCAAAAATTTCTTTTAGTGTTATTCGGAACCTTGTTACCACAAGGGAACATGTAAAGCATGTTTCCATACCACTTAATGCCATTCATCACAAAGCAGATAACACTTTCTATAATTATGGTTGCGGCCTATCATATGGTTCAAATATGACTACTGTTCCACAAACCATTTTGGAGCAGGATGAAATCAATTTGAGATCATTTTGCCTACTGTATACATATTTATTTTATCAGTAAACTTGGTTTGAGTCTACTACATTCAAGAAGAGGGTAATTGCACAATTGCAAACCCTATAAAAAATTATAGTATAAAAATGCCATAAGGAAAATAATATAACATGATTGCCTTCCAGAAACTTGTAAACCACTTTGGCTGTAAATACATAGTCTACAGTACATATGTTATGAAAAGTATGTTTATCATCATCACTGAAAGGGAGTCAAAGAAAAGCTGCCCAAAGTAAGGCCTACAGCTGGCTCGACGACATACATTGACATCAGAAGACCACAATTTACTCTGGTCATAATAATCTTCTTTTTATTCACATATCTTATTCACAATAAGAGCTGTATATGCAAGTATATTCAGTGAGCATCAGTCTGTCAGGTTGTGTATAATTAAGATATAAATATATGTATAAATATATATAAATATGTGTGTGTGTATCATGTATATAATTTTTGCCATCATCACTTCTTCCAATCCTCACCACAACACCTCATTTAGGCAAATGATAAACCTTCTTTCATTTGTATCTTTGTGTTTTAATGAAAAGAAGGAAATACATTTGCAAGTAATGTGTATAAATGTATCATTTTGAAATTAATATCCCTGTATTGGTTCAATGGTCAGCATAGGATTAGCACTAACACTCAGCAATGCTAGGCAAATACCATGACCAATGGCACTCATGGGTTTGCAATTCTTCTCGGTACAATTTTATTTTCTCATCACATGTTGGCAGATACAAAGTCATTTGTCTCAGACGTTTCATTTGCTTCATATTTGGCTGATGTAAGAATAACCTAAGCAGCTGAAAATAATATACTATTAGATATAGGCAAGTTATATGTGAAAGAACACATTGCAAAAAGGGCTGTTGAGTCACGTGAACATGCTTTGTTCCAAATCCAAGCTTCTGCAAGCTCTACTTTGTACATTTCTAATAGTTGTAGTTGGGTTGAACAGCAGAATGGAGTGATTAAAGTGACTTCTGCTCTGCAGTAGATTGAGGGCCTACTATAAATGTGTCATTCAGAGACGCTGGGTTAGTCCATTTGCTAGCAGAAAGATAAAATTCATATTGTGGTATTCATAATTTATTTATGAAAGTCCTTCAAAACTTTTATATGTAACATACAATGGATAACTATAATAAAAGACAACCAGCTCATGTGCTAACCAAAAATGAGTCTCTGATTAAAGGGGTTTTCCCAAGTATTACTAACTAGCTGATCAGTGAGTATTCAACTGCTGGAACCCCTACTCATCATGAGAATTTGACCTCCAGATCTCCTGAGAATGAGCAGTGTGTTCTCACAAGTGGGTGGAGCGGCTAGCCAAGAATGCCCCCTGTCGCTTTATTCAATTATGTGGGAGTGACGGAAATACCCAAGCACCACTCTTGGCTATCTCTCACCGTTCCCATAGACAATGAATGATTCTCCACCCATTATCAAAAACAGGATGCCAACTCGGGTCCTGGGACCTGGGATGTCCTTTTTTGTGATTGTTCCAGCAGTCGGACCTTCATCAATCAGCTGTCCTATGGATGGGAGATAACCAATATACATGGGGCAACCCATTTAAGGTTTATATAAAAAAAAAAAAATAAAACAAGGCTCTCTAACCTTGAATAGTCTAATGATACTATTTTTCACTGACTTTAGTCTAAGTCCCTTTAATTCATAGAGGTAGCGGCCTTGCGATTTCTCTCCACAGTGAAGTCCAGATCCCTATATAGGGGGTAAAAGGGTGCATTATCTTTGGCATTAATGGCATCTGGTTTGACTTTAACAGTCAAGAAAGAAAGTTGTCCTCTGTAATGTTGGCTGGTTTCCCAGTAACCCAAAAACAGCAAGGAACTCACAGGGTCATCATTTAAAGGAGTTTCAGTTCCCATACAACTATGAATGTTTACAGCACTCCAAGGCTTTGAGTGCTGAGCTACTGTACTATATTTGTAAATGCTGGATCCTGAAGGTGGTACAGAATTGAAAAGTAGGAAACAGTTTAGTGTAGACATCAAAGAAGAGCTGGCCCAAGCAAGGTATGCAAATAATAATTTATACTGGGAAAAATAATTGGATGAAGTCAAGCAATGACTAAAAAACAGACAAACTTCAGAAATGTGCATGGCATTAGGCTAAACAATCTTATAGTTTTACGAGTTTCCGAGGGGCTATAACATTTTACTCCCTTGTGTATATATATTTATATATATATATATATATATATATATATATATATATATATATATATATATATATATAAATATATATATATATACACACACATTTATTATAAGCCTACGATTTACCATAGGTCTGAGTTTCTTTTTACTTATAAAATAAGAGGTCATGATCACAAATGTATTTTTCAGAATGAAATAAAACATTTAACTTTTTATCTCGAAAGTGAATTTACTGTCATAATCCCATCTAATAAAAAGGATAATTCAACTATAAACATAAGAACCTCTCCTATTGCAGCAGTTAAATAGTAATCAATTTGTCTATTCACAATTACCTTTTATGCAGCAGAAAATTAATCATTTTACTAGCTTCAATCATTAGGGAATGTAGAATGCTAATTCAGACCTTATTACAGACCCAATTCTTCATTTTGTCCTTCCTCGGCTTGGCACAAGAGCCTCATAAACAGTTTTTCTCCTTCCTCTATGATCTTGAGAGCAGGATTCATTTTAAGCCATGTTGATCAAGAAAATCATTGTACATCTAGGAAATGCATTATAATAATTAGGTGCTTATTTTATTAATTTTAAGCTAAATAAATTAGTAATCACTGCTTATGAATAAATGAAAGATTCAATATTCAGTTAAAATTTACTATTACAGTGAAATTGAATGTACATAATTGAGTCTGCAGCAATATCATTCTTAAAATGCTTTAAAATGCTTAATATTTTATCATTAAAAAGGGGTATTCAGAAAAATGTCTGAATCTTGCAGCTAGCACATACATTTAAAAATATAGAAGGGGTTGATGTGACGTATTATTCAAACCACACCCCCTTCACGGCGGATACATCAAGAGGCTGAGACCTTTTGATGTATCCATTGGTGTATGTGCCACCAGGCCTGACCTTGTGTAGTTTTGCATTAAAATCCTACAATTATTCAGTGGTGAATCTTCTCAGGCTTTAACAAGTGCACAGGCATGGGACAGGACGCCCCTTTCCAGACCACTGAAACGGCGGTCACACTTCCTTCATTAGTTGCAAGACTTATCCCAATTTCTTGCCGTGCGCAAGAAAACGTGATTATTTCAGTGCTTCTACGCCAACTATACTTCTACACCATAAATGCTGTGGCCTACTACAGCACCCACATGTGCCAGAACAGCAAGTCATCAGCAGTGATGTCAATGTTAATGCACATGGGAACCACATGGCCTCAATGAATTACAAACCATTGTAGTCCTACCATTGGTGCCAACTAATAGAGCACCAGGGGTAGGAGAGAAAACATTCATTTTTTGAGCACCCTCACAGCCACATGTGGGTTAGCCAGATACCCAGAACCATCTCCTATTTCCATCAATAAACTGAACAGCTAAATATTAAAAAAAACTTTCCACGCAGCGTGCCATACATAGAGTACATGGTGTGAATAGGGTTTCCAATACAGTGCAGGTGGCTGCTGTATTAAATGAGCGCTTGTAAATGTTACTAAGTGCTGATCATGGGTTTTAACCTTTTAGTGCCAGGATAAACTCTATTAGGTAACTCAAACGGCCACAATCTTGGCACATTTTGGTACCCTCTTGGATGAATGGAATCTAAAATTACAGAGCTTTGTAATTGACGTTATTTATTATTTCATGCCGTGTACTGGGAAGCTGGAAAAAAATTCCAAATGTGTTGAAATTGGCAATGCAGCGCATTTGTGTCAGTTTGGCTCAGTTTTTACGACTCTTACTGTGTGCTCCAAATAACACCTCTACTTTATTTATTTTTTTGGTACGATCACAGTGATACAAAATTTTTAAAGTTTTTATTGTGTTTTAATACATTTTCCAAAATGAAACTAATGTGTATGAAAAAAAAAATTCACCATCTCCTGCCACTTATAACTTTTTCATTCTACATGGTGTACGGAGCTGTGTGAGGTGTAATTTTTTGCGGAATCAGCTGATGTTTTCATTGCCACTGGCTCAATGTAACAAAACTACAGAAACCAGACAGCCTCGAGTCTGAAGAAGACCCGAGGCTGTTAAGGCAACCAATCGCTGCTCCCCGTTGACATTTGGGGGAGCGGCAATCGCAACAAAAATGGTGCCGCATTTGATGATGTCACGCCACCTGCATCCATGCACAGCAGTGCTGCCAGGCAGAAGAGTCATGATCAGAGAAGAGGACCTCAGCGTGGGAGGAGGGGGCCTCAATCCCTGTTCAGCAGTCAGCTAGAGTGTGATCGCTTTGCTGCTGCTCCATCACAGCCTCTGCACCCGTTCTGTGAAGTTTAAAACAGACTCTGTCCCAGCAAAGGATGTTCCAGTGAGCTGTGCTCTCTGCGCTTGCTACAGAAGCTCAGATTAGCAAGTTCTGCCCACCAGCTCGGAGCTTCTGAAGTGCAGCAGCAGCTATGTATGGTGTATGTTGTTGTATATGATGCTGTGTGTGATGCTGCATATATATGCTCTGTGTGCATACTGTCTATGTATGCTGCTGCCTAGGGCGGCCATTCCCAGAATCCCTTATAATCCAGCCTCTCCCTGCACATCTTTGTGCCTTGTGCCTTTGAGAAAGTTTTGTTCCTGATGCTCTGTTCCTAATTCCTGAATTCCTGTTGTGACCCTGGTTCCGTTCCTGACTACGTTATATTGCTGCCTGCCCTGACCTTTCGCTTCATCCTTGACTCTGATCATGTGCTGCCCGTCCTGACCTCCTGCCTGTCCCCAACAATGATTCTGCTCAACTTCTTTGTACTACGCCTTGGCTGCCACCATGGACAAATCGCGCCTGTGCAACGACCTGCTGGTACCACACCACAACAAGTCCAAGCTGCTTTGCGGTGGACTCTGGTGAAAACGGGTACCACTTAGACTCCTGTCCCAGGTGTCTGCTTACGTCATCATCCACAGTGGTCCAGTGCATCCACTACCCATAATGACTGAAAAGAACATGGCTGTACAGCCCCACTAATGGCCCCTTCTCCACACTCCAGGTGCTCAGCTCTGTGGTTTTCACTCTCTCACAAACTGCCTGTCCATGGTCTTTGGCCTTCTTTCAGCTTCTCTCATCTCACACCTCCCTTAGCTGCTATTTTTCCCTTCTCCAGCTGCTTACTTTTATTGGTCCGCATTTGACCCCCTCAGTTACTCTTTTGCCCCCTCCATCTACTACTTGCTGATGTACAAGCATATACATATGGATATGTACAGATAGTATGTGTTGCATATTTATGTGCTTTTAGTGTAATTATGAGGGACAATAATAAGTGCTTCTATACCAGTTTCAGATGTTTCTGACACTTTCTAGACCTACCATACACCAGAACGCATATGTCACATTAGACAGATTAATAAACAAAGTACACCACATATATGTGTAGATTCCAACTTGGTAGACACTTTTTCAAAATTGTGCACTAGAAAGCACATGGCTTCAGAATACTGCAGAGTTAGACAGATTTACCAACAAGAATTACAAAAGTACAACCAGAAAGTCTTAAACTTTGACAGAATTATTATCCAGCATCAGACGCAGGCAGTTTTTTGTGGTAAAATTTGGTGTCCTGGCTTATAATTGGGTCATTTATATATATAAAAGAAAGGGAGCATAGTATATAATGTATGGGGCAAAGTATAGAGCCAGTAGAGGGAAGCACGATAACTATCATTATGAGGGTACTGTAGACATGTAAATTAGAGGTCTCTGTACATATTTAAAATCATTTGGTATACTTTATATATCTATATATGGCTCAAGAATTGGTACCAAGCTTTGTTCTGGTGAAGTATATATGTAAATCGCTATTCTAATAATTTACGACAGGCACAATATTGGAATTTGTGCCTGAAAATGGGGGGCACTGTATATGTTATAATTTATTTCGGGGGAGCAATGTTTAACTCTTAGTGACCCCCCAAACGGATTTCTCCGTCAGTCACTAAGGTGCCTTCGGCTAGGCCGGTGAGTTTCTCCGTCGGCCTAACCTAAGTTCTCTGCGACCGGGCTTTAAAAGTCCGGATCGGAAACTGGTTCCGATCCGGCTTCTAACCCGTTCTAATCTGCGGTCATTGTTGTGATATCGCGGGGTGCCGCTTTCTCTGTCGGACTCCCATGGACCTAATGAAGGTCCCTGAGTTTGTCATTGGCATAGTAGCTGCCTAGTCAGCCTTCTGCAAGTGGGTATTACAGTGCATTAGTATGAACTAGTGATCACTAGTTCATATGCTAGTATTGTAAAAATTTAAATTTTTTGTAAAAAGTTTAAAAAAGCATTAAAAAAAAATTAAAAATAAAATTTAAATCTCCAAAATCCCCTCATACATATACAACAATAAATAATAAAAAAATGTGAAAAAAAGAAAAAAAAGGCACTCAAATGTCTGAAACCAAAGACGCCACATGTGTTCACATGTGTTGATAACATTGTGTTTCCAACACATTAACTAAATGCAATCTTACCTCAACATGCGATCACAGGTGAACCAAAAACGCAACCAAAATGCCACGTGTGAACATGGCCCCAGGGGTTCTACAGACACGTCATGGCGCTGAAAACTATTCTGCCCTACAAAAGCTCAATTCCAAAACAAACCTTCATTTTATTTGACATTCTGTAAAATACTTAAAGGGTTAATAAGCTTCCTACCTGCTGTTTTTAATAGTTTGAGGGGCAAAGTTAAAAAAACGGGGTGATAGGTGGTGGTGGGGGTTTTCTATTACAGAACTTCCAAAATCCTTAGAGAAATGAAATGGTCCTCGATGGCCTTGCAGGAAACTGCGCATGTAAACGAGGCGCATCAAGCCGGCGAGCAGCGAACTTTGCAACCACCAGGGTGTATGGCTCACCGCAGAGGAAACCTCGCACCTGTGACATCACGAAAGTAGAGATGAGAACATGGAAGATGTGGGAGGGGAAATAATTGAATAATTACCAGTGGGGGCCAAGCAGAGACTTATGTAAATGATCAAGGAAGCATTACAATTTGAGGCAAGAGGCATCACTCGGGACTTGGCCAGGACTTGTTGGCAGGGAGCCAGGTAATCTTATACTGGGCATATTACACGAACGGAGGGGAGCACAGATGCCATTCTGTTACGTAATGCACTCTGCAGTGCCTATTGGGACCTGTCATCAGTAAAATTCTGCCTTCTGGTTACAAGTTTCCTTTAAAAAGCATTGTCTTTATCCCTAAATGGTCCCTCTCCATTGCTGCAATGTTTAAAAATCAGTTTGTAAACGTATATGTGCAACTCACCTGATTCCAATGACACGAAGTCATTGGGGCACATTTACTTACCCGGTCCAGTCGCGATCCAGCGGCGGGTTCTCCGGCGCTGATTCGGGTTCTGCCGGGATTCACTAAGGTCCGTGCGCCGATATTCACCAGGTGTCGCTGCTGCGCCGAGGTCCGCCGAAGTTCAAATGCTTTTTTCCGGTGTATGTGAGTGCTTGATCTTGCGACACAAATGGCTTTTTAAATTCCGCGGTTTTTCCGAATCCTTCGGGTTGTCCGGTGGCCACGCCCCCCCGATTTCTGTCGCGCGAAAGTCGTCGCGATTGCGCCAAAAATCAATCGCGTGCGCCACAATCCAGTGAAATACAGCGCAAAGTGGAAATATTCGGGAAAAACCTGATGGATTCGCGGCTGCGGACCCTTAGTAAATGTGCCCCATTGAGTCCAATGAGGCCCTGCGTATTCAGTGATCACTGAGTTGTTCTGTTCTTCCTCCTTGTTCCTGATTGACAGGTCTCACTGCTATAGAACATGCTGATATGTGGAACATTGAGAGAGAGTTTTGTTACATCATTGGCCACTTCATGTCATATGACCAGCGTGATGTAATTTAAGGTCCTGTTACATTTGCATATGTTTGTATCTGATCAAATGAAATCACAGCATGCCTTCATGGAGGCATGGGGAGGAGCAGCTTATGCATGGAGGCATGGTGTGGTCATGCCATAATACTGCCAAAACATACATTGCATAGACGCTGCAAATGTAACTGTAAATCACCTTAGATAACATCACCCTGGTCACATGACATGCTGAGAAGAGGCATGGGACAGGTGGAGGCGTAGATGGTAAGGACAGCCATGATTTATGGGGATGTACGGAAAATTACTTTCAGCTAAAAAAGGGTGTCAGGTAATTAACAGGGCTCTATGGAAACATGTCACTAGCTGTACTTGTGAAAATGTGATGACAGGGTCCCTTTAAGCTAACAGAGTGGGATAGTGCCGCAAATATTATAATCGATACATAAATACATGTATCTAATATTTCTCGAGGGGGGGATTTCTGAGATTCATACTGTATAACAAAATATGTAGAAACTGCATTGATATCTGCCCCAGAGTGTGTGAAAAAAACTCTAAATAGCAGGTAGCCATACTAGGACTCAGTCTGCTCTGCTGTCGGATCCATGAAAAGCAGGAAGGATAGAGCTGTTGGATGGCTGGGAGAGGTGCCAATAGTTGCCAGAAACCAGTTTAACATCATATGTCCAATGGCCACTTACCTTGTGTGTATTATAATCACCAGGCTGATACAAGAGGGCCGTACAGAAGAATGTGACGTGATTTATAAAATCAGTGTTTAAAGATTTATTTTATATACAAATACCAACATTATATGTATACGTTTTTGCATAAAAAATACATTTTTATAAATTTAGAGCATGAGCTATTCATTGCAAAAATGCCAGTAGGTGTCACCCAGTGGAACCACAGCAGATTGTTCTGGAAAAATCTGTACTATGTGATATAAGTATAGATTTTTATCACATTTGAATAGACCTTACATTGGATAGGGCTCCATTCATCTCATGATAAATAAAAGGTGCACCCAGGGTACACTATATCTACAGTAGCCTTTTGTTGATATTGGTGTATTTTATACCTTATATTATGATCTCTCGTTCGTTAAGTACTACACATTGTGTCCCAGTGCACATGACTTAAAGTCAAGCACAACTAGCCTTTTATATCATTGCTGATATTTCCCATGACCTTCTATGTATTTGACAGGTTTACTGTGTCAATTATACCTACAATTTTTTTCTATGGCACTTCAGTGCCAGATGGGACTTCAAGCCAATGCGGCACACAAAGCAACCAGAAAGACTCTTCCAGATAAATCAACATCATGTCAAGCAAAGTAAAAATAATACAATCTCCTAGATCTTAAGGGTCTACTTCAAGATTGCCCTGTGTGTTTCTATCATGCTATAAAATACTACATGCACTTCAATTCAAATTGTACATTTACCGCAGCTGGGATATCATATTTACTAGTAGAAAGGTGCAGCATGAACAGTGAGTGCATGGTGGACATTCCGATAACAAGTCACATCATTGATGTGTGAAAGGATGACAGCTGCATCATCTTTAAACAAATGCATTAAAGGGATAAATGTATTGATTTGTAAAGACCTGTCCATCTTTTTTGACTTTTGAAATGCAAAACAAGTCTGCTTCTGTAATTATGAATGCATAAGGAAGAACCACAGAGTGTTGCACTTAAGATTAGATCTTTTAAGTGCTTGTGTCTTGGCTCTGAAGATGGTCACAGGACAAAGATAGAAATCAGTTGATTTGAATGTTTTCACAAACAGCCATTAATTAAAGGGGTACACTAGTCATTTGTTGGTTTATTGAACAGTGAAGACTATTATCTAATATATAAAGCTGAGTGTATGTGTGTGTGTTTATATGTCCGCTAAAGGAATCTGCACCATCACGTTTGCAATCTCCAAATTTTGCAGAGTCACTCTCTGTGACTCAGAGAATATCTTAGACTAGGTTTTGAGCCAAATTTTTCACCCTGCGCTTTCCAAAATACACTTATTAATCACCATACACTGTACAGGAGCCACTGTCTGCTGCTGCTGCTGTGGCAGTTGGAAGTTGAGACGTGATTGGTTGCTGTACTGCCACAGATCATTAATATGATTTCTGAGCTTTGATTAGTTACTATAGGCAATGAGTATAAGATATCTTATGTGTGAGGTAAGATAGATGAGGATAGAGACAAAGAGACAGGCAGGGAGATTGAGTGACAGAGGGACCGACAGGAAGAGTGAGTGAGTGAGTGAGTGAGTGACAGAGAGATAGCCAGTGAGTGTTAGTGAGAGACAGACAGGGAGAGTCACTGAGAGACAGACGGGAAGAGTAAGTGAGTGAAAAACAGAGAGGCAGGCAGGAAAAGTGAATTAAAGACAGAGAGACAGGCAGGGATAGCGAGTGAGGGACAGACAGGGAGAGATAGATGCATAGATAGATATATATTATTTTTTTGTTAACCAATTCTATTTTGTTATACCTAAGATCAGTTATTTACTATCCAGGGTAATGCCGGGATCTAAAGCTAGCATAATATATAGAGCTGAGTGTATGTATGTGTGTGTGTATGTATGTATGTATGTCCGCTAATGGAATCTGTATTGTCGCGTTTATAATCACCAAATCTTAGCTCCTTCCTTTGAGGCCTACATTTCACATCATGTCTCTAGAGACAGTTTTAGCAAACTTTACTTGCTGTTTATCTAAACATCATCTAAGGTCAGCAACCAGCTGTGAAATAGATTAGTGACATACAATGTTGTTCCTCACAACTCATGATATTTTTTCACATTTCAATAGCTCTTTGGATGTAGGACTATTAGTTTCATTACCTATGCCTACCGGTTTCTTTGCTATCCTCCTCAGTTTAGCCAGTCACCGAAGTAGCTGTCTCATTTGGTTGTGCTTCTTTTGTCCATATGTAGAGTATTTACTCAAGAAACTAGTCAGATTCTAACTGCTGCAGGTGAGGAGCTGCTGCTCCCTGCTAACTCTGGAGGGAGGGGAGGTCATGTGATGCTCTCTTTGGGTCGCCAGCAAGAGTCTTGTGTAAGTGCAGCTCTATGGATCTAGAAGTCTCCTACAAAGAATAGTGAGGTAAAAGATCTCCGCTGTTTTTACATCAGTACCTTTTGCAATTCTGCATAACTTTCTTTGTCTGTCTCTCTCTGCACTTGAATATGTATAGACTCCTCACTCCTCTGTAGCAACCACCCCCCAGCCTTTGCTAGGGAATCTCAGTGGGTTTGCTGAGTTACTTCTGTTACTTCTCAGTGGAGTTACTTCACAAGAGAACACAAATCATAATTTGAAGTAAGGGCATCTTATAGCTAACTAAGCTTTAGGGCAAAGACAGGTAGCGGTTAGTCTCCGCCCACTACATTGCTGATGAGGGGAATTTCTGATAACTAGCTTCTGACCACAAAATGCAATAACTCTAAAAAAAAAAAGGCTGAGCAACCCAATATGGAAACTATTATGTCTGCTTTGAAAGACGGAATTATATATGGCAATTTGGTACAAATTGTTAAGTAATCAGAATTACACTTTAAGTTTCTCCGTCCCCTGTAATCTACTTGTGCTTAGTTTTTCCTTCTCAGCTCTTGCAAGCAGTAGGCATGGGAGAGCAGTGTGAAGGAGTGAATCATCTAGATAGTTTTGAGAATCTGCATATAACCAGAATAGACAATGCAGGTTATGAGCTTTATAACTATAAAGCTCATCATTAAAATCATTAATGTATCATATCCCTGCAATCCTGACCCCTTAGATAAGGCATTGCTTGCTAGAAACAGAAGAAAATTTTAAAAAAGGACAGAGCCTGGGAAGAAAGAAGATGTCTAGAGGCAGGTAGGTAACATTTCATCGAAGGTAACTTAATCCTGTAGCTCACTGGAAGTATTAGGGTGCGGCAAACTGGACATTTGCCCAGGGCCCCCTGTCCTAAAGGGGCCCCCTACATGTGGACTTTTATAGGTGGAGGATGTATTGCTCTTTTAATACCACTTGGTTGGATGCCCTGTTGAAGATGCTACAGATCATCTATCTCTTGTCTATATTTCTATCATCTATCGGCCTAGTTATCTATCTCCGATAATTTGATATCTCCTATATCTACCTATATATCTGTCTGTCTAGCCATTTATCTATCTAGCTTTTTGTCTATTTATCTACATATCTTCTATCTATCTACCTATCTATCTCCTATTTATTATCTATCTATCTATCCATCAATCAATTGATCTTTTACTGTATATATCTCTCATATCTATCTATCTTCTATCATCTATCTAGCTATCTATATATAATCTACTTTATATTTCTGCATCTATAAATATATCATCTATCTACAAATCTATATAGTTTTTTATATTTATCTTCTATCATCCACCTATCATCTATATATATCTCCTGTATAATTATCCTACAGTCCCATATTACAGATTGCCTTACCATAATAGTTTATCTCTCTTTTTTTTTTACTGTCAATTTTTTTTACTGTGAAATGATGGATTTTAAGAATGTTTTCTTCTTCAAAGGGAGGGATGGTACTAAGACTGTATAACAGTCAACAGAAAACAACACCCTCCCACCTGTAACTTTTCCCTCTCAAGCAAGTAACGCAACACCCCTTCCCACTATTGCGTTGACAACATCTCAACCAATTATTCACTTTCGTATTCCTCAAGATCTTGAACCCAATGATTCACCACCATTGGCAGTAACATTCACTGTGAAGGGAGCATAACATTAAACAACAGCACGTCAGCTTAGGACAGTTGCAGAGCTTGGAAAAGCAATCTCTATTCCCGAGATGTATTTAAAAAGCTGAATTAGGTTTTCACATGCTGAAGACCTCATTGCCATAGAAAATTAGGTAGATGGACACATTTGACCTGCAGGCCTTGTGTGCTTCAGTGGATTGATGGATAGCAACAATCGCCTCTCTAGGATCATTGCTGAGGTCTTCCCTTTTAATAATGCTCCAGATCATTAAGCTGAAAAAGAAAAAAGTCTGCTTTTATAAAGGTGGTCACACTTGCTGTTGAAGAGAGTTCTATCAGAAGCAAAAAAGCCAGCAAAGTAGAGCAGTGCCAACACCTATCTGAGTTACGGCCACTAATTAATCACTTAAAGGAAATCTAGCATCAAAATTAAGCACTCCCGCTGCTCCCTCAGCACCCGTGTAACGCCAAAATACTGAGGGGCTTTGGTAACGCCTCATTCATATAATTGTAAATCTTTTTTTTTAGAAGGAAGGAGGCCATGGATAAAAAATATACGAAGATTACCACAACCACAATGCCTAGATCTAAGATTAAGTGTCCATGGTTTATCATGCTGGATTTTAATGGTAGATTTCCCGTAAAACATAAATTATTTTTGTTCAGTATTCAAAGTGATTTAAAAACACAGAATTTCATTTAGATGAGATCAAAAACCACCCAGAAAAATTATGTGTGTGTCAAACCAACACAAAAACTCAAATCAAATACATTAAATCAACATCAAATGAACTCATTTTTTATAGAAATCAGTAGCTCTTGTTATGTAGAGGCAGCTCACACAAGTGCCCACACAATACAGACTATACTCTTCATGCAACAATTTTACTGCTGGTTTCTACTCCTTATTATACATATATTTTTCCTCCATGTGATGAAAACTGCCAGGCTAGTCACTATATAGTCCTGTATGTACACACTTTTCTGCACTCAGCAGATTAAATTCTAACACAAGTCATAATGGGAACTTTGGGTATCCTAAATTTTACTCCTGCCTTAGGGCAAAGACAGGAAAAAGGTATCTGCTCACTTAAAGGGGACCTACCACCACGATTCTACCTATAAAGGTAGAACGGGTGGTAGGTGGATAAATGGGACGTAAGGATAGCCCTTTTTGGGCCAATCCTTACGTCCCGGCTATCCTTTTGTAAACTTTAATCAGTTGATATGCTAATTTAAGCGGCTACTGGGGCGTGGAGTAGCCGGACATGAGGCTACTATTCGCGGCTACTCCACGCCCCAGTAGCCTTGTTCCTCCGCCTACCGGGTAATCTTCGGCGCGCAGCTCCTCGTAGCTGCGCGCCCTCGTGCGAATATTCTGCGTTCTGCGCAGGACGCAGGCCTACGGGTGCGCGGCCGTAGCTCCGAGGCTGGCGCTACTGCGCATGCGCAGACGCCGGGTGCTCGGACGAGGGTGCGCAGCTACGAGGTGCTGCGCGCCGAAGATTACATGGTAGGCGGAGGAACAAGGCTACTGGGGCGTGGAGTAGCCGCGACTAGTAGCCTCATGTCCGGCTACTCCACACCCCAGTAGCCGCTTAATCAAATTAGCATATCAACTGATTAAAGTTTACAAAAGGATAGCCGGGACGTAAGGATTAGCCCAAAAAGGGCTATCCTTACGTCCCATTCATCCACCTACCACCCGTTCTACCTTTAGAGGTAGAATCGTGGTGGTAGGTCCCCTTTAACTGCTACTACAGAAGATTTCTGACAAGTAGCTTCAAAACGCGAAATGCCATAACTCTGGAAACAAAAGTTCGTTATTATTTTTGTAATTCACATATGATGACAATTTGGTAAAAATCATTATGAAATTGGACATACATTTAGATCCCGTGCCACTAATGCCCATATGCCATTTTTTATTCTTCAGTTTCCAAAGACATATGATATGTTTATTTACTGTGTAAACTGTACTTCCTAGTGTCAAAATTGAATACAATTTACTTTTCTAAAACTTTCAGACTTGAACAAGTAATCATTGCTTTTTCAAGCTTATGCACCTCAATACTTATTTATTGCAGTGTAGTGTAACTGTAATTGATGCATGTGCTGATGGTTACAGTCAAACCCTGCTGGGGCTGCAATGGGAATGTTGTATCCCCCAACTGTAATATAGAGCTGACAACCGTAGGTTATGCACCACTTGAGCCAAAGCCATAACCAGCAACATAATAATACTATGTTTTGTGGGGAGTCTCTTCCTGCAGCGCATTATTGTAGTGTCCATTTGCAGGAAGGGATTAACCTAATTTTTAGACCTTCTGACGACAAGATATTTATTGGTTTGTTTATTTAGACAATACCATAAAATTTAAAGTGGATGTACTCTCTATTTATGGTTGCATGAAAATATTCCTACAGTATAGAAAAAGTAGGTTTAAATTCCTCTCTAGTTTTCTATTTCTATGCTATTGTTATTTCATGCAGAAATATGACAATAACTGCAGTGTACTTTCAGCAAGAAATAATGAGAGATGTAAACTGGATTGTAGTGAAGATAATTAATGATCCATTTAAAGCAATCAACATAAAAAATAGTGGCCCCTAAATAAAAGATTGCAGTGCATGAACTAAAGCCAATGCAATTACTAATTTACATCCCTTCAAAACCAGTCCAAAAGGCTAAAAGTTCAAAAATTGCATTTTAGATGATAATATTGATAGTAAATGCTCATTAACCTCTAGAATTCGCACAAATGATTATCACGCACTCTTAGTTCCATCAAGAGTATTGATCATCTGTATTAACATTGTTTGTGCACAAATAATAAATGATCGACAATAATTCTGTAAGCAAACAATGCTGACATGAGAAATCAATAACACTAATGATAACTAGTCACTAATAATGCTTGTTTGATTGATGCTTAAATTAATTAGGATTTTGACACATTATATCCATTTCAATATTGCTGTCACTTGGATTGGTCGTACTCATCATTTAATGCATCTAAATAGATGATAAAAAAGCTAAAGGCAGTCAATGTAATATATGGCACAGACACAATGTGGTCAGTTTCATTATGGTCTATATAAATAGTTAAATATTTTTTCTTTACAATGTCACAATTTCTATGCCACCATGCTTTATAAATAACGTACCAGCCAAGGCCACAAATACCTGTGAAAACTTATCGACTTAAGTATAAGCCTAGGGTGAGAAATGCATTGGTCACAGACTCCCCAAGTAAGAAATGCCCAGCTGCCTCCCTCACTAACGAAATACCGAGCAGCCTCCCCCATGTAATGAAATGCCCAGCAGCAGAAAGTTGTATCTTTTATATATTAAATCTGATGATAACTCAGGGAACACAACAGAAAACTCAAACATGTTGAGTAAATAAACAAGAAAAGCTAAGCCAAAAATTAGATACATGTGCCCCAATGTATATACAGTGCCTACAAGTAGTATTCAACCCCCTGCAGATTTAGGAGGTTTGATAAGAAGCAAATAAGTTAGAGCCTTCAAACTTCAAACAAGAGCAGGATTTATTAACAGATGCATAAATCTTACAAACCAAAAAGTTATGTTGCTTAGTTATATTTTAATACATTTTAAACATAAAAGTGTGGGTCAATTATTATTCAACCCCTAGGTTTAATATAATGTGGAATAACCCTTGTTTGCAATTACAGCTAATAATCGTCTTTTATAAGACCTGATCAGGCCGGCACAGGTCTCTGGAGTTATCTTGGCCCACTCCTCCATGCAGATCTTCTCCACATTATCTAGGTTCTTTGGGTGTCTCATGTGGACTTTAATCTTGAGCTCCTTCCACAAGTTTTCAATTGGGTTAAGGTCAGGAGACTGACTAGGCCATTGCAACACCTTGATTTTTTCCCTCTTGAACCAGGCCTTGGTTTTCTTGGCTGTGTGCTTTGGGTCGTTGTCTTGTTGGAAGATGAAATGACGACGCATCTTAAGATCCTTGATGGAGGAGCAGAGGTTCTTGGCCAAAATCTCCAAGTAGGCCGTGCTATCCATCTTCCCATGGATGCGGCCAGATGGCCAGGCACCTTGGCTGAGAAGCAGCCCCACAGCATGATGCTGCCACCACCATGCTTGACTGTTGGGCTGGTATTCTTGGGGTCTTATGCAGTGCCATCCAGTCTCCAAATGTCACGTGTGTGGTTGGCACCAAAGATCTCGATCTTGGTCTCATCAGACCGGAGAACCTTGAACCAGTCTGTCTGAGTCCTCCAAGTGATCATGAGCAAACTGTAAACGAGCCTTGACATGACGCTTAGAAAGTAAAGGTAGCTTACGTGCTCGTCTGGAACGGAGACCATTGCGGTGGAGTATGTTACTTATGTGATTAACTGAAACCAATGTCCTCATTGCCATGAGATCTTCCCGGAGCTCCTTATTTGTTGTCCTTGGGTTAGCCTTGACTCTTCGGACAAGCATGGCCTCGGCACGGGAGGAAACTTTCAAAGGCTGTCCAGGCCGTGGAAGGCTAACAGTAGTTCCATAAGCCTTCCACTTCCGGATGATGCTCCCAACAGTGGAGACAGGTAGGCCCAACTCCTTGGAAAGGGTTTTGTACCCCTTGCCAGCCCTGTGACCCTCCACGAGGCTCTTGTCTCTAATGGCCTTGGAATGCTCCTTTGTCTTTCCCATGTTGACCATGTATGAGTGCGGTTCACAAGTTTTGGGGGGGTCTTAAATAGTCAGAAAAGGCTGCAAAAACAGATAATTAATCCAAACATGTGAAGCTCATTGTTCTTTTTGCCTGAACTACTTCTTAATACTTTAGGGGAACCAAACTGAATTTTGGTGGTTTGAGGGCTTGAATAATAATTGACCCACACTTTTATGTTTAAAATTTATTAAAATTTAACTGAGCAACATAACTTTTTGGTTTGTAAGATTTATGCATCTGTTAATAAATCCTGCTCTTGTTTGAAGTTTGAAGGCTCTAACTTATTTGCTTCTTATCAAACCTGCTAAATCTGCAGGGGGTTGAATACTACTTGTAGGCACTGTATCTGTCCTTCCAGTCCATCCTAAATAGTCCCTCACTGCAATACAATCTGTATATAAGTTTCTGGGACAAATGGATTTTGAAAAATTTTGAAGCATCATGGGAACAAGAATTAACAATAGAGCCTCCTTGCAGAAAACTTTGATAACACACAGTTGATCACTGCAGCCTGGGGCTTCTCTTTTTTTCGGGCCTTGCTTTTTATCTGGGTTTGGATGGCTGGTGGCTCCTCTAACATAGTTTCCTAACTATATAGGGAACTGGATGGGAAACACATTCAAGTTAAGAAGTTGCCCCACTCACAGACCCGGAAAGGTAAAGTTCCAACGATTTCTTTATTTACAATTCATCCAGGTAAAAAAAGTTGCGACGTTTCGATTCACATTGAATCTTTATCAAGCATAACAGACATGGTCAAGACGAACATATATATAGTAAAAACATATGTGACATCATTTCCCCCAGTGACGTAATGCGCGATCAAAAAACATGCAATTTCATTAAAAAGTGATATTAAGAATCTCCCATAATTAATGCAGGTTATCCATGTGAGTTACAAGTGAAATTTTTATATTATAATTCACAATACCAGGCATTATATACATATACAAAATACTCCACATGTGAACTTCATTATCGGACACCACCCCTCATTTTCGAGCCAGCTATCCTCAATGCGCATGCGTAGTTGGCATGGTTGCCATAGCAGTCTAGTTCGTCATGTGATCTATTCAGGTTGGACGTCATCATCCTTTCCGATCATGTGATCTCCTCCGGGGTTCCGAGATCAGAAGGCAGACGAGGATTCTAGGTAAGTATAATGAACGAACTATATAGCATAGATTCAATTTGAGGAATTAGTCTGCATAGGTGGATACAATTAAATAAACTACAGACCTAGGTCTATCCATAAGTCCATAGGGTACATTTAAATCTCACGAAAGAATATTCCCTTAATTATGGACCAGCCACATGTAGGTAATAAAACGGTATATCTAAATGGATCCCCACAAAAGAACAAAAAACTTATGTTGTTAAAAAGATAGGTTTTTCAGTAGGAGTATTGGATTTTATATCCTTAATTCGGAGGTACAGTCGTTCATCATATCCAGACGTACTTGTATGGCATAGGCCACCTAAAGAGACTATAGTTCGTGCCACAAGTAGCTAGTCAGGTTACACACTGATGTAAACCACACCATCGTGTCCCAACATTAACCCCTGAACGGCACTCAATGCTCATAGGACTGAACGTATAGGGCATACACGGGGACAGGTTTCGACCACTTCCACGTGGATTCGATACCCCGGTATTCTACCCACGTATTTGTCCAAGTATTATTGGCCAATCATTAGTGTGTCCTCCTCCGTGGACATTTATAATAACCAGACATACACCTCCAAGCTATAGAAAAATAATAAAGGAAAAAGGTATATATGGGGGTATCCAAAAAGATATAATATAATCATACCTGACAAATGCAGCGGCTCCAAGTGGGGATGGATGTCCGAAAGTGAAAACAGATAAGTGTACACGTACAGAAAAATCAGAGCAACATGCTCATAGAGGTATATCTGTGAAAAAGACAAACATCAACAAATAAATATACTAACCGAAAAAAATTCTTTTTTTGGGGGGTTAAAATAAGTTACAAACACGGTAGACAAATTGTCACCGGGCACATCAGCTTCAAAAAACGGACCATATTATTGCGGACAAACAATGCAAACGTAGTTACAGGAAACCTAGAAGATTCCACCCATTTTAAATTCCCTGTTTAGGCCATTAGGTTCCAATGTATTTAATTCATATATCCATCTAAGTTCAAGTCGTTTGAGCATTCTTTCCCTATCACCTCCTCTTCGGGGTTTTGGTACCCCATCAATAATTCTAAATCGAAGTTGTGAGATATGGTGATGGTACTTGATGAAATGATCCGGTAATGGTAAGTCAGTTTTGCCAGTTCTGATCGTGGACTTGTGCTGATTTATACGTGAGCGGCACTCTTGTGTGGTCTCACCCACGTACAAATGGCCACAAGGACACTGAATCAGATAGATGACAAAAGCTGAAATGCATGTATAGTATTGTCTAATTTGGTACTTCTTGCCTGTTCTGGGATGACAAAAGGTATCACCTTTTAGCATGTTATTACAATTACAACAACCGAGACAAGGGAAACAGCCAGTCCTCTTACCCTTACTTTCGTCCCTCTCCATATGTATATCCGCATGCACTAGACGGTCCCTTAGATTTTTCGGTCTCCTATATGCCATGATGGGGGGATCTTTAAATTCTGGTACATTTGGTAGAGAATCTCGTACAATTGACCAATTTTCTCTCAGAATATTGGCAACTTTTCTACTGACCGGGCAGAAGGTGGATACAAAAGGGATCCTATCCATTCTTTTTGTATTTTTAGGTTTAGGGTGTAAGAGTGAGTTCCTTTCCCTGTTCATAACCTTATGCTTGACACGAGTAAGTAGTTGTCGGGGGTAACATCTTTTTTCAAATTTTACACACATAGCTTCCAGTTGTGGATCTACCTTATTCTCTTCAGCTACAATCCTCCTAACTCTCAGGAGTTGACTATAAGGGAGAGAGTCCAACATATTTTGTGGGTGATTGCTGTTATACAATAGCAAGCTATTTTTGTCAGTCACCTTTGAATACAAGTCTGTAGAGATACAGTTTCCCTTAATGCTCACAATAGTGTCCAGAAATTGTAGATGTTCCCTAGATTTAACCATAGTGAACTGTAGCTCCGGAATATGCAGGTTAATTTCACAAGCGAAGGATAACAAATCCTCCTCAGTGCCCTTCCACAGAAAGAATATATCATCTATGTACCTCATCCAGCCTACCACTGAGTGGAAATGGCTGGATGGGTACACAAATTTCTCTTCGAACCAGGCCATAAAAATATTGGCGTATGTCGGTGCAACATTGGAGCCCATCGCCACTCCGCGCTTTTGAACAAAAAAATCTGACTGAAAAAGAAAGTAATTACACTGTAAAACAATTTCGAGAAGTGAGACAATAAATTCCTTTCCACTAGGGTCCAATTGCCAATCCTGTATAGCCTCAGTCACCGCCCTGATGCCCTTTTCATGATCAATGCTTGTGTACAAACTCACAACGTCAAATGATACAAGGATTCACAAAAGAAGGGTGTGGGTCCTGCACAGCCAATATGCACTGGTTGTTTTATAGACACAAAAATACCAGCAATTGTATACAAGAAGAAAGCGTGTCAAGACAACCAAACTATAAACAAAATATCAAACTTTATTTACACATATGCGATTTTGACAAACACTGACCAATTTAAAAACACTTAAAACGTGTAACAAGTACACAAAACAGGACTCAATGGGATGAAAAATATCCAAGTCATCCCAAGAAAACCACCCTGGCTACAACAAATCTTATCTGGTGTTGATGAATGTACAATAAGAGCTCCCAAAGGGAATCAGCTATATAAGGTGCATGGTAACACAACAGTATAGTAAACTTGTCCTACATAACAATCATAAGAAATAAGGCACTGTGTATCACCCATATATATACAAAATCATGCTAATTTACCAGACAACACCAGAGACAGCCAGGGGGTCGTGATGCCCCACGCGTTCCGTCACCTAAAGTGACTTCATCAGGGGAGAGCTATCAGCTGAGTCGGTGTGGCGGCTTTTATAACAGCAGTGGGAGTCCCCTTACCTGCGGGCTGCTCAGTTCACATCCGGTTCCTGCACCGGAAGTATCAGATGTTGTAATTACCCGTGCGACACAAATAGCGCCAGAAATATTTTTATGCGCACGCGCGACACAAATAGCGCCAGAAATATTTTTATGCGCACGCGCTGTATATAGGAGCGCCTGACTCAGATTTAGGCGCACGGACAGTGCCAAAAAATATTTTCATGTGCACACTTGAGAAACGCTGTATAGAAGAAGGTTCTCATTATATAAATACAGTATATCCACAAAGCGGCGCATGAAATTAAAGTCAAGAGGACAAAAAGCGGCGAACTAAAAGTCCATGACCTATTACTAGAGCGTACAAATTACAAGCATAGCGCATATTCATATAGATGTTAAAAATATATGTTTATCATATTAACCTATAGGTACAGAGCAACCCCCCGATGAGGTACAGTCTGTGGGGACCCCCACTGCCATAAAACCGCAGCCTTCACACCTAGTAAATAATGACAGGTAATGGGCGTAGATGGTACAGATAAGTCAAAAAACATTTCTTTCATATAGTGACAACACAAGTGTGTGATAGTAAATACATTACAGATACATTTCAAAGTTACAAACAGCAATAATTCTTTGAAAGATAAATCAGGGACCACGGAGACAGGCATCAGACCAATTCTGTCGAAGATGGTACCAGGAAACAAAGAAGGAGGGACAAGAGAAGGGTCACTCATCTCGGGTTGTTGTAGTTACCGATGAAGTTCCAATGTAATGATATGAGGGACAAATGGGCAATTTTACAGGTCCAGGGTGCAAGGTCTGTTCAACTGAATATTAGTCCTGTAGAAATAAATGTTGGAAGTTTCTATACCTCAAGGCGGGAAGAGGAAAAGTGGGGCCAAAACAGGTAAGATGTAATCACAAGGTTATGCTAAGACAGAAAGAGGATTGAAGAGAGGAAAGAAGAAAAAGTACCAATATGAAGTAAAATCCTGGGCCGAGAATATCCCCTATACCTCCAAAGAAGATAAGTGTGTGTATAGAAAAATGATGATCACCGTGCTACAAGATGTTCCTGAGAGCCGTGTAATATAAGAATAAACTGATGTGCTCGTTAGGAGCGACCAATGGTCCCAAAGCATGTGAAAAAACGTGTGAAAAGTTGTGAAAAGATGTGTGGAAAATTAGACACTGAAGAGTGAATGTGGATCAACCGTACTGTGAAAAAGTGATGAGGTGATATTAATGTGAAAAAATCAATTAAGGGAGGGAGAGACCTCCACTATACACCCAAAACATAGAGTGAGATGCATAACCAATATGTCATATTTACCAGGCTTCTAATGGCAGATGTATCGAAGAGTTGACATTCTATTTCTGCTTATAAAAGCCTGTGAAGAGAAGGTCTTCGTTAATGCCCCGAGGGGCCAAACTCCCCAACCTGAAGATCCATCTAGCCTCTCTGCGTAAGAGTTCGGGTACCAAGTTTCCACCCCGGATCGAGGGGCGAATCATGTCCAGGGCCACCACTTTGAGTCCCTGTGTCCTACCTGAATGGTGTGTGCGAAAGTGCATCGCAACAGTCGACAAGGTCTTCCCCTGTGAGAAGCTGGATTCCGCGTTATTGATTGTAGACAAATGCTGTTGTATTCTCTTACGCAGTTGTTGAGTTGTTTGTCCCACGTAGAGTTTTCGGCAAGGGCAGATGAGTGCATAGATAACATTAGTAGATTTGCAGTTAATATAGTGGCGTAGAGGAACCTTCTCGAAGCCGGGCACATTCAGATGGTTCTTGGAGACCTGCATAAGGGGACAGATAGAACAGTCACCACAGGGGAAAGATCCCCTCAGTCTCATCCCCGTACCAATTGGGACCGTTGGTCGTTTAAAGTGACTTTGTGAGAGTCTGTCCTTAAGATTCTGTGCTCTCCTTGCAACCAAAGTTGGTTTTGTGTCTATTACCCGTTGGAGCTTTGGTTCTGCCAGTAATATATTCCAATGTTTCTGCAGAATATGATGCAAGTCATGCCACTGATTATTGAATGTGGTGACAATACCTGGTTTGGGTTCAGGTCTCCGTCCTCCTGATCGGAACAGTTCTTCTCTCTTGGATCGCCAGGCTCGAGTGTATGCCCTGGACAAAGATCTCTTCGGGTACCCTCTCATCCTAAAGCGTTTGGTCAGTTCGTTGGCATTTTCCCGAAAGTCTGTGTCGCGGGTACAGTTCCTCCTCAAACGGATGAACTGGCCCACTGGGATTCCGGTCTTTAAATGTCCAGGGTGAAAACTATCAAAGTGAAGTAGGCTATTAGTAGCCGTCTCCTTACGAAATAGGTTGGTTATAAGTTGATTGTTCAATACCGACACTTTGAGGTCAAGGAAATCCGCAGACATCTGTGAAAAATTGGACGTTAAGATAATATTCCATGGATTTTGGTTTAATGATTCCACAAAATTTTGACAAGCAGAGAGGGATCCATCCCAAATCAGAAGCACATCATCAATAAAGCGGTACCAACCAACTACATGTTGGCAAAAATCCTGCCTGGGGTACACGTGTGCGTCCTCCCACCAACCTAAAAATAGGTTGGCGTAGGAGGGCGCACAACGTGCCCCCATGGCGGTTCCAGATACTTGTCTATAAAAGACACCATCAAACACGAAATAATTGTGTTTAAGTACGTACTCAAGTAAGTCCAGGAGGAATGAGTCGTGTCGTCTATCTCCAGTTGATTTCCGGTCCAGTTGGTATGCCACAGCTGCTAGGCCATCACCATGCGCTATATTCGTGTAGAGAGCTTCTACATCAAGGGTGACGATCCAGGCCATGTTTGGGATGTGGAGATGCTTGACTTTTGAGATTAAGTCCGCAGAATCCCGGATGTATGAGGGGAGATCCAAAACCAGGGGCTGCAGAAAAAAATCAACATACATGCAGGGTTTCTCCACCAGTCCACCAATCCCTGACACGATGGGTCTCCCTGGTGGGTTGGTCAGGGATTTGTGGACCTTGGGTAACATATAAAAGGTGGGAATAACCGGGTCCTTAACAGAAAGGAAATGATGCTCCTTTTTGGAAATGATGCCATGGTATGAGGCTGAATCCAACAAATCAGTAAGTTTCTTTAAAAAGACCTTCGTAGGGTCAGAAGGCAGGGGGGAATAGTAGATTCTGTTTCCTAGCTGTCGTTTGGCCTCTACCAGGTACAATTCTGTGGGCCATAGAACCACATTCCCCCCTTTGTCCGCCTCCTTTATCAGAAAGTTGGGATTAGATGCCAAATTGCCAATGGCCTGGCGTTCCAGTTGGTTCATGTTTTCCCCACTTAGTTTGTTCTCAGGTAGGCGTGCAATTTCCCCACATACACTCTGGTAAAACATTTGTATGGCCGGTACCAAACCCAAATTGGGGGTCACCTGTGAAGGTATTCTCAAGGTACAGGGGCGCCTACCTGTCGGGTTGGGTCTCTCGTTCTCCTGGAGCAAGTCCAGGAGATCTCGAAATGTCTGTTGATCTTCTGCAGGTATGGTGTCCAATATGGAAGGCTGTTGGTAAAAAATATTAAAGGCCAGTTTTCTGCAGAAAAGAAAAAGATCTTTAGTAAACTCAAACTTATCCAGTCTCTTCATAGGTGAGAAGGAAAGGCCCTTCTCAAGGACTGCTAATTCAACAGGGGATAAAGTATAATCAGACAGATTAACAACTTGTAAATTACCGTCCATAGGGCCGCAGGTGTTCTTCCGTGTGGTCACTTGTGTCGGGCTTTGCCCCTCTTCTGATAGGGGGAACGGTCTTGATTGCGTAATGTTCTCTTTTTGGGGTTTGTTTGTTCTGTGCTTGCCACGTCTGACCTTCGATCGGAATTGCTCAGATCGGTGGATAAAAAATCCTCGCTAGAAGTGATGTCGGTGTTGGTGTTCAGTCTCATGCCCCTATTGGGGGGTTGTCTACGGTTTCCTTTATGGTTCCACCTATATGCTCTACCCTTGCTAAAGTCCATTTTGTCCCTCCTCAT
This sequence comes from Engystomops pustulosus, assembly GCF_040894005.1. Lineage (NCBI taxonomy): Eukaryota > Metazoa > Chordata > Amphibia > Anura > Leptodactylidae > Engystomops > Engystomops pustulosus. Next base: position 74,750,116 of record NC_092415.1, read on the forward strand.
TTTGTGTTTTTTCCCTTCAATAATTTCTTTTTCAAATTTGTCTATGGTGTCCTTCAGTTGTAACTGAAAGGGTTGTACCAAAGAAGTCAAGTCAAAGTTGGATAGCTTGGTTTCAAGGCTTCGAATACGATCTCTCGTTTGTGCCAAAATTTCCCTGTCATGTGTCAACAGCATATGGATCAGGATCCCAGAGCATTGCAATAAACCCTTTTCCCAAATCTCCTTAAAAGTGTCTTCCACTTCCCATGAGGGAAAAATCTGTACCCTAAGGCCACGGGGAGCTATATTCAGTTTGTTATACTCCTCCAGAGACCTTATATTCCAAAACACTCGAGTAAGGGTCTTATGTGCCTCCAACAATTCAGCAGAAACTTTTTTAAAATCTATATTCCCTGTATCCTCAGTTTCCAAATCAAACACTGAAGAGGTCTGACTAGACCAAAATGTCTCACGTGCCTTAAGGTCCATAGTAAATCGTATAAGCTAAATAGCAATATAAAACGCGTGCAAAAAGACCCACAAGAAACGGACACTAAAGAAGCAACCTCAAACTATGAATTCACAAAAGAAGGGTGTGGGTCCTGCACAGCCAATATGCACTGGTTGTTTTATAGACACAAAAATACCAGCAATTGTATACAAGAAGAAAGCGTGTCAAGACAACCAAACTATAAACAAAATATCAAACTTTATTTACACATATGCGATTTTGACAAACACTGACCAATTTAAAAACACTTAAAACGTGTAACAAGTACACAAAACAGGACTCAATGGGATGAAAAATATCCAAGTCATCCCAAGAAAACCACCCTGGCTACAACAAATCTTATCTGGTGTTGATGAATGTACAATAAGAGCTCCCAAAGGGAATCAGCTATATAAGGTGCATGGTAACACAACAGTATAGTAAACTTGTCCTACATAACAATCATAAGAAATAAGGCACTGTGTATCACCCATATATATACAAAATCATGCTAATTTACCAGACAACACCAGAGACAGCCAGGGGGTCGTGATGCCCCACGCGTTCCGTCACCTAAAGTGACTTCATCAGGGGAGAGCTATCAGCTGAGTCGGTGTGGCGGCTTTTATAACAGCAGTGGGAGTCCCCTTACCTGCGGGCTGCTCAGTTCACATCCGGTTCCTGCACCGGAAGTATCAGATGTTGTAATTACCCGTGCGACACAAATAGCGCCAGAAATATTTTTATGCGCACGCGCGACACAAATAGCGCCAGAAATATTTTTATGCGCACGCGCTGTATATAGGAGCGCCTGACTCAGATTTAGGCGCACGGACAGTGCCAAAAAATATTTTCATGTGCACACTTGAGAAACGCTGTATAGAAGAAGGTTCTCATTATATAAATACAGTATATCCACAAAGCGGCGCATGAAATTAAAGTCAAGAGGACAAAAAGCGGCGAACTAAAAGTCCATGACCTATTACTAGAGCGTACAAATTACAAGCATAGCGCATATTCATATAGATGTTAAAAATATATGTTTATCATATTAACCTATAGGTACAGAGCAACCCCCCGATGAGGTACAGTCTGTGGGGACCCCCACTGCCATAAAACCGCAGCCTTCACACCTAGTAAATAATGACAGGTAATGGGCGTAGATGGTACAGATAAGTCAAAAAACATTTCTTTCATATAGTGACAACACAAGTGTGTGATAGTAAATACATTACAGATACATTTCAAAGTTACAAACAGCAATAATTCTTTGAAAGATAAATCAGGGACCACGGAGACAGGCATCAGACCAATTCTGTCAACGGGTAATAGACACAAAACCAACTTTGGTTGCAAGGAGAGCACAGAATCTTAAGGACAGACTCTCACAAAGTCACTTTAAACGACCAACGGTCCCAATTGGTACGGGGATGAGACTGAGGGGATCTTTCCCCTGTGGTGACTGTTCTATCTGTCCCCTTATGCAGGTCTCCAAGAACCATCTGAATGTGCCCGACTTCGAGAAGGTTCCTCTACGCCACTATATTAACTGCAAATCTACTAATGTTATCTATGCACTCATCTGCCCTTGCCGAAAACTCTACGTGGGACAAACAACTCAACAACTGCGTAAGAGAATACAACAGCATTTGTCTACAATCAATAACGCGGAATCCAGCTTCTCACAGGGGAAGACCTTGTCGACTGTTGCGATGCACTTTCGCACACACCATTCAGGTAGGACACAGGGACTCAAAGTGGTGGCCCTGGACATGATTCGCCCCTCGATCCGGGGTGGAAACTTGGTACCCGAACTCTTACGCAGAGAGGCTAGATGGATCTTCAGGTTGGGGAGTTTGGCCCCTCGGGGCATTAACGAAGACCTTCTCTTCACAGGCTTTTATAAGCAGAAATAGAATGTCAACTCTTCGATACATCTGCCATTAGAAGCCTGGTAAATATGACATATTGGTTATGCATCTCACTCTATGTTTTGGGTGTATAGTGGAGGTCTCTCCCTCCCTTAATTGATTTTTTCACATTAATATCACCTCATCACTTTTTCACAGTACGGTTGATCCACATTCACTCTTCAGTGTCTAATTTTCCACACATCTTTTCACAACTTTTCACACGTTTTTTCACATGCTTTGGGACCATTGGTCGCTCCTAACGAGCACATCAGTTTATTCTTATATTACACGGCTCTCAGGAACATCTTGTAGCACGGTGATCATCATTTTTCTATACACACACTTATCTTCTTTGGAGGTATAGGGGATATTCTCGGCCCAGGATTTTACTTCATATTGGTACTTTTTCTTCTTTCCTCTCTTCAATCCTCTTTCTGTCTTAGCATAACCTTGTGATTACATCTTACCTGTTTTGGCCCCACTTTTCCTCTTCCCGCCTTGAGGTATAGAAACTTCCAACATTTATTTCTACAGGACTAATATTCAGTTGAACAGACCTTGCACCCTGGACCTGTAAAATTGCCCATTTGTCCCTCATATCATTACATTGGAACTTCATCGGTAACTACAACAACCCGAGATGAGTGACCCTTCTCTTGTCCCTCCTTCTTTGTTTCCTGGTACCATCTTCGACAGAATTGGTCTGATGCCTGTCTCCGTGGTCCCTGATTTATCTTTCAAAGAATTATTGCTGTTTGTAACTTTGAAATGTATCTGTAATGTATTTACTATCACACACTTGTGTTGTCACTATATGAAAGAAATGTTTTTTGACTTATCTGTACCATCTACGCCCATTACCTGTCATTATTTACTAGGTGTGAAGGCTGCGGTTTTATGGCAGTGGGGGTCCCCACAGACTGTACCTCATCGGGGGGTTGCTCTGTACCTATAGGTTAATATGATAAACATATATTTTTAACATCTATATGAATATGCGCTATGCTTGTAATTTGTACGCTCTAGTAATAGGTCATGGACTTTTAGTTCGCCGCTTTTTGTCCTCTTGACTTTAATTTCATGCGCCGCTTTGTGGATATACTGTATTTATATAATGAGAACCTTCTTCTATACAGCGTTTCTCAAGTGTGCACATGAAAATATTTTTTGGCACTGTCCGTGCGCCTAAATCTGAGTCAGGCGCTCCTATATACAGCGCGTGCGCATAAAAATATTTCTGGCGCTATTTGTGTCGCGCGTGCGCATAAAAATATTTCTGGCGCTATTTGTGTCGCACGGGTAATTACAACATCTGATACTTCCGGTGCAGGAACCGGATGTGAACTGAGCAGCCCGCAGGTAAGGGGACTCCCACTGCTGTTATAAAAGCCGCCACACCGACTCAGCTGATAGCTCTCCCCTGATGAAGTCACTTTAGGTGACGGAACGCGTGGGGCATCACGACCCCCTGGCTGTCTCTGGTGTTGTCTGGTAAATTAGCATGATTTTGTATATATATGGGTGATACACAGTGCCTTATTTCTTATGATTGTTATGTAGGACAAGTTTACTATACTGTTGTGTTACCATGCACCTTATATAGCTGATTCCCTTTGGGAGCTCTTATTGTACATTCATCAACACCAGATACGATTTGTTGTAGCCAGGGTGGTTTTCTTGGGATGACTTGGATATTTTTCATCCCATTGAGTCCTGTTTTGTGTACTTGTTACACGTTTTAAGTGTTTTTAAATTGGTCAGTGTTTGTCAAAATCGCATATGTGTAAATAAAGTTTGATATTTTGTTTATAGTTTGGTTGTCTTGACACGCTTTCTTCTTGTATACAATTGCTGGTATTTTTGTGTCTATAAAACAACCAGTGCATATTGGCTGTGCAGGACCCACACCCTTCTTTTGTGAATTCATAGTTTGAGGTTGCTTCTTTAGTGTCCGTTTCTTGTGGGTCTTTTTGCACGCGTTTTATATTGCTATTTAGCTTATACGATTTACTATGGACCTTAAGGCACGTGAGACATTTTGGTCTAGTCAGACCTCTTCAGTGTTTGATTTGGAAACTGAGGATACAGGGAATATAGATTTTAAAAAAGTTTCTGCTGAATTGTTGGAGGCACATAAGACCCTTACTCGAGTGTTTTGGAATATAAGGTCTCTGGAGGAGTATAACAAACTGAATATAGCTCCCCGTGGCCTTAGGGTACAGATTTTTCCCTCATGGGAAGTGGAAGACACTTTTAAGGAGATTTGGGAAAAGGGTTTATTGCAATGCTCTGGGATCCTGATCCATATGCTGTTGACACATGACAGGGAAATTTTGGCACAAACGAGAGATCGTATTCGAAGCCTTGAAACCAAGCTATCCAACTTTGACTTGACTTCTTTGGTACAACCCTTTCAGTTACAACTGAAGGACACCATAGACAAATTTGAAAAAGAAATTATTGAAGGGAAAAAACACAAAATGAGGAGGGACAAAATGGACTTTAGCAAGGGTAGAGCATATAGGTGGAACCATAAAGGAAACCGTAGACAACCCCCCAATAGGGGCATGAGACTGAACACCAACACCGACATCACTTCTAGCGAGGATTTTTTATCCACCGATCTGAGCGATTCCGATCGAAGGTCAGACGTGGCAAGCACAGAACAAACAAACCCCAAAAAGAGAACATTACGCAATCAAGACCGTTCCCCCTATCAGAAGAGGGGCAAAGCCCGACACAAGTGACCACACGGAAGAACACCTGCGGCCCTATGGACGGTAATTTACAAGTTGTTAATCTGTCTGATTATACTTTATCCCCTGTTGAATTAGCAGTCCTTGAGAAGGGCCTTTCCTTCTCACCTATGAAGAGACTGGATAAGTTTGAGTTTACTAAAGATCTTTTTCTTTTCTGCAGAAAACTGGCCTTTAATATTTTTTACCAACAGCCTTCCATATTGGACACCATACCTGCAGAAGATCAACAGACATTTCGAGATCTCCTGGACTTGCTCCAGGAGAACGAGAGACCCAACCCGACAGGTAGGCGCCCCTGTACCTTGAGAATACCTTCACAGGTGACCCCCAATTTGGGTTTGGTACCGGCCATACAAATGTTTTACCAGAGTGTATGTGGGGAAATTGCACGCCTACCTGAGAACAAACTAAGTGGGGAAAACATGAACCAACTGGAACGCCAGGCCATTGGCAATTTGGCATCTAATCCCAACTTTCTGATAAAGGAGGCGGACAAAGGGGGGAATGTGGTTCTATGGCCCACAGAATTGTACCTGGTAGAGGCCAAACGACAGCTAGGAAACAGAATCTACTATTCCCCCCTGCCTTCTGACCCTACGAAGGTCTTTTTAAAGAAACTTACTGATTTGTTGGATTCAGCCTCATACCATGGCATCATTTCCAAAAAGGAGCATCATTTCCTTTCTGTTAAGGACCCGGTTATTCCCACCTTTTATATGTTACCCAAGGTCCACAAATCCCTGACCAACCCACCAGGGAGACCCATCGTGTCAGGGATTGGTGGACTGGTGGAGAAACCCTGCATGTATGTTGATTTTTTTCTGCAGCCCCTGGTTTTGGATCTCCCCTCATACATCCGGGATTCTGCGGACTTAATCTCAAAAGTCAAGCATCTCCACATCCCAAACATGGCCTGGATCGTCACCCTTGATGTAGAAGCTCTCTACACGAATATAGCGCATGGTGATGGCCTAGCAGCTGTGGCATACCAACTGGACCGGAAATCAACTGGAGATAGACGACACGACTCATTCCTCCTGGACTTACTTGAGTACGTACTTAAACACAATTATTTCGTGTTTGATGGTGTCTTTTATAGACAAGTATCTGGAACCGCCATGGGGGCACGTTGTGCGCCCTCCTACGCCAACCTATTTTTAGGTTGGTGGGAGGACGCACACGTGTACCCCAGGCAGGATTTTTGCCAACATGTAGTTGGTTGGTACCGCTTTATTGATGATGTGCTTCTGATTTGGGATGGATCCCTCTCTGCTTGTCAAAATTTTGTGGAATCATTAAACCAAAATCCATGGAATATTATCTTAACGTCCAATTTTTCACAGATGTCTGCGGATTTCCTTGACCTCAAAGTGTCGGTATTGAACAATCAACTTATAACCAACCTATTTCGTAAGGAGACGGCTACTAATAGCCTACTTCACTTTGATAGTTTTCACCCTGGACATTTAAAGACCGGAATCCCAGTGGGCCAGTTCATCCGTTTGAGGAGGAACTGTACCCGCGACACAGACTTTCGGGAAAATGCCAACGAACTGACCAAACGCTTTAGGATGAGAGGGTACCCGAAGAGATCTTTGTCCAGGGCATACACTCGAGCCTGGCGATCCAAGAGAGAAGAACTGTTCCGATCAGGAGGACGGAGACCTGAACCCAAACCAGGTATTGTCACCACATTCAATAATCAGTGGCATGACTTGCATCATATTCTGCAGAAACATTGGAATATATTACTGGCAGAACCAAAGCTCCAACGGGTAATAGACACAAAACCAACTTTGGTTGCAAGGAGAGCACAGAATCTTAAGGACAGACTCTCACAAAGTCACTTTAAACGACCAACGGTCCCAATTGGTACGGGGATGAGACTGAGGGGATCTTTCCCCTGTGGTGACTGTTCTATCTGTCCCCTTATGCAGGTCTCCAAGAACCATCTGAATGTGCCCGGCTTCGAGAAGGTTCCTCTACGCCACTATATTAACTGCAAATCTACTAATGTTATCTATGCACTCATCTGCCCTTGCCGAAAACTCTACGTGGGACAAACAACTCAACAACTGCGTAAGAGAATACAACAGCATTTGTCTACAATCAATAACGCGGAATCCAGCTTCTCACAGGGGAAGACCTTGTCGACTGTTGCGATGCACTTTCGCACACACCATTCAGGTAGGACACAGGGACTCAAAGTGGTGGCCCTGGACATGATTCGCCCCTCGATCCGGGGTGGAAACTTGGTACCCGAACTCTTACGCAGAGAGGCTAGATGGATCTTCAGGTTGGGGAGTTTGGCCCCTCGGGGCATTAACGAAGACCTTCTCTTCACAGGCTTTTATAAGCAGAAATAGAATGTCAACTCTTCGATACATCTGCCATTAGAAGCCTGGTAAATATGACATATTGGTTATGCATCTCACTCTATGTTTTGGGTGTATAGTGGAGGTCTCTCCCTCCCTTAATTGATTTTTTCACATTAATATCACCTCATCACTTTTTCACAGTACGGTTGATCCACATTCACTCTTCAGTGTCTAATTTTCCACACATCTTTTCACAACTTTTCACACGTTTTTTCACATGCTTTGGGACCATTGGTCGCTCCTAACGAGCACATCAGTTTATTCTTATATTACACGGCTCTCAGGAACATCTTGTAGCACGGTGATCATCATTTTTCTATACACACACTTATCTTCTTTGGAGGTATAGGGGATATTCTCGGCCCAGGATTTTACTTCATATTGGTACTTTTTCTTCTTTCCTCTCTTCAATCCTCTTTCTGTCTTAGCATAACCTTGTGATTACATCTTACCTGTTTTGGCCCCACTTTTCCTCTTCCCGCCTTGAGGTATAGAAACTTCCAACATTTATTTCTACAGGACTAATATTCAGTTGAACAGACCTTGCACCCTGGACCTGTAAAATTGCCCATTTGTCCCTCATATCATTACATTGGAACTTCATCGGTAACTACAACAACCCGAGATGAGTGACCCTTCTCTTGTCCCTCCTTCTTTGTTTCCTGGTACCATCTTCGACAGAATTGGTCTGATGCCTGTCTCCGTGGTCCCTGATTTATCTTTCAAAGAATTATTGCTGTTTGTAACTTTGAAATGTATCTGTAATGTATTTACTATCACACACTTGTGTTGTCACTATATGAAAGAAATGTTTTTTGACTTATCTGTACCATCTACGCCCATTACCTGTCATTATTTACTAGGTGTGAAGGCTGCGGTTTTATGGCAGTGGGGGTCCCCACAGACTGTACCTCATCGGGGGGTTGCTCTGTACCTATAGGTTAATATGATAAACATATATTTTTAACATCTATATGAATATGCGCTATGCTTGTAATTTGTAAGCTCTAGTAATAGGTCATGGACTTTTAGTTCGCCGCTTTTTGTCCTCTTGACTTTAATTTCATGCGCCGCTTTGTGGATATACTGTATTTATATAATGAGAACCTTCTTCTATACAGCGTTTCTCAAGTGTGCACATGAAAATATTTTTTGGCACTGTCCGTGCGCCTAAATCTGAGTCAGGCGCTCCTATATACAGCGCGTGCGCATAAAAATATTTCTGGCGCTATTTGTGTCGCGCGTGCGCATAAAAATATTTCTGGCGCTATTTGTGTCGCACGGGTAATTACAACATCTGATACTTCCGGTGCAGGAACCGGATGTGAACTGAGCAGCCCGCAGGTAAGGGGACTCCCACTGCTGTTATAAAAGCCGCCACACCGACTCAGCTGATAGCTCTCCCCTGATGAAGTCACTTTAGGTGACGGAACGCGTGGGGCATCACGACCCCCTGGCTGTCTCTGGTGTTGTCTGGTAAATTAGCATGATTTTGTATATATATGGGTGATACACAGTGCCTTATTTCTTATGATTGTTATGTAGGACAAGTTTACTATACTGTTGTGTTACCATGCACCTTATATAGCTGATTCCCTTTGGGAGCTCTTATTGTACATTCATCAACACCAGATAAGATTTGTTGTAGCCAGGGTGGTTTTCTTGGGATGACTTGGATATTTTTCATCCCATTGAGTCCTGTTTTGTGTACTTGTTACACGTTTTAAGTGTTTTTAAATTGGTCAGTGTTTGTCAAAATCGCATATGTGTAAATAAAGTTTGATATTTTGTTTATAGTTTGGTTGTCTTGACACGCTTTCTTCTTGTATACAATTGCAAATGATACAAGGATGTCACCATCCCCCACTTCTAATGCAGTAAGTTTATTATGTTTAAAATTTATTAAAATTTAACTGAGCAACATAACTTTTTGGTTTGTAAGATTTATGCATCTGTTAATAAATCCTGCTCTTGTTTGAAGTTTGAAGGCTCTAACTTATTTGCTTCTTATCAAACCTGCTAAATCTGCAGGGGGTTGAATACTACTTGTAGGCACTGTATCTGTCCTTCCAGTCCATCCTAAATAGTCCCTCACTGCAATACAATCTGTATATAAGTTTGTTTCTGGGACAAATGGATTTTGAAAAATTTTGAAGCATCATGGGAACAAGAATTAACAATAGAGCCTCCTTGCAGAAAACTTTGATAACACACAGTTGATCTCTGCAGCCTGGGGCTTCTCTTTTTTTCGGGCCTTGCTTTTTATCTGGGTTTGGATGGCTGGTGGCTCCTCTAACATAGTTTCCTAACTATATAGGGAACTGGATGGGAAACACATTCAAGTTAAGAAGTTGCCCCACTCACAGACCCATTATTGGTTTCTATGAAAGTTCTACTGATGCAGTTTTCTTAAGGGCGTCCAAAATGTGTGATTGGCTAAGGGCTAATCAGCTTGCACTTCCTGAAGCCAGACTTCCTTCCTGAAACATATGGACCTTCTGTTCAATTTGTCATTGTATGTGTGCATTTAAGATTCTACACAGCAAGTGGTAGGTGTTCCATTCCTTGATTTAGTTAAGTCTGGACAAGCAGGTAACTTAAACATTACCCTGCACAATTTTGCCTAGATTCATGATGGCGGCAATGATGCTAACAAGCAGAAGAATGCGTTCCTGCCATCAAACCCTCTTCAGACAATCAGTTCATGGAGAATCAGGAGTAGAGCTTGTTGATCATGAGCAATTGCCCCCAACTTTATGTCCCCCGTGGGGGGCAAGGGGTTCCCTGGCAGATGGATGTTATCCATGGCTCATACTTTTTTACTTGTAATATAATTTTTTATAGCGTGAAGTCTTGCAAGACACGTCAAGGACACTTGACGTGTGTTGTGTGCATATGTTTTTGCCCAATTTTAAAGCAATAGTCTTTTACATTTTTAAAACTGACTTTGACGCTTGGGTGCTCTGCAGACCATCATCTATGCTGCTTCAAATTCGTCACCATATCAAATTAGTCATAATTACAACCAAATACCTCCACTACCCCTATAGTTGTATCCTGTTCCATTGCCTGTGAAGCAGGTTTCTCTTCTGCATGTTGCCGAAGAGATTATCAGTAATACTAGATTTGAAATAGGAAAGAGGAATACAGGCGGTCCCCTACTTAAAGACACCCGACTTACAGACAACTCATAGTTACAGACGGACCCCTCTGCCCACTGTGACCTCTGGTGAAGCTCTCTGGAAGCTTTACTATACTCCCAGACTGCAATAATCAGCTGTAAGGTGTCTGTAATGAAGCTTTATTGATAATTATTGGTTCAATTACAGCAAAAATTTTGAAACTCCAATTGTCACTGGGGTAAAAGAAAAAAATTTGTCTAGAACTTCAATTATAAAATATACAGTTTCGACTTACATACAAATTCAACTTAAGAACAAACCTCCGGACCCTATCTTGTATGTAACCCGGGGACTGCCTGTACATTAAATTAAAAATACATTTTTAAACTAAAGCATGCAAGTATGTTTGGTGGAAGACACAAAGCCACAGCAAACACATTAAGTCTACATTCAAACAGCCGTTTGGAGGACGTTTATACAGCCGATGTATAAATGCCATATATACGTCCCCCACAGACGGCAATGGGTGCAGAGCGCCATATGGGAGTGGTACATGTGTGGAACTGTACTGTTCTGTAGCGGTACCGTTCCCCAAAAATCGGTGTGCTTTAGTATGGCGGGCACAATGTCGTGTGAATGTAGCCTAACATGTGCAAAAAAACATTCATCGCTGTGTCTGGCTGCTCTTGCTGAAGGCCACATAGTGACTGGGCTCCTTGCTCCCTTGGCCCTCCACCATCTTTAACAATTTCCAAATGGATCTGTGCAACAAAAACCCCTGCCAAACCTATTAGGAGAACTTGATTACCCTCAGCAAGTCAGCTGGCCTGAACTCTTCAATAGTTCCCTGCTCTCTCGGGCTCCAGCCCTACCAAGGACCCTGTCTCTACCTTAGGGAGCCTGCAAATCTCTGCACCTTCCACAGCATCCCCTCTTCTCTACTCTCTAGAAATCCAAGTCTGTATTTGGGAAAAAGCGTGAAGCTGAGTGATTGAATGCTGAAGGTTTCAATCAAGCAGCTTACAGCTGCTTAGCAACCAAAGGATGTGGTTTGGGCGGGCTGGAGTATAAGAGCAAAGTCACATGTCCATACAACATTATACAGACAAGACAGCTAGGGAGAACTTATTGCTCATCAAAGGGTCATTGAGACAGGCAGGGACTTAATACATCAATTACAACAATTGCCCTTGTCAGGTATATAGCAGAGGTTCCTATTACTAGGGACAGGTGGAAATCTGAAATAATTACCCTTATACTCTGAAGAATTGCATCAGTGCATGCTATTCTTACTGATTATACCAGAATATACAGCAGTACTTGCAAAGACCAAACAGGATTATTAACATTTACTGCATCACCCAGGGACTTTGTAAAAAACAGCAATTGCCCTTGTATAGAAGAGTCTCCTATTATTAGGGTCAGATGGAAATCTGAAATAATTGCCCTTATAAGGGCACTCTGAAAACATTACAACAGTGCTGACAGGATTATTAGCATTTACTGAATCATCCAGTAAGATCTTGAAGGTCCTGTCTATGTATAGTACTTGGCTCCAGAAAAATCATCATCATTAATCATAGCTTGAGTGCAAAGTTGTTTCTGAGAAAAACGCACACTAAAACGTGCATCAGACCAATAGTGTTGTCGAAGAATAGCGCCGACTGATACATGCATCAGAATTGTCAGTGAATACTGTTCAGTCATACTTAGATTAAATGTTTGCATGCCATTTTCTGTGCCAAAAATGAATTAACTTGTAACCAATATAAATTCATTAAGTTCTGAATTATATATATATATATATATATATATATATATACATATATATATATATATATACAGGCAGTCCCCGGGTTACATACAAGATAGGGACTGTAGGTTTGTTCTTAAGTTGAATTTGTATGTAAGTCGAAACTGTATATTTTATCATTGTAGTTCCCGACAATTTTTTTTTTTGCCCCAGTGACAATTGGAGTTTAAAATTTTTTTTGCTGTAATAGGACCAAGAATTATCAATAAAGCTTCATTGCAGACAATTTTAAGCTGATTACTGCAATCTGGGACTATTTTAAAGCATCCAGAGAGCTTCACCAGAGGTCACAGTGGGCAGAGAGGTCCGTCTGTAACTATGGGTTGTCTGTAAGTCGGGTGTCCTTAAGTAGGGGACCGCCTGTATATATATAAAACAAATGAGCTGTATCTAAATTACAGAGAAAGAGAAGTATTATATGCTGTTTCCTCTCTGGTGTGGCTGGGAATCCACTTTAAAAGTTTTAAAAGTGTAAATATGATGCTGATGAGGACAAGCATAAATGTCTTGGTTGCAGTATCCAAAGGTTTTAATATACAGGCAAAGATCCTCATGCTTCTTTTCCAGGCCTGAAACAACCCATGAGCTAGACCGATGAGTTCAGGGATAGAGCTTTTCAGTAAATCAATTTGGCAAATTGTATGTTTCTCCCTCATTAGGAAAACAGATTTGGCACTTGAATAATGGTAATCTTCCATGTGTACATGTACAAATGTACTTTTTCTTTTATATTAGCTTGATAAAGGGGCAAGATTAGCCTCGAAACGCAAAGTAATCGGACATTGTTTTTAAACATATGTACAGCTTTTACTTGTTATTGTTGTAAACAAATGGAAAAACATTTTTTAAACCAAAATGGAGCATCAATACTTTTCCACATTCCTGGAACTTAAACTTGAATTTTTTCCATTTCGCATTCAATTATTTTTTCAATTCCACATTAATGGAACTTCACATTCAAACATTTTCTTATTCCGTATTAAAGGAACTTTGGATTAAAACATTTTTTACTTCTGGATTAATGGAACTTTATATTCAAATTTTTCAATTCAATTTTTCAATTCCGTATTAACCCCTTAACGACCAGGCCCTTTTTCGTTTTTGCATTTTAATTTTTCACTCTCCAGCTTCAAAAATCCATAACTTTATTTTTCCACTTACAAATAATAATGAGGGCTTGTAATCTGCATAACAAATTGATACTTGTATTTAATATTACATGACGTGTAATAGTCCAAATGAAATTCCAAATGCAGTAAAATTGGTGAAAAAATGCATTTGCACTTGGTTTTTACGGCTTTCACTGTGCGTCCCAAATTACATGTCTCCTTTATTCTTTGGGTTGGTACAATGTTTTCATAAATTTAAAAAATTAAAACCTCCTGTACAAAAAAAGTCTTCATTTTGCCATCTTCTGGCGCTAATAACTTTTCATACTTCGGTGTACGGATCTGTGTGTGGTGTCATTGTTTGTGACTTTTGATGATGTTTTCAATACAGTATGGCGGCATTTGGGGATTTTCCACATCATCTTTTACAATGTGTAAATCACACATTGTAATAAATGTGTTCAAACGAGACCTGAGGCTGTCTTAGTAACAGAGCACCACTCCCCGTTGACGTTACGGGATGTGACAATTTAAGCCAACAAAGGACGGCTTCCGCACTCCACCAGCATTTTATGTGCTAGTACCAATCATGGATGTTACCAGTGGGTGTTTGCTGCAATATGCAGCAAACGCTCACCGCCCATGAGCCCTCTCCAAACACCCGCAGCCAATGGGTTAATGGAACTTCAGATTTTTTTTTTTATTATGTATTAATGGAACTTTAAATTTATATGGTAGCCGCTCGACAGGGCCTAAACATCCCTTTACACCCCCTACTGTGATTCTTCCTGTGCATTTTGCACCTTGGAAGAGAATGTATCCCAACATTCATTTGCCTTTAGTAGCAAAATTGTCACTTCATCATTCATCAACAATAAGGAGCAACAGAACAACATTTTTGTATGTGGCCTACCAGAGGTGACAGGAATTGAGGACCTATAGGTGACATGAGGCCATCTTCAATTTTATATTGGAGGAACACAGCTTTCGCATCAGATTAAGTGTGGTAGAACCCACAGAGCATTCTAGTTTTTTGTTGCCTGCAAGACTAGAGGTTAAGTAGTCCATTCTAGCTAAGGCCCACACACTCAAGGACTTTAATAGTGCACCTATCCAATGTCCCTCATGGTTCACCCTACAGAAGCATCAGGCTCTAATCTTGCATCAGACATGGATGTATTTCGTGGACCAATACACCACCAAAAAAGTGGATCAAGGAATAAGTAGAAATATGGGTTCTACTGGAAATATGAGTTCCACTGCTGTCAATTCTCTTCTGTATTCACCATTTGCAATGGTGTCTTCTTATGTGGTAAAGCGGCCTCTGGCTCCATCCTAATTAAAGGGTTTCACTGCTATAAATCGCGTCTCTTATATTTTGTTTTTGGTTGCTCTGTATATGAAAACAATTTTACAGCATATATAATACTTTTGAAAATCAAGCTGCCAGTTTAGATAATGACAAATATTCCACTGTGTATTGTAACTTGTTAACTTTTACCACCTTTTTCTCATAAAGTTTCTATTCATATTGTAGAATCAGACTACATCTGGCATTAAATAAACATTATGTCTAGTCTGAAAAAATATTCCTATTGCTAGACAATAATCTTTTCACAGTTATAACAAAATATTTCAAGTAAAAACATGCTGTGTTATGACACGTAGTAAATGATCAGAACTGTTACTCTGCATTTTAGTCTGCGTGAATTCCCTGACTTCTTACAAGTTCTACATTTCAATAAATGCTAATGATTTAGGTAGACAAGCTGAGATAAATATAATAGAGAGTTACGACATGACTCTATCATATATCATACTATAAAAAGGACATTAAGGATGTATACATACATCAGGTTGGAAAATCTAAAGCTCAAGAGACACATTTATGACTTGGTATGTGCATGATATGTGATTACAACCTGGCTTGTAAAATGTCCCTTGAGACTACTAGTACATTAAGACATTGCAGGAATATTGTACATATTTATGTAAAATGTGCATTTACTTTTATGAGCGCGCCAAATGACATGTTAGTGTTTATGTATTTCTTTTTAAATACTGGTTTTATGATTTAATTTCAATTACACAACAATATACCATGTAAAAATCTCAGTTCTGCGTTGGCTCTTGAGCACTGCCATTATCAAGAAACTGTTTGTCACTTCGGTTTGCACTGAAGGCTGTATACAGGGCCGGATGAAGGGATCATCTGTTGGGGTCCCCCAATAATTCTTTCTTGTAAAATATTTTGAAACGGAAATTTGGAAAAAAAATTTGAAAAATTCGTAATCTTCAAACTTCTAAATTCTCTACTTTTGAAGCAGATAGTCATATCACCCAAATTAATTCATAATGTACATTTCCCAAATGTCTGCTTTATGTTATGTTGGTTTTTAAGATTCCACATATTTTACTAGAATTTTATGAGGCTCAGAATTTGGGTGCATTTTTCATATTTTTTTGAAAATCGCCAAAACTTGTGTTCAGAGGCACCTGCTCAACTTACAATTGACTGTAAGAGGCTTAAATAATAGTAAAATACCCCATTATGGAAACTACACCTCTCAACGCAAGAAAAAAAAAAAAGAAAAAGAAACTTTAAAAAAAAGAACTTTAAAGAAGTTTGTTAACCCTTTAGGTGTTGTATAGGGTTAAAAACAAAATGGAGGTACAGTCTACAAATTGTAATATTTTTGGACAATACATTCATTTTAGACAGAAAATGAAACATTGCAAAAATACGAAAACAACCATGTGCTATGCCAAAGTACACAATCTTTATTAAACATCACATAAATAATATACACCAAACCAAAGACCAATAAAAACATTTAAAAAGGATACAAGATCCTCTGTACAAAACACAGGGGAGGGTGGGGCACATGATAAGGCCCACCAAAAGACAACACCTCCCTACCCAGCCCCAAACCCTAAGCCTGTCAAATAGCAAGAATGATTAAAGATAAAAAAGGTAGCCAAAGAGTATGCAGGGTTGCAGCATACGATATATAAGACAAAGGTGATGAGTATAATTACCAGGCAGGCCGGATAAATGGGGAGGGGGCTGGGAGAGCCCCACGCGTATCGCCACTCACGGTGGCTTCCTCAGGGGTAACTGGTGTATGCAGGTTAATGTTATTGTATGCAGGTTATTTTTATTGCATAAGTCGCCACAATGACGAAAATACCTAAATGGAGGTGCAACTGTATTTTTTTTAAACAATACATTCATTTTTGTCAAAAATTAAATTAAATCACAATAGATTAAATGACAAAAAGCTCTACTCCTGAGTGCGCCGATATCTCATATGTGTTAGTAAATTGCTGTTTAGGTACACGACAGAGCATTGAACAGAAGGAGTGCCACTCAGAGCAGATTTGCATTGTCATATTTTACATGCTATAAAATGTTACATTTTTTGTCATTTGGGCATATAGCTTATTTTTTGCAGGATAAGATCCACGTTTCAGGTACATCATTTAGGGGGATTAAAAAGATAATTGGTGAGCTTTATTAACTCTTTCTTGGTGTGGGTTAAGAAAATAAATAATTCTGGTTTAGGGTTTTAGCTTTTTTTTTCCATTGTCTGATCCCCATACCATAAATATAATATGCTATCTTTATTCTATGGGACACCGTGATTATGGCGAAAAGTTATAACTAGAGAGCACTAAATGCACTAAAATGCTCAAGTGCTCGTTACTCGAGTCAAACTTTTTCTGATGCTCGAGTGCTCGTTTCGAAAAACTAAACACTAGAGATGAGCGAGCACTAAAATGCTCGGGTACTCGTTATTCGAGACGAACTTTTCCCGATGCTCGAGTGCTCGTTTCGAGTAACGAGCCCCATTGAAGTCAATGGGAGACTCGAGCATTTTTCAAGGGGACCAAGGCTCTGCACAGGGAAGCTTGGCCAAACACCTGGGAACCTCAGAAAAGGATGGAAACACCACGGAAATGGACAGGAAACAGCAGGGGCAGCATGCATGGATGCCTCTGAGGCTGCTTAAATGCACCATTATGCCAAAATTATGGGCAACAGCATGGCCATGACAGAGTGACAGAATGAAGCTAGATAGCATCTAAAACATCCAATAATTGACCCTGACACTATAGGGGACGGCATGCAGAGGCAGCGGCAGCAGCGGAAGGCTAGAGAGTGGCATGGCGACATACCCTAAATGGACTCAGGCTTCAAACCAATGGGTAGCAGAGAGGAACCAAAGGAGGTGAGCAAGAAGCGCTCAAATAATATCGGTACATGATAAAAGTTTGCCAGTATATTTTGTGGATTACACAGCAGGGTGGCGACAAAGTTAACATGGAAGCCATGAAAACAATCCAAAATTCAGCCTGACACAGCTCGTTTGATAAGGGGACGATGTATGGAGGCAGTGAACTAGTAGTAGATTAAAGGTGCTGCAGTTAAAACTATGTTAGTTGTTTCTTGGCATGGAGCTGGCGCTCCGCTGCCAGGCGAGCTTTCGCCAATCCAAGCCCCTGTCTCTAGGCTACTCCCCAAACAGCACTTCTAAGAACCTTTCGGATAAGATCAAGTGTAGTAGCGTTCTTATAAGTTTGGGATATGGCGGGTGAGGGGAATGTAAACATCTGCGCAAGAAGCGCTGAAATAATATCCGTAAATGAAAAAAGTTTTCCAGTATATTTTGTGGCTTACACAGCAGGGTGGCGACAAAGTTAACAAGTTTGATGTGGAATGCCCTGCAATAGCTCTTGGGCGGTGTGCCTTTTATCACCTAGGCTCAGCAGTCTGAGCACCGCCTGCTGTCGCTTAGCGACGGCACTGCTGCTGTGCCTAGAGCTACCGACTGATGGCGCCATGCCCACGGATGGTAATTCGGAGGAGGTGGAGGAGGGGTGGGAGGATTTGGAGGTATAGTAGGCCTTTGAGACCTGGACCGAGATAGGCCCCGCAATCCTCTGCGTCGGCAGTATATGACCAGCCCCAGGGTCAGACTCGGTCCCAGCCTGCACCAAGTTAAGTGTAGTAGCGTTCTTATAAGTTTGGGATATGGCGGGTGAGGGGGATGTAAACAGATGCGCAAGAAGCGCTGAAATAATATCCGTAAATGGTAAAAGTTTGCCAGTATATTTTGTGGATTACACAGCAGGGTGGCGACAAAGTTAACAAGTTTGTTGTGGAAGCCATGAAAACAACCCAAAATTCTGCCTGACACAGCACGTTTGATAAGGCGGGCATGTATGGAGGCAGTGAACTAGTAGTAGATTAAAGGTGCTGCAGTTAAAACTATGTTAGTTGGTTCTTGGCATGGAGCTGCCGCTCCGCTGCCAGGCGAGCTTTCGCCAATCCAAGCCCCTGTCTCTAGGCTACTCCCCAAACAGCACTTCTAAGAACCTTTTGTATAAGATCAAGTGTAGTAGCGGTCTTATAAGTTTGGGATATGGCGGGTGAGGGGAATGTAAACAGATGCGCAAGAAGCGCTGAAATAATATCCGTAAATGGTAAAAGTTTGCCAGTATATTTTGTGGATTACACAGCAGGGTGGCAACAAAGTTAACAAGTTTGTTGTGGAAGCCATGAAAACAACCCAAAATTCTGCCTGACACAGCACGTTTGATAAGGCGGGCATGTATGGAGGCAGTGAACTAGTAGTAGATTAAAGGTGCTGCAGTTAAAACTATGTTAGTTGGTTCTTGGCATGGAGCTGCCGCTCCGCTGCCAGGCGAGCTTTCGCCAATCCAAGCCCCTGTCTCTAGGCTACTCCCCAAACAGCACTTCTAAGAACCTTTTGTATAAGATCAAGTGTAGTAGCGTTCTTATAAGTTTGGGATATGGCAGGTGAGGGGAATGTAAACAGATGCGCAAGAAGCGCTGAAATAATATCCGTAAATGGTAAAAGTTTGCCAGTGTATTTTGTGGATAACACAGCAGGGTGGCGACAAAGTTAACAACTTTGATGTGGAATCCATGAAAACAACCCAAATTTCGGCCTGACAAACCTCGTTTGATAAAGGGACGATGTATGGAGGCAGCTATATGGACGACTTTTGGAGGTAGCAATGGAGACAACGTGTGGAGGCTGCTATGGAGACAATTCAATTTGGATAGTGCCTGTATGTGGCAGTCCAAAAAATTTTTCAAACCAGAGGAGCAGGTAGGTGGCCCTCCAGAAAAATGGAATAGATTGAGTGCCTGTATGTGGCAGTCCAAAAAAGTTTTTAAACCAGAGGAGCAGGTAGGTGGCCCTCCAGAAAAATGGAATAGATTGAGTGCCTGTATGTGGCAGTCCAAAAAAGTTTTTAAACCAGAGGAGCAGGTAGGTGGCCCTCCAGAAAAATGGAATAGATTGAGTGCCTGTATGTGGCAGTCCAAAAAAGTTTTTAAACCAGAGGAGCAGGTAGGTGGCCCTCCAGAAAAATTGAATAGATTGAGTGCCTGTATGTGGCAGTCCAAAAAAGTTTTCAAACCAGAGGAGCAGGTAGGTGGCCCTCCAGAAAAATGGAATAGATTGAGTGCCTGTATGTGGCAGTCCAAAAAATTTTTCAAACCAGAGGAGCAGGTAGGTGGAGCTCCAGAAAAATTGAATAGATTGAGTGCCTGTATGTGGCACTCCCAAAAATTGTTTAAAACAGAGGACCGGGTCAGTGGCCCTCCAGAAAAATTAAATGCATAAAGTACTATAGGTAGAGCCAGTGGGCCCTGTCAAAAAATAGCCAGTTTCCTCTGCTTTACTGTACAAAGAGCAGGAGAAGAAGGAAAATGAGGAGGAGGAGGAGGAGTGGATAAATTATTCAGGTTGAGCTTCCTTCCCCTGCTGGAGATTGGAAATTAGGAGAAATCCATGCTTTATTCATCTTGATAAGCGTCAGCCTGTCAGCGCTGTCAGTCGACAGGCGTGTACGCTTATCGGTGATGATGCCACCAGCTGCACTGAAAACCCGCTCGGACAAGACGCTAGCGGCAGGGCAGGCAAGAACCTCCAAGGCGTACAGCGCCAGTTCGTGCCACATGTCCAGCTTTGAAACCCAGTAGTTGTAGGGAGCTGTGTGATCATTTAGGACGATGGTATGGTCAGCTACGTACTCCCTCACCATCTTTCTGTAAAGATCAGCCCTACTCTGCCGAGACTGGGGACAGGTGACAGTGTCTTGCTGGGGTGACATAAAGCTGGCAAAAGCCTTGTAAAGCGTACCCTTGCCAGTGCTGGACAAGCTGCCTGCTCGCCTACTCTCCCTCGCTACTTGTCCCGCAGAACTACGCACTCTGCCGCTAGCGCTGTCAGAAGGGAAATACTGTTTCAGCTTGTGCACCAGGGCCTGCTGGTATTCATGCATTCTCACACTCCTTTCCTCTCCAGGGATGAGAGTGGAAAGATTTTGCTTGTACCGTGGGTCCAGGAGAGTGAACACCCAGTAATCGGTGCTGGAATAAATTCTTTGAACGCGAGGGTCACGGGATAGGCAGCCTAGCATGAAATCTGCCATATGCGCCAGAGTACCAACGCGTAAGAATTCGCTCCCCTCACTGGCCTGACTGTCCATTTCCTCCTCCTCCAACTCCTCCAATTCCTCTTCTTCTGCCCATACACGCTCAACAGTGAAGGACTCAACAATGGTCCCCTCTTGTGTCTCGCCAACATTCTCCTCCTCTTCCTCCTCATCCTCCTCCACCTCCACCTCCTCCGATATGCGCTGAGAAACAGACCTAAGGGTGCTTTGGCTATCAACAAGGGAATCTTCTTCCCCTGTCTCTTGTGAGGAGCGCAAAGCTTCCGACTTCATGCTGACCTGAGAGTTTTTCAACAGGCCAAGCAGCGGGATGGTGAGGCTGATGATGGCGGCATCGCCACTGACCATCTGTGTTGACTCCTCAAAGTTACTCAGCACCTGACAGATATCAGACACCCACGTCCACTCCTCATTGTAGACTTGAGGAAGCTGACTGACCTGACTACCAGTTCTGGTGGAAGTTGACATCTGGCAGTCTACAATCGCTCGGCGCTGCTGGTAAACTCTGGATAACATGGTCAGTGTTGAATTCCACCTCGTGGGCACGTCGCACAACAGTCGGTGAGCGGGCAGTTGGAGGCGGCGCTGCGCTGCCCTGAGAGTGGCAGCATCTGTGCTGGACTTCCTGAAATGCGCACAGATGCGGCGCACCTTCGTGAGCAAATCAGACAGATTGGGGTATGTCTTGAGGAAACGCTGAACTATCAGATTTAACACATGGGCCAGGCATGGCACATGTGTCAGTCTGCCGAGTTGCAGAGCCGCCACCAGGTTACGGCCGTTGTCACACACAACCATGCCTGGCTTCAGGTTCAGCGGTGCCAGCCACAGATCAGTGTGCGCCGTGATGCCCTGTAATAGTTCTTGGGCGGTGTGCCTTTTATCGCCTAGGCTCAGCAGTTTCAGCACCGCCTGCTGTTGCTTAGCGACGGCACTGCTGCTGTGCCTAGAGCTACCGACTGATGGCGCCATGCCCACGGATGGTCGTTCGGAGGAGGAGGTGGAGGAGGGGTGGGAGGAGGAGGAGGCATAGTAGGCCTGAAACACCTGGACCAAGGTAGGCCCCGCAATCCTCGGCGTCGGCAGTATATGACCAGCCGCAGGGTCAGACTCGGTCCCAGCCTCCACCAAGTTAACCCAATGTGCCGTCAGCGATATATAGTGGCCCTGCCCGGCAGCACTCGTCCACGTGTCCGTGGTCAGGTGGACCTTGTCAGAAACGGCGTTGGTCAGGGCACGGATTATGTTGTCTGACACGTGCTGGTGCAGGGCTGGGACGGCACATCGGGAAAAGTAGTGGCGGCTGGGGACCGAATACCGAGGGGCGGCCGCCGCCATGAGGCTGCGAAAGGCCTCGGTCTCTACTAGCCTATAGGGCAGCATCTCCAGGCTTAGCAATCTGGAGATGTGCACATTAAGGGCTTGGGCGTGCGGGTGGGTTGCACTATATTTCCGTTTCCGCTCCAGCGTCTGGGGTATGGAGAGCTGAACGCTGGTGGATGCTGTGGAGGATCGTGGAGGCGACGATGGGGTTTTTGTGGCAGGGTCCTGGGCAGGGGGCTGACTATCAGCTGACACAGGGGAAGGAGCAGTGGTGTGCACGGCCGGAGGTGAACGCGCTTGTTGCCACTGAGTGGGGTGTTTAGCATTCATATGCCTGCGCATACTGGTGGTAGTAAGCTAGTAGTGGTGGAACCCCTGCTGATCCTGGTTTGGCAAATGTGGCACACCACAGTCCGTCGGTCATCCGGTGTTTCCTTAAAGAACCTCCAGACTTCTGAAAATCTAGCCCTCGCCGCAGGAGCCCTCGCCACGGGAGCTTCACTAGTTGACACATTTGGCGCTGATGCACCAGCTCTGGCCCTGCCTCTCCGTCTAGCCCCACCACTGCCTCTTCCAACCTGTTCTGGTCGAGGACTCTCCTCCGTCTCAGAAGCACTGTGTTCACCCGGCCTCTCAACCCAGCTTGGGTCTGTCACCTCATCATCCTCCGATCCCTCAGTCTGCTCCCCCCTCGGACTTCCTGCCCTGACAACAACTTCCCCACTGTCTGACAACCGTGTCTCCTCATCGTCGGACACCTCTTTACACACTTCTTCCAGTACGTCAACAAGGTCATCATCACCCACAGACTGCGACTGGTGGAAAACCTGGGCATCGGAAAATTGCTCATCAGCAACCGGACAAGTGGTTTGTGACTGTGGGAATGGTCCAGAAAACAGTTCCTCAGAGTATGCCGGTTCAAATGGCAAATTTTGCTGGGAGGGGGCAGACTGGGGGGGAGGAGGCTGAGGTGCAAGAGCTGGAGGAGTGCCGATTTCGGTGACATGGGTGGACTGCGTGGAAGACTGACTGGTGGACAAATTGCTCAAAGCATTGTCGGCAATCCACGACATCACCTGTTCGCACTGTTCTGGCCTCAACAGTGCTCTACCACGAGTCCCAGTAACTTCAGACATGAACCTAGGGAGTGTAGCTCTGCGGCGTTCCCCTGCTCCCTCATAAGCAGGTGGTGTCTCACCCCGCCCAGGACCACGGCCTCTGACCCCTGCAGTAGTTGGACGCCCACGTCCCCGCCCTCGTCCTCTACCCCTAGCCCTCGGGTTAAACATTTTGAAAATGAGAGTTATAACTTGAATTTTTTTTTTTACTTTTTTTTTTTTTTTTGTGTTTTTTAGTTTTTAAAACCAAACGATGCTATCCTATTGCTATGGCTATTTTATAGCCAAGTATGAAAGCACACTGCTATGCCAGATGAGATGACGCTGAGTTATGAAAAAAATAAACGTAAAATAAAAAAGGAAATGGCAGACTGTGCCTAATTGAAATACAACCCCGGGCCCTAATAAATTTTCCCACTTCGGTCTTTGCGATGGATATGTGCGTCACTAAGCGCAAAACACAGTGGTCGCAAGTCTGACTCCAAATTGCTCACAATTTGCTAGTAGATGCACTGCAACAACTACAGCCACCAGCAGATCAACCAGAAATCAAATATATATAACGGTACTGTAGGCGTAATTAAGCCGTTTGTATTCTCCTATGGCTATTTTCTAGCCAAGTATTACAGCACACTACTATGCCAGATGAGATGACGCTGAGTTATGAAAAAAATAAACGTAAAATAAAAAAGGAAATGGCAGACTGTGCCTAATTGAAATACAACCCCGGGCCCTAATAAATTTTCCCACTTCGGTCTTTGCGATGGATATGTGCGTCACTAAAACACAGTGGTCGCAAGTCTGACTCCAAATTGCTCACAATTTACTAGTAGATGCACTGCAACAACTACAGCCACCAGCAGATCAACCAGAAATCAAATATATATAACGCTACTGTAGGCGTAATTAAGCAGTTTGTATTCTCCTATGGCTATTTTCTAGCCAAGTATTACAGCACACTACTATGCCAGATGAGATGACGCTGAGTTATGAAAAAAATAAACGTAAAATAAAAAAGGAAATGGCAGACTGTGCCTAATTGAAATACAACCCCGGGCCCTAATAAATTTTCCCACTTCGGTCTTTGCGATGGATATGTGCGTCACTAAAACACAGTGGTCGCAAGTCTGACTCCAAATTGCTCACAATTTACTAGTAGATGCACTGCAACAACTACAGCCACCAGCAGATCAACCAGAAATCAAATATATATAACGCTACTGTAGGCGTAATTAAGCCGTTTGTATTCTCCTATGGCTATTTTCTAGCCAAGTATTACAGCACACTACTATGCCAGATGAGATGACGCTGAGTTATGAAAAAAATAAACGTAAAATAAAAAAGGAAATGGCAGACTGTGCCTAATTGAAATACAACCCCGGGCCCTAATAAATTTTCCCACTTCGGTCTTTGCGATGGATATGTGCGTCACTAAAACACAGTGGTCGCAAGTCTGACTCCAAATTGCTCACAATTTACTAGTAGATGCACTGCAACAACTACAGCCACCAGCAGATCAACCAGAAATCAAATATATATAACGCTACTGTAGGCGTAATTAAGCCGTTTGTATTCTCCTATGGCTATTTTCTAGCCAAGTATTACAGCACACTACTATGCAAGATGAGATGACACTGAGTTATTAAAACAATAAACGTAAAATAAAAAGAAACTGGCAGACTGTGCCTAATTCTACTCAAACCCCTAATAAATTTTCCCACTTTGGTGTTTGAGGTGGATATGTGTGTCACTAAGAGCTAAACACAACGGTAGCAAGTCCCCCTGCTAATTCCTCACAATATGGTACTAGCTGCAAATAAAAAAAAAAAAAAATTATAACGTTATTGTAGCCCTAAGAAGGGCTGTTGGGTTCTTTTAGAATCACTCCTGCCTAACAGTAAGCTAATAGAACACCCTAACGCTTTCCCTGACCAGCAGCAGCTCTCTCCCTAGCGGCATCCAGACAGAGAATGATCCGAGCAGCGCGGGCAGCGGCTAGTCTATCCCAGGGTCACCTGATCTGGCCAGCCAACCACTGCTATCTACGTGTAAGGGTACCACGTCATGCTGGGTGGAGTGCAGAGTCTCCTGGCTTGTGATTGGCTCTGTTTCTGGCCGCCAAAAAGCAAAACGGCGGGAGCTGCCATTTTCTCGAGCGGGCGAAATACTCGTCCGAGCAACGAGCAGTTACGAGTACACTAATGCTCGATCGAGCATCAAGCTCGGACGAGTATGTTCGCTCATCTCTACTAAACACCCATTGAAGTCAATGGGAGACTCAAGCATTTTTCAAGGGGACCAAGGGGACCAATAAAATATGTCATTTTATTGAGAAATAAGGAAGTCAGTCCTGTTTCTTTGTTTATTTTATTCAATGTAATATTCGTGGAACTTCAAAATGGAGAATGACCCGTGTTAAACATCTGCAATGTGTTCTTCACGCATATTGTTCTTCACATACTATTGTGAAGAACACCTTTCTGTACTCATGTCTTCTGATAAATTAGCAGATGTATGGAAACATCTGCAATGTGTTCTTCACTGTGTTCTTCTCTGTGTTCTTCACTTAAATGATCCTAATGATCCTTAAATGATCCTGTGTTCACTGTGTTCACTGTGTTCTTCACGAGTGAAAGCTCGTTCTCGAGCAGGCGAAATACTTGCATCAAGCTCGGACGAGTATGCTCGCTCATCTCTAGTTATAACCCATTCATATAGCTTTTTATTGTTGACTTGTTTTGCCGAATACAGGGTGCTTAAATGATGAATTCTGGTGCAGTATAAGACTGTCGGTTCCTACTTTAGACCTACTTTTAGTTGGTCTAAACTGTGCGCCAAAATTTTGGCCGCATGGATGATTTCCCGCAAGCCACACCCATTTCTCGACAGGTCACGCACATCTCCTAGAGGCCACAGCCCCTTACTCGGACAAGTCAGGAAAGTGCCAAAGAAAAGGTCTAAAAGCAAAAGCATTTTAGACGCAAAATTTTGGGCCCTAAACCACCAGAATTGTGATGTAAGTGCGTTTATAAATGTCCTCCACTGTGTGTTAGCCATTTTTTTAACAGTTTCATTGAGTTCTACATGAGGTTTGAGCCGCAAACACGACCAACAATTGGACCTGCTCTGAGTTTTTTCTCACACCCAGTACTGTAGGCTCAGACACAGAATCCTCAGCTGTGTGTATGAGCCCACAGCCATCTGGATGCCAAGCTGCACTGGTCAAAGCTATCTGTAATGAAGGTTAGTTCTGGTTCCCAAAGAATACCACAAATTTTGAAAATTTTGACTGGAGCAACACTTGCAAAATATACCTGTTCTTACGTACAAACAAATTCAACAATTCAAGAACAAACCTACAGTATTTTGTTCATGACTCAGGGATTGCCTCTACTGGAGCCCCCCAGAGCAGACAAAAAAATAAATAATTGCTCTCCTTTTCTGGCTCCTATTCTGATCTCTGTATCACACTGCAGCTTCTTCTTCTTCACTGCCAGGAGCAGGAGAGGACATCTCACAAGTCATTACCGCACAAAGAGCAGATCGGCAGGAGTGTAGGGGGGGGATAGTAAGGAATTCTCAGCTGCATTCACCACCAGGGTCAGACTGGCCCACTGGTGGACCAGGGGATCTACCGGCGGGCCCCGACAGCTGGCGCTACTGCAGGGGCCACTATCCCGACCAGTGGCCCCTGTCAGAGATAACAATGGCACCCAATGTGGCCGCTAGATTGATGTGGCTGCTCGAGAGCCATGCGTGCATACAGCACAGTCAAATTCTAATGACATTGATGATGTCATTGATACTGAGAGCGATGCAGCTCGTCGCTCTCTGACCCCAGATGTGCGGCGCCTGATGACCTAATCAGGCAGCCGCGCATCCTGTTCCTGTCCGTCGCAGCTCCCACTGAAGATAGAAGAGGCCAAAGATGCTAGAAGTACTTGCACAGGTAAGTATTTTTTATTTTTTATTTTCCTACAGCCCAGGGTGGGTGAAGGGCTCAAGCAGTGCACTATATATAAAATGAGCTGGACTATATATACGATATACTTATAAAGACTGAAAGGGGTTTTGTCTGCTGTATGTATAAAATAAACGAACTGGGATGGTATATATAAAATGGAGGAAGTAGGGAACTGTATATATAAAATTAAATCAGATGGTGGCTGCACATATGAAATTAAATGAATGGGGGGCTGTGTATATAAAATAAAATGAGATGGGGGTGAATATATGAAACTAAATGAGGAGGGGGCTGTATAAATTAAATGAGATGGGGCTGTACATATTAAATGAGGAGGGGGTTGAATATATTAAATGAGGAGGGGCTGTATATATTAAATGAGGAGGGGCTTTATATATTAAATGAGGAGGGAACTGTATAAATTAAATGAGGAGGGACTGTATATATTAAATGAGGAAGGGGCTGTATATATTATATGAGGGGGCTGTATATAAAATTAGATGAGGAGGGGGCTGTATATATGGAACTAAATGAGGAGGGGGCTGCATATACTAAATGAGGAGTGGTCTATATATATATATATATATATATATATATATATATATATATATATATATATATATGAAATTAGATGAGTTAAGGAGCTGTATATTTGAAACTAAATGAGTAGGGGGCTGTAGATATTTAACCCCTTCCTGACATGTGATGTAATAGTAGGTCACATGTCGGGCCGAGCCCTCTCCATAGCCGGTAAGTCTTTGCTGCATATTGTGTTCCATCATACATGACCAAATGGGAGCGGGACCTGACCCTGACCCTCTTTATAGAACAAAGGGAAAAAATTTACGAACTGGTGCACAAATCCTCAGTTAGCACGGCCTACCAGGAGACAATCTATAAGTTACTAACCAGATGGTACAGGGTACCCCATGTCCTTCACAAGATGTTCCCAGACGTCCCCCAGACCTGTTGGTGCTGCGGTGCAGAGGAGGGCATGCTCCTTCATATTTTCTGGAGCTGTCCCTCACTTGTTCCGTACTGGACGTCGGTACTAGGAGTGATTTGCGAGGTAACGGGCAGAGAGCTACGGGATCACCTGCCTGGGTTTTCTTACATCATCATGAGATTTCCCTTGCCACGTAGGGGAAGTCCCTGATATGTCACCTTCTGAACGCAGCTAAGGCCTGTATCCCAGCCTGCTGACGTTCACCTGGCCCTCCCTCCTTACACCAGTGGTTGGGCCGTGTCAATGAGTGGCAAAGGATGGAGAGTCTCCTGAATACTGATCCGAAGAGGGCAGCCCGCTCTCAGAAAACATGGTTCCACAGGGGCTCTTTTGTGGCATCTCCGCGTTATCTGGACTTGACCAGCTTAGTCCCGCTTCAGGAACGAGTGAATCCACCAAGATCTGAGCTCCAGGTAGGGGGAGGCACGACTCTTTCTCTTTTACTTCTCCTTCTCTCCCCCTCCTCTTCCTCTTTTTGCCCCTCTTCTTCTTCTTTTCTGACCCTCTCTCCACCGCTATCCCTTTTTTCCACTCTGTTATTATTGAGATTTCATAGAATGTATCTAAGTTACAGCAAAGTTGCCTTGTTAGACAATAGTACATGGATCCTTTGTCATTGTGTACTTGACATTCTGTACTGGAAATTGTCGCATAAATGTAAAAAACCACCCTTAGCCCCCCCTCCCCTTTACCAAACGGGTGCATACAAGCGCCTGATTTTGTGACCTCCCTTGTTCTCCCTTTCCCTTTTCTCGCCTGTTTTGTAGAAAAAAATTAATACACATTTAAATATGAAAAAGAGAAAAATGGAATGGGCTATATATATAAAATTAAATGAGGAGGGGGCTGTATATATGAAACTAAATGAGGAGGGAGCTGTATATATGGAACTAAATGAGGAGTGGAGCTGTATATATAAAATGTAAGGAGAAGGGGTGTATATAAAATAGATGTGGGGAATTGTATGTGAAATTTGAATCATTTGGAGGCACATTATATACATTCAGGGTGCGGTTACATGCAGTGCATGCATTGAGTTTAGAAACGCAATGCAACGCCCAGGGGTGGAGCTAAGCCTGATGATATAAATAAAATATTTGCTATCAAGCACCTGGTGCTTTGCATTGTTTGCATACAAAACACTGGGTGCTCATTACCGATCACATGTATTGTAATGGAACATATGTGATCAGGCTGAGCCTTGTCCCCGAACGCCCTGAGTGACTGCACCCTTACCATTTAAGGGGTACTGTATGTAAATTAATAATTTGGACTGGTTTCTATCTGTAATAATTTGGGCACATTTGGGACATTTTAATTTGGCAGCACAGTGTATAATGCAATCAGGGAACAGTATTATTTATTTAGAGGCTGTGTATATAGTATATCTATATCTATATAGTCATCTATGAGGTACTAGATCTTACTCCTGTCTGTGCCTGATCACTCTTAATCAATGACTATCTAAGTTCGTTGAAAACCATCCCGCTGTATAGTGTGATATCCTCAAACAAAGCCCAGCCACCAGCAGAAAGGTGTAATTATTATAATATTCCCAGCATGTCTACCCTAGCACTGCTGTACAGTTCTGATGCCAAGCGACTTTTCATACACAGACACAAACAGTATACAAAACGCCTAGAAATTCCTGGAAACCAGGCTGCCGAGATATTGGTAAAATTTCTATGCAGCAGGGAGGGCCCCCAGAATCAAATTTACTAGTGGGCCCTAGGTAGTACCCTAGTCCGACTCACCACTACCCTGTCTCCTGGACAATGAGCACATAAGTTATTGAAGCGCTCATTGGTCTCTGACTGTCAACAGGGTGTGGACCACAGCTAGAGGCTTGATGGAACTCAAGTGGCTTATTGGATATGGGTTGTGCACCCCTCTTCTAGACTTTTAGTTGAGATGAAAATGTATCGCACTTTACGTACATGCTCAGTAGTAAAGCTCCTCTGCTAAATATCAGAGGAAAGAGGCACTGGGAAGTAATGCCCATACTCATCTCAGGAGTGCTAGAGTAACCATATTCCCAATGCTGTATCGAGATATGGGGACGGGTGGGCATGGCCGGTCAGCAGAAAGCTGACATTAGCACAGCTTCTGTACCCTGTGAGCAAACAGGGGCACAGATCACCTCAGCTGGCCGAAAGCTGACACTAGTGCAGCTTCTGTGTCCTGTAAGAAAACAGGGGCACAGACCGGTGAGACACTGGGAGTGAAGGTGGTGAGTACAGTTTTTTTTTTTTAATCCCCCGCAGCCTGCCTCCAGAATTGTATAAACAATCAGACAACCCCTTTAAAACATTAGCTCTCTGCATCGGATCTGAGCCGGCATCAGGAATCGTGAGGTGTCATCCCCGTGTAACACCCCAGTCGGAGTGAGCTCCGATCGCGGGTGTTAAACCTTTAAATGGCTGCCGGGAGATTTTCTGCTAAATTGGCAAAGCCTATAGCATTTTTACTATGGCAACCACAGCGTCTGAGCTAAGACCCAAGGGCTGTCCATAGTGCATGCCTGTAAGGTCCTGTAATATGCAGGACTTAACAGGCAGTGTGTCAGTCTGTGCATCAGCATAGGCTGACAGTGCTAATACCCTGCAATACATCAAAATGACAGCAATTTTTGAGGAACATACATATACATATATAAATATATATATATGTATGTAAATATATGTTGGTTTGTGAGTATATATATATATACTATATAGTATATATATATATATATATAGTATGTATATAAACTGACGCCTTTTCTTTCTATTATGTTTTTCAGATCTGCGTATGCTAAAGATATCGTCTGACTTGGTGGAAATTGATGAACTGGATTATTTTTTAAATAAAATGGTTGACAAGTGTTTGTCCTAAATTTTTTTCTAACTACAAACTTTTCTTAGTAATGGTAATGTCTAAAAGACGGTACCCATTACTAGGACCGGGTGAGTGTGTGAAAATAAAAAAGGCAAATTTTCCTTTACATGTTTATTTATTGACCAGTACTATCTCAGATATCTATACTAATGTATAACATAATGCTGCTGTAACCATATGACGACACACAATTTTGTCATGGTTTGTGTTTATTTTTTGCCCCGAAGAGTCACGTACAATCCAGATGATCCGGTATTTGAACGAGTGCATGCTAGCATTATTGGGCTGTGATAGTCCAAAAACAGCTGAGCCCTGTATTGTGCTGTTCTGTAGCAGCTGAGCCATGTATTGTGCTGTTCTGTGGCAGCTGAGCCATGTATTGTGCTGTTCTGCAGCAGCTCAGCCCTGTATTGTACTGTTCTGCGGCTGCTGAGGCCTGTATTGTGCTGTTCTGCGGCAGCTCAGCCCTGTATTGTGCTGTTCTGTGGCAGCTGAGCCATGCACTGTGCTGTTTTGCGGCTGCTGAAGCCTGCATTGTGCTGTTCTGCGGCAGCTGAGCTATGTATTGTGCTGTTCTGTGGCTGCTGAAGCCTGCATTGTGCTGTTTTGCAGCAGCTGAGGTGTGTACTGTAATATGCTGCGGCAGCTGAGCCCTGTATTGTGCTGTTCTGCGGCAGCTGAGCCATGTATTGGGCTGTTCTGCGGCAGCTGAGCCATGTATTGTGCTGTTCTGCGGCAGCTGAGCCATGTATTGTGCTGTTCTGCGACTGCGGAAGCCTGCAATGTGCTGTTCTGCGGCAGCTCAGCCCTGTATTGTGCTGTTTTGCGGCAGCTGGGCCCTGTATTGAGATGTTCTGCGGCAGCTGAACCATGTATTGTGCTGTTCTGCGGCAGCTGAGCCATGTCTTGTGCTGTTCTGCGGCAGCTGAACCATGTATTGTGCCGTTTTGCGGCAGCTGAGCCATGTATTGTGCTGTTCTGCGGCAGCTGAGCCATGTATTGTGCTGTTCTGCGACTGCTGAAGCCTGCAATGTGCTGTTCTGCGGCAGCTCAGCCCTGTATTGTGCTGTTTTGCGGCAGCTGGGCCCTGTATTGAGATGTTCTGCGGCAGCTGAACCATGTATTGTGCTGTTCTGCGGCAGCTGAACCATGTATTGTGCTGTTCTGCGGCAGCTGAGCCATGTATTGTGCTGTTCTGCGGCTGCTGAGGCCTGCATTGTGCTGTTCTGCAGCAGCTGAGCCCTGTATTGTGCTGTTCTGCGGCAGCTGAGCTATGTATTGTGCTGTTCTGCGGCTGCTGAAGCCTGCATTGTGCTGTTCTGCGGCAGCTGAGCTATGTATTGTGCTGTTCTGCGGCAGCTGAGCTATGTATTGTGCTGTTCTGCGGCTGCTGAAGCCTGCATTGTGCTGTTCTGCGGCAGCTGAGCTATGTATTGTGCTGTTCTGCGGCTGCTGAAGCCTGCATTGTGCTGTTTTGCAGCAGCTGAGGTGTGTACTGGAATATGCTGCAGCAGCTGAGCCATGTCTTGTGCTGTTCTGCGGCAGCTGAGCCATGTATTGTGCTGTTTTGCGGCAGCTCAGCCTTGTATTGTGCTGTTCTGCGGCAGCTGAGCCCTGTATTGTGCTGTTCTGCGGCTGCTGAGGTGTGTATTGGAATATGCTGCAGCAGCTGAGCCATGTATTGTGCTGTTCTGCAGTATAAATGACCTAGAAACTAGCCTGGTTAATGTATGGAGAAAGGAAGAAATGTATTTTTATAGAAGACAAATTCTTTGAAAAGTATTTAAACCTATATACATTTAGCATCCTTGTGATTGTGCCAGGAATATAGGGATTGTATCATTTGGAGCACACAACGGAGACCAAAATTCCTGAGAATATGGTGTAAATGACATATTTGGCAAGTTACAAACCAATAAATACTCCCACTAGGAAGTACAATTTATTCCACAGAAAACAAGCCCTCATACAGCTCAGTACCCAGAAAAATAAAAAAAATCTGGATATTTGAGGGTAAGGAGTGAAAACAGAAATGCAAAAATAAATAAAGGGTTAATATTGTGCACATTGTACTAGAATTTTTTTTTTCCCAAAAAAAACTCCATACAGCAAAGTATGGAAAGGTTAGAGCAGTCAGAACATGGTGACGCCATGTACATAACAGGTGTATTGTATGCAGACAGCCATGAAGCCTCCAGGCACAGGCAGGTAGGTGACTGTAGGTAGGTGCCCCCTCTCCTCCCGGGACACTTCCCCGCCTCACACTCCGCTCCCTGACACTGTAATCTGCGGCATCACCTCACACGAAGCGACGCCGTATCAGCTGACCGTGACGTCACATCCCCCGGTCTTCCGTACTCTCAGCTGGTTGTTCGCCGGTGACGTCATTCCGTGCGGCGGCGGAAGATGGCGGACACTATCCCACTCCAGCCGGTGCAGAAAAGAGCGGCCTATTACACGGCAGACAAGAGTAAGAGGAGGTGAGGAGAGACAGCGCCGCCTCCCATTCCTGTCATGTGTGTGGCTGTGCACCTGACCTGTGTGTGTGGCCCTACAGCACGCCATACTCCGTGTGAACATGGACTTATAATGACGGGTTATGTTGTAGTCGAGTCTACTTCTTGGACGGGACATGCTGCTGTTATACACTAAAGCTATGTTGCTGCTGTCACAGTAAAGCTATGTTCCATTGCCAGCTGCATCACAACCAATGGCAGCCCTCATTACCTGGCACTTGATGGGGTCATAACACCCAATCAAGGTGCAGCTTTCTTTTCCTAAATGCCAATAAAATAAGAGCTGGAATGTGATAGGCTGTTATATGACCTTTTGGCTCAGCTCAGTAAAAATTGTGGGCTCCTGAAAGGTTTCCTATTTAACCTTCTCCTTACTGGCCCTTTTCCATCTTTTACTCCCCTCATTCCACAAGCCATGTCATGTTTATTCTTATGTTTACAGAGACACGCGAGGCTTATTATCTGCTGGACATATTGTAATCCCTGGTGGTACCATTTTCTTTTCTTCAACGTACTAGGGAACTGGGAACAATGTTCCAGGTGTGTTTAATTGAAGAAAAAATGTTGTGCCTTATTATCACAGGCTTTGTTTTTACATATTTTCCTGTGCAGTCTAAATATTCATTGGGTCGGTACGATCACAGACAGTAGGGCTCTGGGAAAAACTCAAAGTGAGGCCCCAAAATAAAACTATTTTATGAACCATCACATTCAGTACGATGCATCTCTTTAACCCTGCACAATAATAGAATTGTACAGTTTCCAAACTGTATTATGGTGATGTACTGTGTAATTTGGGAAGAATTTGATAGGAGATGGATGATAGGAAGATAGATGCAAAAATCTTCAAGCAGCACACTTAGGCCTCATTCACATGGGCGTCTGGGGGATATACATCCTCATAGATGGCAATGGCGGCCCCGCAGCGGTACGATCCGTGCCACTTTTCTCTATGGAGGGGGTCACCTCCTTCTCCTCTCTAGCGCACAGTTGTATGCCGGCATACGGCTGTATGAATGTACCATTGGGATTAAAAAAACACATGGGTGCACGCTACCTTAGGGCTGAGGAAGCAAAGCCCACCAGAAATATATTTAGGAAAAATAGCTGCATTCCAGTCCAGGTATCACTTGAAATAAACTGCAATGTTTAATGAAAAAGGGTACTCGGCCTAAACAATAAAGCTTGGGATAAAGTTCAAAGCTTCATCTGGATACCTGGACTGGAGTGAAGCTATAGTTTTCTAGATAGATTAAGAGAGAGACTCATAAATAGACAGCCAGCAGCTCTCACCCCAGCAACCTACCCCTACTCCTCTGCTATATTTGTCCCACGGAATTCATAGACCAGTTTTTAATAAGCGCCCACATCCTGATCAGAAAATTCTGATAATAGCACTAATGACTGACACTACACAGGCTGACACTCTCTCACACACTAGAAGTTATTCAGTGACATCAGTTGTATCTAGTACCTTACAGGTGACGATCTGCTTTATCAGAAAGAGGATTTCACCACCTCAACAATACAGTACAATGTAACTTTATTGATCCATTTCAGGAACTTGAGTTGTACACACAACGTCTGAACCGGCAATACATATAACCACTCCTCCTGGCCATGGTTTATCACTGCTAAATTTGCCTCCGGATCTCAACACTGCACCTGTAAAAAGACCACAGTCACTTATAGCATAATCTAACCTAAATACCAGTGCTTACATACAGGAACGCTTAATTATTATTAAAGGAAACCTCCCACTTGAAATGGCAGGTTTAAGAAGAAAACACCGAGCACCAGCTCAGGAGCTTATTTTTGTTAGTGTTTTAAACCGCTGTATCGCGGTTTTAAACTTTATAGCCGGCGCAGGGAGGTACGCGCTCGGCGCTTACCATGCGCGCGACCGTGCGCGCAGCTACATAGGAAGTGAAGGAGAGCCGCGCGCATGGTAAGCGCCAAGCGCGTACCTCCCTGCGCCGGCTATAAAGTTTAAAAAGTGTTTTAAACCGCGATACAGCGGTTTAAAACACTAGCAAAAATAAGCTCCGGCACTAGCTCACCCTGAGCTGGTGCCCGGTATTTCCATCAGAAACCTGCCACTTCAAGTGGTAGGTTTCCTTTAATATATATGCATTGTGTATATGTGCATTTGTGTTTTTAAACGTAGTGCTAACACACAAGAAAACAAATCATGCATATCTATATACTGACCTCCTATCTACATACAGCACCCCCTCTATATACTGACCTCCTAGCTACATACATACCTCCTCTATATATGGCCCTCCTACCATCTACATACAGACCTCCTCTATATATGGCCCTCCTACCATCTACATAAAGACCCCCTCTATATACACTCCTCCAGCCATCTACATACAGACCCCATCTACATATAGACCTCCCTCTATTTACAGCCCCCCTGCCACCTACATACAGACCCCCATCTATAAATGACACCCCCTCCCCCGTCTATTTATATACAGCCCCCACCCCCAAAGTCTACATGTAGACCCTTTCAGTTTATGTACAGCCCAACCCCCCTTCCCCAGTGTATACATATGAAGTGTCAATGATTACAATAATAAAACTAATACTTATCTGTCTGTTCTGTTTCCACTCCATCACATACTTATCCCAACTCTTCTGCCGGGTCGCTGCCCGAATCACCCACACAAATGCGGCCATGGCTAGAGGAACATATTTTTTTTTCTTTCAAGTATTTTTTATTGAGTCACTCATGAAAATTAGCAAATATTAATTTGGTGTAAAACATTGGACTCATTTTACATTTAGAGGTATTATATTAAAATATTGATATAAACATAAAGAAGGTTACAACTTCTTAACAACAGCAATAACAATTGAGTTCAGGAAATAATATATATATTCCTTGATGTAGATAGCGTGAGGGAAAAGGTAGGAGGGATATGAGGATATAATATCGAAGGATAAAAACTGACCTCAGTCCGGGTTTAATCAGGTGTTTTTGTACCATGAATCCCACATTTTATAGTGGCTCTAGAGGGTTCTATTTCTGAGAGCAAGAGTTCTTTCCAGGTGGCAATGTTGGTTTATCATTTCTTGTAGGTCAGTTATGTTTGGGGATTGGGGAGATTTCCATGCTCTAGCTATTACTATTACTATTAGAGTTTTGTTGCTTGCAGAATATGCCCTACTAAATTACGGCATCTAAGGGGAATTTTGTTTATGGCAAGCCCTAAAAGAGCTAAAGCCATATCAGGTTGTTTTTGGATTTCTATTTTTATGGATATGATGTTAAATACTCTTTTCCAAAATTTCTGAATAATATGGCATGTTTCAAATATGTGTAATACGGAATATTTGTGTCCACGGTGCTTCCAGCATCTGTCTGAAGTGCCTGGGAATATTAACATGGGAATAACATGACAGGTCTATGGGAGTGTGCCTCATGTGTCTTTATAACATGCATATGGAGCCTATTACTGAAACATGACAGGTCTATGGGAGTATGCCTCATGTACCCCCATAACCTGTGTACAGAGCCAACTACTGAAACATGACAGGTCTATGGGAGTGTGCCTCATGTACCCCCTAACCCAGTGATGGCGAACCTTTTAAAGACCGAGTGCCCAAACTACAACGAAGACCCACTAAATTTATCAAAAAGTGCCAATACAGAAATTTAATTTGAGATTTATGCTCCCTTCTCTGTCACAGCTTTCATTGATACCAGCAGCCTGAGGACACCAATAAAGCAGAAAATAGAAGAAATTAGGGTGATCATTGTAGCTCCCCTCCAAGGTCCTATAAACAGGAAGAATTGTCAGGGCCGGAGTAGGAGCTACAATGATAATCCAGATCTGTCCACACCTTCCCTCTCCTCCTGTAGTCCCAGGTAGCACTTACAATAGCTCTGTGCACAGCAAGTCCTGGGCTACCTGGGACTGCAGGAAGATACCTGGAGTCATCTCTGGTGATGGCCTGAGTGCCCACAGAAAGGGCTCTGAGTGCCACCTCTGGCACCCGTGCCATAGGTTAGCCACCACTGCCCTAACCTCTGTATGGAGCTGACTACTGAGACATGACATGTCTATCTATGGGAGTGTGCCTCATGTGCCCCCATAACTTGTGTATGGAGTCCACTACTGAGACCTAACAGGTCTATGGGAGTGTGCATTATGTACTCCCATAACCTCTGTATGGAGCCCACTACTGAGATATGATGGGTCTATGGGAGTGTGCCTCATGTACCCCTATAACTTGTGTAGTATGGAGCTACCACCAGGATGAACAGTTGTAAACCAACCACACTGACATACTGGTGTATGCCCCTTCAGGCGGGACCTCTTCTTATTTTAGCTTCTTATGCCTTTTTTTTTTTTTTTTTTTTTTACAAAAAAGGCTTTCAAAATTATACAAATGAGCCTAAGGGGCTCCATAGCTGTTAAATGAGCCTTGAGCCCCTTACGCTCATTTGCATTATTTTAAAAACTTTTTTTTTTTTAAACCAGAGCATAAGAAGCAAAAAGAGGGGCAGATCCTGCCAGAGGGGGCACACACCAGCATGTGTGTTTGCTTGGTTTACAATCCTTGATCCTGGTGGGAGGTCATGTGATCACCACTAAGTTTGGCTGTAGATGGTTGGTTGCAGTGCATCCAGTATGGCCAGTGTTGTGGTGAGACGTCATCTCAGTGAGGTAATGTGCAGTGATGGCTGTTACACATCATTACTATGGTAACAGAGCAAAAAAATATGTTAGATCATCACAAGGAGCAGAGCATAAGAGGGAGGAGGAGTTACTGAGAACTAAAGGATCATGGGACTTGTAGTTTCCAGTGGCACCCATCTTTGTGATAACTCTGGATACTTTAGAGAGGCCCTAAAATTTAGTAAATCATAAAATCTAATTATTTAAGCTCTATTTTGTGACTTATGACATTGAGTTTTGTCATATTCATTTATTTATAG